>NC_139229.1:363278-714226 GCF_977018435.1 Lepisma saccharinum
AGAGATCACTCACGTAGAATATATTGCAAGAAGGAAGGTCTGTTGCGCATAAAGGGTGTGTCAGAGAAATAAATTTGTTGTACAATTTCAAGTGTTTATGAACAAGAAAACGATAAAAATGACAGTTGCCAAACAAATACGAACCCCTTCAGTAATTAACAATTTCCACTACAGTGTCATTAATGTGTCATATTCATTTTCATATTAGATCTATGGAGAGAAATTTTGTATGTTGTTAACGTTATGGAACTGGGAAACCACCTGTTGAAGAGGCCACTCCCCCCCCCTCCCCTCCGAAGCTTAGCTCCGCACCGCAGGATCTGTCACTGAGCCCGACAAAATCTTGCCAGACAGTGCTCGAAATGGAAATTCCTAGCCGAAAAGGGAGAAGATGTTTGATCGATTTTGGAGATACGACGGGGTACATCCTTGTATGGATGAACATGGAGACAATACAGTAGGTGGAGGATGCTCAATATTCAAATTATTCTAATTGGGGGTATGCTTTGTAAAACTTTCTCAGCTGGAGGCAGCATCCCCTACTTCGACCACTGATGCCAGAAAAGGTGCTTTCAGAAAATGAATTTATTACTGCACACACATATTACTTATTGTATTTGTTGCGTTTGTACAAGAGAAATATTCAGAAGATTTGTAAGAAATATTTACAGTTCATAGGATGCCTACCTAGTCTATCCCGTGTCGTGATACAAATGTTATCCCTTTCCTACAAAATAATAAAACTGTCCATGGCAACCGTGATTTTATAATGTGGTTGCATACATATATAGTAGCACTAACCTTTCTGGGACCTCGAAAAATACGTGAACCACAGGCTTCCCCGTGGCTTTAACTAGCGACACTAGTGCCACTGCTCCGACGCCAGGGTTTCAAATGCCTTGGTGGATCTATAAGATATTAATATCGTTTTTCGAGGATTCGTGAACAAAACAAAAGTAAATCGCTTTAAAGTCCATTTTATATTCCGATACGTTAATCGGGACTGGACTTAAAGTTTAAATCGGGCTACGTACCACTGTGCAATGCACCTTCACAGGGGATCAAACCCAGAACCCCTTTGATTACACCACCATGGGTGAGGCCCCTGAAATCATTGAGGAAACTTGATCATCTTCATGTTCTCTCGCCCTGTGAAAGTTTACTATACGTCTTCCAGACATACACACGCAGGCACCCCCTCCCCTGCACACACACGTTTGTATGCTTACAGCACATGCTGTGCCCTCCCAGAAAAACAATTCTAAATCCGGCTATCGGTATATCTGCTATCAAATAATGAACGTCACTTACCTCGACAGTTCCTTGACATAATTTTGCAACAAGGTTTCCAATATCTTCTGTTATGTTTTCTTGTTGAATATCAGTCTGAAAGTTCGCACGTTTCACTCTCGCAATTCGGATGGAATTCCTCTGAACCAGTGGCGGCTTGTGGTGAACCAAAGTGGAGGGGCGATAGCTCACAAATTTATTCTACTAGTAATGTGAGTTTAAATGATGAACAGCCAACGTGATAAGAAATTAATATGTTCGTGTTTACCGAGTATCATGTTTTGCACGTTTGCACATATTATAATAAATTCATAATTATTTAACAGTAATGCGAAGCATTTTTTAAATGAAAGGAGGGGAAAATTCAGAAGAAGGGATATTATTTTTTACATAACTTGATAAGCACAATGACGAATATTTACGTGCATTGATCGTGAAAGTTTCTAGCAAAAAGTTACACAGAAAAAGTTTCCTGTCCAACATGACTAATTGATATGTGAAATAGGACACCAAAATAAATATCTCACTGGAAAGGTGATATCTGCGTTACCAGAAACTCTATAGTAAAAACTTCAAACTTACCAGAAATCTTCAGACATGCTTGTAACTGAAATTCATCCTTCTGTCCTTCAACGCGAAATTTGCGAGTGAACTCACTACCTCTCCTCTTGGACACGTGTTATAGATTCAAATTCGGCCTAGGTTTTTTATGTTTATTTTTTCATCCAGACTTCTCAGACGTCTGGTAGAAAAACTTCGCACCAACAATTTCTCCACATTGTTCATCGCGACAAATGCACAATTACAGCACACAACTACCGAAAAAGCTTCACTTTTCCATGGAAAACGAAGAAACAACAAGTGTCAAAACTATCGTCTTCCCATTAGGTCGTTTTATTGCTTCGGGGTTGCCACACAATTTTGCCAAATTTTCGGAAATTTGTAGTTCACAGGTTCCTGTAGCGGCTTTTGGTGAGTTTAATTGACGAGTTTCTAATTTATTTAACATCCGCCTTGAAAAGAAATTGGACAACTTTGTCACATTATCAGGATGATTTTTTTCAAACGTGCTGATCAAAACATGTAAATAAATCTACATGATGTACTCCACATTATTGTAATCCAAATGTAGTTTCCACTAAATTCAGAAAAAATACAATGTACATATGCGATAATTTTAGGAGTAAAAAGAATCTATAGCCGACTTCCGTGGCTAGCATACCGCATTACAAAGCCAGGGCTACTGGGTTCGAATCCCGGCATGGGTATGCGTGTTCTTTGTGAGTGCCCCTCCATCAATTTCATTATATCATCACTCATCCTCATTGTCGTGATTACCGAAAAGTAGCAGAAACCGACGGTAAATAACAAAAATAAGCAAGAGTCTGTAATTTTTCAGTTACCGATATTTTCTATCCTCATTGGAAATTGCGTAATTTATTGCTCTACTCTTATGTCATAAGTGAATAAGATTATGGAATACAGAATGATTTTTTTTTCAACGGTTGGTAATTTTCTTTCTTATGTTAACTTCATTGCTTCTGGCAACTCTTCATTGTTTACCATTGTTTAGCCTTGTCGTATTTGGGAAACAAATGGGAAATTCCCAAAACGGAATATGAATTGCACTGTAAAAGAACATTTGCCAGAAATGTATTGAAAATGAGACGGATGATTCCGCCCAGTATTGCAGCCGAGCTCTTCCAAGAAGCGATAGCGGGATCTTGTGCAAGGCCCTTTAATCAGTGAAGGCAACATGCAACGATAAATCAATTGGAGAAAGACGCTTTACAAGGTTATTTGGCTGGCGCGCGGGAGAACTCAAGAAGTTGAGACTCTTCAGGAATTCTTCCTGTACGCATAAGAGGAGCGTTGCCTCCGAAGATGTCGAAATCAATCGGTCTTCTTTATAAATCGCAAATTACCGAACATTTGAACAAAAATGCAGAATATGGTATTCTGCATTTTTGTTCAAAAATTAATTGTTACAATTTTTCTAATGAGGCAGAAGAGATTGAGCACTCGACTTTTGAGTTATCAAAAATATGAGACAGTAATTGAAATTAGTAGAGTCTCAACAAGGAACTAATAGAGAAACTACTCGATTTGCATAGGATAAATTACTCGAGGCGCAACAGCCCGTGAGGACATATTTATTTTTTTATTTTACCTAAAGTTTCAGATACAGTACTGAATGACCATTTTACACTGAAACAGTAACAGCAGGAAAACAACAATAACAACAACAACAAAATAGAGTACAAGATGGCACTGAAAACAAATCAAAATTATACATATATCGTAACAATTTTCTAAAACTTTGTTCTGGCAAGAATATGTCCACATTTGGAGGCAGGTTATTATATGAGTGAGGAAGCCTGTAGAAAAGAGACCGCTGTAAAAGGGAGAGCCTTGTGGTGGGATTGTGAAATAGCTTAACGTTGCGGGTTGGCCGTGTGGGAACACTTAGATGAAATTTGTTGAGCAGAAATTCGGATTTAATTTTACCATTCATGATTTTGTGCAAGAATTTCATGTCTGCTAATTCGCGACGAGTTTGTGGTGGTTGGATATTGAAGACAGACATAATATCTGTTTTCTGAAGGTGCCTCAGAGAAGGTATTCTGTGGCGAGCAATGGCGAGGAAAAAGTAGAGAACAGAATCAATCCGGGAAAGATTTGTTTTTGAAGCCATGGTCCAGATAGGAGAGCAGTATTCAAGAATGGGGGAGATAAGGGATGTTTGTAAAATATGCTGATTGATGATTGGTTTTGTATTTGAGTGAACCTGTACAGAAGACCGAGAATACGCATTGCTCTTTTGGTAGTGTTCGTAATGTGCTCATTAAAGTTTAGTTTTTCGCCGATGATAACTCCGAGATCTTTTTGAGAGGAAACTTTTTTGATGGGATTGTTTTCAAGATAGTAAGCAGAATCGAGTTTGTTCCTTCTTAGGGAAATGGTGAGGCAGGAGCATTTTTTAGGATTCAATTGAAGTTTCCACTGGCGACACCACACAAGTAGTTCTGCAAGAGCTTGCTGTAAGATTAAAGCAGCGTGTTCTGATGAGATTTCTGTGAAGAGTTTACAGTCATCGGCAAACAGAAGTATATTTATGGGGAGAGAGGACAGTCTGTCAGGGAGATCATCCATGTAAAGAAGAAACAAAAGAGGGCCTAAGACGCTCCGTTGGGAACTCCAGACAAAACAGGAAGAAAGCTGGAAGAGGTGCCAGGAAGGATAACACGCTGCTCTCGTGCACTCAGATAGTCTTGTAGTAAGGATTTCATTCCAGGGGGCTTTTCGCCACAGGCGGCGCGGTCCATTCTGGGGTTGGAGGTTCTTGACCTTCTCAGCGGACGGGAGGTGCACGGCGACATCTAGAGAGGCATGGTCTGAGGGTTGCAAGTTCTTTTGTGGAGTTATATCCATTTCGCACAGTGTTGCCAGCACATAGTTCAAATTACTTTCACCTCGTGTTTTGTGCATGTTATGTTGCTTCAAACCAATGCCGTGTATGAAAGTGTCGATAAACCATTTGTCATTTGAGCAATTTGCATTTCCGGTGGTTGGAGTCGTCACACAACATGACATTTCCATACTTCATGGCTGCCAACACCGAGTCTTTGCAAGCTTCAAGGATATGCAGGGGAGAGTTTTTGTGCGGGCGGTAGTAGGCACCAAGAAGTTTTTTGCATTTCAGAATATTAACTTCCACCCAAATTATTTCACAGACTCGACTTAGATCACCACGTAGTTTACAGTTCCATTTCTTGTTTAAACAAATCATGACACCACCCCCAAGTTGATTTAGGCGGTCATTTCTAAAAATATTAAAGTTCTTGGCGAACGGAAGTTCAGCGTCACTCACAGTATCATTCAGCTAGGTCTCGGTAAAAACTAAACAGTCATATTGTATTAATTCACTGAGGTTTATAGCACAATCACAGAGCTTGTTTTTTATGCTTTGTATAATGTATATTCTGATAATATACAGAAAGAGCAGTTTCATTTTGATTTGATGGGCCGGGGTTCAGGTGGATGTCACCGCACAGGAGCGCGAGGCACAGCAGGTGAAAGTGCCGGGCGACGGTTTGCTTACCTCGTGGTTGCTCCCCTTGGGTCGGTGACCGCGACATGGCTGCAGAGAGTCCAGGTACACATCCAGCTGCAGGAAATAAAAAGCACCTATTTCCCAGGTTCCATCCATCAAACTTAGAGTCAATACTCAACACTGACACACTAGGAAGATGTTCTCCACAAATACGATGTTGAAACACACAAATATAACATAACACCAGAAGAACAATAACACAGTTTGCGGAGAGGAAAAACATGCTCCGAGTACGATCCGCCATCTTACATTCAACTATTACCGAATGCCGGCCTCAGAGATCATTCAACCAGTTACGGGGTGACGTGTGGTCAGTATGACGATCTCCCACTTGTTGTCGCAGGTTTCCATGACGCTACTCATTTGTAGCTTTCCAATTTCCTCACGATAGCGAATGGGCACCGGCAGAACCGTACCCAGGATTTTATTTTGGAGGGGGGCTCTGCACTCATCAGCAACCGCCATTTAAAGGCGAAAAAGTTGGGCAGTGTACGTCCTGAAGATGAATTTCTCAGTACATTACAACATATTATACAAGATTTTTAATCCTGTTACTGAAGTAAAATTAATTACCACTATACACTATATGAACTATTTTTGTAGGATTTCTGAGGGGGCTTCAGCCCCCGAGCCCTCCCCATGGCTACGTGCTTGGCCACTGGTCGCAATCGCGGGAGAAAGGTTGTTACTCTTCCAGCAGGAGACTCGAACTTGCCCAAAGCATGACGCCTTACACCACGATGCGAAAGACCTTCGTGAAAATTTGTGACGTTCCTTTCTGGTGTTCGCCACTGAATCACGGATTACTACGTCACGGTAGCTACCCAATCTCCCTGTGCGGCGGAGTTATGAGACTCACCTTAATGTATACTACACTTGGTTCTCAGGACGAAACGATTTAAACAAAAAATTAGTTTCTTACTATTTTACAAATTTAATAAAACGTTTTACCTTTAAACAATCACTGCAAATTAATAACAATATTCACCAACACAATCACTTTTGAATTAAGTTGCTGCTTTTCCTTTAAAACAGCGTTTTTCACAAAATAGACGTCATCTTCCGCAACTCAACTTATTTCTTTTTTCTTTTTGCACTGTTGTCCTCGCAACCGAATCAATAAAAGATTGGACAGTTCTACACATCTTCACAAACCGGAAATGACTTCCGCTTCCGATATTGCGAGTAACAAATGTACAGCAAAAATTACAAATTTAAGCCAATATCAAAATATCAAACAACAGTATTGAAACTAACAAAATAAATCAAATGTGAAATTAACAGAAAACAAATAAAATATTTCATATGGTCAAAATAAACAAAGCGTACCAAGTTCTCCTCCCATACAAACAAAGAAAATTGACGCAATGTACATGAAGGAAATTTTATTTATAGAATAAACTTCTTCGAGCTTACTTCAGAACTCTTCACTCTTCATGGAAACTCGCTCTAAGAAAATTCATATGATCCTACATTTTTTAATCATAAAAACAAATCTTCAAACTATCTGTTCTCTTGCTTTGTGTAGAACTTCTTTTCTTTCTTTCACCATCCTTTCCACATCTTCTAAGAGCTTCTTAACATTAACAGCTTGTTCTTCATCCAACTATACATTTCCTAAACATTTGTATTTCCAAAAGTTTAACTTCTGAAATTGTTCTGGGCTTAAACTTAATTATTGACATTGAAGTTTCACATAAAATTATACATTTGTTCCTTATTGGACCTTTATCATTTTCAACTATGGCTGTCCTTTCCCTTCGACTTCGCCATTCATTCTCAGATTGGTCTCCTGGAACTAAATTATCAACATTGTGAACTTCTAATTCTTCTGGGAATTATACCTAACGTCAGCCCTCTTTCGGTTTGATAATAATAATTACAGGAAATGAAATTCAAGTTGTATCCAAATTATGTACACAAGCCAAGCATTATCTGAATAATTATATGGCTTTGTAAACTCTTCTTTATCCATTTTCTTCAAAGAATATGCAGGACTCTCGACGATTACTTTCTATGATGGAATATATTTTTCAACCTTCACAATGCAAACAAAAGATAGAGTTTCATATAAATTTGATAACACTTACTTCACATCTTCACGTGTAAGCTTATTTGATAGAGTGTTTTACAAGCGGTTTCTTTTTGTTTTCTGAACTGTCTTCTTCTTCCTTCTTTTTCTCCATAGATCAAACATTTCTTTCTTCTCTTGCCACTTGAATAATTCTCCTTCCAACTTTTTCCTCTTGGACAACGGGACAGGATAAGGATTGGAGAAAACAGGTTCTTCACTGGTCAAATTTATTTCACAGATAGAATTCCTAGATAATCCTGGTTTGTCGGCGAATATTCTTCTATATTTCAATAATAAATTAAATAGCTGCTCCTTTTCCTCAACTCTCAAAACATCTGAAGCAAAGGCTTTATCTCTTATGCCTGATTCTGTTGCAGTCCACTCATCAGCGTTAGCTTCTTCCTCCGCTTTTGTACACTGTATTAAGGCTGTCTTCTCCCGCGACTCGCCCTTCTCTGAATCTCCAGCGTTAGGAAGTAAATGTTGCTCTACTGTGTGTCCGCCATTGATCAGATACAATTTTTCTGCGCCTGCAGCCAGAGTGGCTTTGTATCTTCGAAGGAAAGGATAACCAAATAATAAGTCAGCTTCTAAGCACTTGACCACATATACCAAATCTTCAAATATAAAACCGCCAATTTCAAAATTTATTCGCCTACATCCAGCTATCCGTGATCTTTCTTTTCCAGCAAAATCTTTTAATATTACGCCTGGACACTTCTGCAATTTAAGACCTGGTAATCGCTCTCGTACTTGAAGCCAAATATTATAATTCATAAGGGTACATTCGCTACCCGTGTCCAGAGTACATTTTATTTGGAATCCTAATACCTCGACTGAAATTTCAGGTTTCTTCACAATCCCTATCTTCTTCCATTATCGTCTTTCTAATTTTTAAATAATTTAGAGGAGTGGCTTCGATATTCAAGTACAATACTTCTAACGGATGTTCTGTTAGGAATGGGTCTTCACTTTCGTCGCTTTCTTGTACTTGCATGCCCTTCATTGCAAGCGTAAGAGTACCGCTTACAACGGGCGCTGGGCTAAACCCAGAACTTCATTGCAGTTAATTTCCCATGGCGACGCTGTAACTCTAAGATTACTGGAAGGTAGCTCTTCCGTCTGTATTGCAAACTCTTTTCGTTCTGGAGCTCTTTGATCTCTTCTCCAACTATTTGTGTACGGCGTAGTCCTTCTATAAAGTCTGTTACTTGTCCAGTTTCTATTCTTCCACCTTCCATCCGGGAATCGCTGTCCTTCTCTGGTGATTGGTTCCTTCCCATTTCCGCTCTCTGCGCTGCGGGATCCTCCAGGATTATTAGTAGAAGTTGTCATCTGTACTCTGCGAACTCGAGGTTGGTTAGGTCTCCTTTCTTCTGCTTTATTACCGTCGCCTCACTACACATCTCTCTGTTCTGAGGCTTCGTACTTCCCCAAGTAGTTGGTCAACTGGTCAATGTTTCGAGGATCTCTTGTTAATAATAGCTGCCGTATTCTGTATGGGAGCTGATGAATAATTAAACTTAACACTTCTGTTTGGTCCACACGTTCGACCAAGTTACAGTATGACCCGTAGACGTCCCAACAATAATCCTCCATAGAAAGACCTGAGGATTTGGAATATCTTCTGTTTCTTAAAATCTGGATCTCTCTCTGCTTCGCTTCTGCAGAAGCATACTGTTTTTTAAACGCGGCACAAAACTGTTCAAAAGACTTCCACCTTCTCTCGTTGGCAATAAACCAGGCTTTAGCTTTCCCTTTCATTACAGAAGGAAGCACCTTTAATCTATAGTGCATAGGCATTTTCATTATGTCCATGGACGTTTTCAGTTCTTCCAAATAACGCTCCGCTGATATGGAATTTATTTCTCCGGTAAATTTGCTCAGAGAGTTAATATCCGACATTCTAAAAAAATGTCCAGTGTGAGATGGACTATGAGAGACATCAGGAGATTTATCAATATCTTCTCTGGGTATCCCTTTTGTACTTTGGATACGTCTTCTCCTCTTACGGTTCCTTTTAGTCAACAATTCAGCAGAAGATACAGATTCTGTTGAAGATATACCGGAAATCAAAGGGTCATTATCATCTCTCACCCATCGAATATTTTCCACAGATCTGTCAGTATTTCCAGCAGTCATTCCTGGATTTCCTTGCACAGATTCTAAATGTAATCTCTCCAACTTCCCTAAAAGGAATTCCTCCATAAAATAGAACTTCTGGTTAATTTCTTTATTCATCTTCTCACTGTCCTGCATACACAAATTCCTTGAAGTACTTTGCTGATCCACGACGGATTCTATCCTTGCCCTTACGGTGTCCAATTCATTCATTACTTTTCGTCTGTCAACTTCCCAGACTTCTTCTATCTTATTTAGAGCATCTCTCCCTTCATCAATTTGTTTTAACAAATCACATCGCACAGCTTCCAATTCTTCTTTGTTTTCTTGTCTTCTGTCTTCTATTACTTTCATCATTTCATTTTTATCATCTTTCCGCTCATCCTCAATCTTCTTCATCAATTCTTCTCGGTCTGCTTTCATTCTCGTCATCATTTCCTCCTTATCATTTCTAAATACCTCCTCTAAGTTCCTGAAAGCTAGTTTAGTTTCGTTTCTTCCGTCTTCAATAATCTTCATCAGTTCCTTTTTATCCTCTTTCCGTCCTTCTTCTATCGTCTTCCTCAATTCATTCTTATCTTCTAACCTTCCTTCTTCCATTTTCTCAAACCTCTTTATCATTTCATTCTGATCTTCTTTCCTTCCTTCTTCAATGATCTTCCTCAACTCATCCTTATCTTCTTTCCTTCCTTCTTCAATGATCTTCCTCAATTCATTCTGATCTTCTTTCCTTCCTTCTTCAATTCTCCTTAACCAGCCACAAAGTACCTCCATATTTAAAGTAGCACTATGCGATTTGCAATTTTTGCAAACTAAGTCACCATCAGGAAGAAATTCTCTGGATATTGGCAAATTTGCACACCCTAAATGGAAATACGCCTCGCATTTCCTGCACTGAAATATTTCGTCCAAGGGCTTATCTTTATCATCACAACAACTCAATTTATCCATTTTCTTCTTGCTCTGGCTTCTCAAAATTCTTCTACTCATACCTTGATATCTCTGCAAAATCGATCACATGACTTACATGTGTTATCAGACTTTGTAACGCTCGACAATTTCCTCATGACTTCACACGGCACAAAACACACGTTTTTTTCACACGATATTACAGTTACAATTTATCCTTTTACATCATCGATGCCCCACGTTGGGCGCCAAATTTACCTGTGACGTTCCTTTCTGGTGTTCGCCACTGAATCACGGATTACTACGTCACGGTAGCTACCCAATCTCCCTGTGCGGCGGAGTTATGAGACTCACCTTAATGTATACTACACTTGGTTCTCAGGACGAAACGATTTAAACAAAAAATTAGTTTCTTACTATTTTACAAATTTAATAAAACGTTTTACCTTTAAACAATCACTGCAAATTAATAACAATATTCACCAACACAATCACTTTTGAATTAAGTTGCTGCTTTTCCTTTAAAACAGCGTTTTTCACAAAATAGACGTCATCTTCCGCAACTCAACTTATTTCTTTTTTCTTTTTGCACTGTTGTCCTCGCAACCGAATCAATAAAAGATTGGACAGTTCTACACATCTTCACAAACCGGAAATGACTTCCGCTTCCGATATTGCGAGTAACAAATGTACAGCAAAAATTACAAATTTAAGCCAATATCAAAATATCAAACAACAGTATTGAAACTAACAAATAAATCAAATGTGAAATTAACAGAAAACAAATAAAATATTTCATATGGTCAAAATAAACAAAGCGTACCAAATTTATTGAAAATTCAAACATTCTTCACCTTCAACAAGACAAGAAAACCGACAACTACGCCATTCTAACAATTATGAACGCTATACTCTTTACGCGGTGGTTAAAAATGGTAGTCTTTCTGTTTGCGAAAACTACCATGCCATGCAATCTTTCCTATAGCTTTCTGCTGGCGTAGTGGTAACTTCGTCACGTTGTAATCAAGGGGTCCCTGGTTCGATTCCGGTGGAGGCATCTAGCGGTTCGTTTTAGGTAGACTTTCTGAATTGATAATCGTTTTAGATACTTTACACTATCTTCATTTGAATATGCTTCCAAAAAACAAATACCGTAAGTGAAAATTTTCCCTTCAGTAGAAGAGGAAATTTTTCGCCTATTCTAAGTAAAGAAAGAACGGACGCAAGTAGGAAGTCAGCAGTAGTTTAACAAGTTATAAATTTGGATCAGAAACTTTCCTCTTTAATTTCGTTTGACGTAGTTAAGGTTAAAATGAATGCAACTACCACCAGCGATACCTATAAAAGAAAATAACATGTCCGATTGTATTATAAAAAAGTAAACGGGAAATTGTCACGTTCTTCGGAAATCGGGTCACCTAACTTCCTCCACGAATAAAATGCCTCCATTTTCCTTATTTCTAAACGTTTTACTTTTAACTGTTTTTTTTCTTTTCTTGTATCTTCTATCTAGCTTTATTTTGAACTTCCTCGATGTTAGTGGAAGCTCTGTCGCTTTGTAATCAAGTGGTCGTGGGCTCAATTTCCGGTTGCGTTACAGTGTTCGCATCACACGTTAAACAGCCATCAGCCTATATGGGAATAACGTGCACTTAAAGTAAATAAAACAACAAAAAATGTATTTAGCTTTCGTTTGTTCCGTGCTTACTTCCTCCATATATGATCATTTCTTTTCTTTCTTTCTTCCTTTCTTTCTTTCTTTCTCTTTTTTCTCCTTTTCACCTCGCTTCTTTACTTCTCTTCTCTCTCACTATCTACACCTTGTTTCTTCCTCATCTATTCTCTTCCTCTCTCTTTCTCTGTCTGTCTCTGTGTCCACCTCTCACTGTCTACCGCTTGTTTACTTCTATTCTTTTCCTCCCTCTCTTTTTCTTTCTCTCTCTCTCTCTCTCTCTCTCTCTCTCTGTCTCTCTCTCTTTGTGTGACTTATATCTCTTTCTTTTTGCTTTGGCCCAAAAAAAACGGGACATCCTCCCTCCCAGGAACATCATTCACATCCAATCTCGGTATGACATACAATAGTCTTTCTGATCCCTTTTGACCTATTGACGAACATTTGCTGAAGTTGACGAATGCCAGAAATATTTATCAGAAGAATCCAAAGAAGAACCAGTCTTGTTCAGAACAGCCTTATTCTTCAACAAGCGTTCATAAAACTTCCCCCACATATCTAACACACAACGTAATATTTGTCTCTTGAGTTTGTGTCAAGACGCGAGAATTTAGATTCTTGTTGCAGGGTTCGTATTGAAAATGCATGTACACGCTCGCTTCTTGGCCATGCTTATTCACTGCTCTACAAATAACGGAACGCACATAAAATAATACAATCCGCGACGCAAGCTACATAACTTAAGAGTGTCTGTTCGAACGTTCTCGACAACAATTGAACATTTTGATTGTTATGAAGAGCTTGAGATGCAGTCCAGCTGTTCTGCAACAGTGCTGGTAGCTTAAACGTTCCAAACTTTTTATTCATGAAATGTCTTTCAAATTAGGCTTGCTTTTCAAGATAACGGGACAAATAGTGTTTTTTTTTTATATATAAAAATATCGACGGGACAACCGGGACATGCCACTGAAACGTGACTGTCCCGGTCAAAACGGGACGTATGGTCGGTCACCCTACTCCTCAGCCATAAAACGTTTCTTATAATTTGTAGCCGCGATTTGGTTCCGCAGGTGGGGAAGGGGGGGGGGGCAAAGACTCTTTACTCTCCCTTGGTCGATAATGTTTAGCACAATGCTGGGGCAAAAGTGGGGACAACTGACCGCCACGCCCCCCTAATCGCCGCCACCGTGTAATGGTAAGTAAATACAAATTGAGGACTAAAAGTGGTAAACGTTGTAAGTGCCAAAAGCGAAAGTGTTGGGAAATCGCATCGTTCCGCACATCACCCCGTAAGAACGTGACCTCTTTACACGCCCTTTGAACTACTTACACATTTCACGTTTACCACATTATAAAGCATGGCACATTTCACAGTTTAACGTGTTTAACGGTGTTTGAATTATTATGGCACTTACAGCGTTTACCAATTTTAGACTTCAATTTCCGATTTCGACCTCGCCCCTTCCCCCCATTCCGCTTTGGAAAATGTTATTGTTGTCCAGTGGTCTGAAAGCTTCACACTGGCATATAGCAGACGGGACACTGCAACACATTTATCTTTTGAAATAATATATTTCTGGCTTTGGATTTCCGTGCCTTCATGACTGAAGCACGCAACTTGTGCCAGATCCTCGACCCTGTGACGTAACAACGCTGCTATTGCACGTATTCTAAGGACAGCGATTCCTCCAACAAGTGTTGCCAAATGCTTCGGCACTACGCTGATTGCGTCAGGCTGGTATTATAGTTCCGACCCAAAAGCGAAGGTGGAACAGGAAGTTGCAGGTTTGAAGGTAGGCGCCGGCGCCAGAGGAGATCTGGGTTCATTTTCCTCCGCAAGTGGTAGAGAAGCAGGGGGAAGGGGGGGTGAGAATAGTAGCGGCAGTGATGAGCATCTTCCTTCTAAATAAAATTGCAGGCGGTCAGTGTAGTAAACCTGGGCCTGCACCGAATAAACGAAAAATTTCGACCGACTTTGTTACTGCTTTCAAATCTATTTCTGCAATGAATATGTATTCTGATATTATTTCATAATAAAGTGATCAGGCCCTTTGGATCCATTGAGCTCATTCGGCGGGGATGCCTACATTGTAGTAGTGCAATCCTGTGCGAGAAATTAATGCGCTTGGGGCACGGCTGGAAAACGTTGCTCTGATTACAAACTTCGTGTTGGATGTGTTTAGATTCATTGGCACCCAACTGGGGGCGGGGAAGGATTTGCTTTGCCGAAAAAAAGACGGGAATTTTTGCAAATTTTTGACCAGGCTAACCACTTCCTTACGTCCTATAGGGTCAACACTGGTAGTAGTACATTTGAGGGCAGATTCATGCCAGCTAATACATAATTTGAATGATTTATTTTCCTTTTTTACAAATTCTCACTTTCTCTTTGATCTTCGGTTCCTCGTTCATAGCTTCTTTCTCAACCTTCCACCCCCCCTCCCTCGTTTTCTGTGTCATTTGTTTTCACTTATGTGAAAGTGTTACCTTTTCCTTCCCCAACTCAAAGGTTTCAGTTCGTTTCTGAAGACGTTTAAATGAACATTATGTTATTTGTTATTTGATTATTTGTGGTACGGAATGGTGCACAATTCTTGCACTTTTTTTTACAAGTGTGCGAATAGAAACAAATAATTCTATGTATACACTGCAGTAATTTTCAATTGTTCCAACGATTAACTTTACGTCATTGTTTGTCACTATGAAATAAACTAATTTATGAAGCATTTCTGAACATTTCCTTGGGTAGGAAAAAAAATATTATGTATGCGTGTGTGTTTGTGTTCATATGCATTGTAACTTCAATATTTCCCATTTCAAGACGTAATAACAATTTTGACCCCTGGTAGAAAATAATCGGTGGTTATCCTTGGTTGACGTATGCAACAGATCTCCAAACGTGTACCACGTTCAACATATTGTAGAATAAAGTTGCTTACAAAAATTCGTGAATGAAAATCAAACTGAAAGTTGAGTTTTCAATATTACGTGCAAGCAACAATTGAACCTTCATTCGTGAGCATGTAACAGGAACCCCCCCCCCCCCGCAAACAAGTAAAACTCGATGAATAAATTATGTTTTAGCTCAAATATTTCCATAATTATATGCATATTATATGAAACTGTCTCCTCATCGTTTCTCAACCTATAGAGCGTCATCCACTGCTGAGTCCCGAGTGGGCGTTTGATGGGTTGCGAAGTCGGGCTCGAAAATGTATTTACTGTGTCTTAATATAAACCTATTTCTTTTAACAATTTAAATTCAATCCGTTTTGTACTACGTAGTCTAAACTCTACATTCCTGTTATTATTGTTTCTTACCGGCATCTCTCTCTGATGTTTAACCAAGGGAATCGGATACCTGTCGTTTTCGTTTCAGTCGCAGCAACGAGTTCTTAATTCTCTGTGTGTCACATGCATGTCGACTTAAGGTGTCGCTTAATATCTCCGAAAGCCTTTGTGTGTGTATGCGATTGCCGAGAGGTATCAACTGTCATCATTTCACATTGCTATCGAGATTGTTTGGATTACAAAGCTAACCGCATAAATTAGTATTTTAAATTTCACATTTACTTTTCGATAATGAAGTACGTGTAATTTACTTAAGCAAGCGTAAAAGAGGGCTTCTTGAAGTACTCGATGTTAGTAAAAATATGATTATAAACTGGGTGCACACCCCTACAAGTAATTCTGCCGGCGCCCATGCTTGTGGGTCCATGAAGTGTAATATCCTTCAAGGAGGGCTGAAAATGGTTGAGTTGAAAACTACTGCCCTAGACACCCCCCCCCCCCAATTGCACCTGGCACAGGCACACCTACCAAAAACCTCCGCGTCAAAAGATGTCTCTTGGATGAATTTCGTCCCCATTGGAAACACCCTTGTGCGTTATACATTTGTACTACGTGCTTAGCAAGTGTAAATCCGTTTATGAATCACGCGGAAGTTTAATGGAACATCTACAATGGCAGACAGCAGTTGACTTTATCCCATGCTTTTGGAATGGAAACTGTGCTTGAGCGAGCACAAGGTCACGATTGCTTTGTTTTGTCTGCATGCGCAAATATGACAGCGAATGCAAGCTGTGTGCATATCATTCATGGTTGAATTAGGAGCTTTAGGTATTCATGGGTTGTTGTTTATGTTGTCAATATTATTATTGTAGCTCTCGACTTCGGTGCGAATGTTTATGGGTTCGACCCTCAGTGGGACCTCGTAGAATTTTCGTGTTCACGAGAGAATAATTAGGGGCTACTTGAAAAGACGAAATAATCAGTGGTGCCAACTTGTGTCATCCTGTGGAGCTCGAGTCCACCCAATACACATACACAATATGCAATAAAATATCCCGTATATTTAGAACTTTCGACTATCAAAAATGGTTATCTGGTGTTGTTTTTAAGCGGGTTTGCATTTACCATTCTGGCTCTTGCCCAGTTCATCAATGCTTCTATTTGAAAATGATGATTTTCTGAAAATTTCGGATAGGGCTGTAACCCCATCAGCCCCCTCTGCGTACGTCAGTGCTCATGCTGGAGGTCACATTTGAAAGAATTGAGAGAATGCTGTAGATTTCACATGAAGATATCCCAGCAAAAGCCTATATCATCTTCTTTTTAGGGACGACATATCTTCGTTTAATGTGAAACTTCCATTAGACCTATGTGGTTTATATATTTTATGATGAATCTTTCAAAGTTATGAAGGACAATATGATTTTCATTATCTAATATCATGCAATTCGTAATGGCTAAAACGTATCTTGTAAACTACCGATTGTCACGAAAATTAATAAAATAGGTATTCATTCTATACTAAACAAATTAAGTATACAAGTAACGTTGGAAATAAAGGTAAACAAGAAAGTTGGTTTTAGTTAATAACTAGTTAGTTAGAACTACATAATTTCTATTCATGTCCAGATATCATTAGAATGATTAAATCAAGAAGACTGAGGTGGGCAGGCCATGTGGAACGAAGGGGAAAGAAAAGAAGAGTTTACATTACAAGATTCTTGTTGGGAAACCTGATGGTAAGAGACCTGTAGGAAGGCCAAGACGAAGATGGAGGGATAACGTTGAGATGGACCTAAAGGAAATCGGTAAGGATGGAAAAGATTGGATTGATGTTGCCCAGGATAGGGACAGATGGAAGAATTGTGTTGCTGCAGCCATAAACCTTCAGGCTAGAGAGTTAGTTAGTTAGTTAGTTAGTTTTTGTCTGAGAAGATTTCTGAGGGCAGAAACCAGAGAGCCCCATTGAAATATTACAATAGACAATGTAATTCTTACGGAGATTTCTAGATGTCATTTTTCAGACAATACCAGCACGGTTCTTCAAACAGAGGGCCATTTTGCAAAACTCGTTGCCGATAAAGGACTAAGTCAATCACTCGGCGAACTTTTTATGACATTCAATTCAATTCAAACTCTGTAAATCCTTTCGAACCACTGTTTCATTTTCAGATTGAAAATAGGATGTAATGTTGACGTCTCAATAACTTCTGATAACAAGCCTTTGTTCCCCAAACCATTTTCACACGGTGCGAGTTCTGAATCCCTGTGCAATTTCTCTCATTTCTTCTTCACGGAATAGGCCAATAAGGAAGAGAGCGCTGAATGAATGTAGTAAGGTTAAAAAGGTAATAATGGTACATGGGGCGATGTGGAGGTATAAAGCTCCACTAATTCTTGATCTCGGCCGTAGTTGGGATGATGTGATCATCACGCAGGTCGCCTCCCACACCCCCAGGTTAGATGGGCGTCAGAGCCGCGCAGAAACAGGGAAATGACTGGAATAATTCCTGGTCATTCGAACCCGGGTCATTCGCGTGGTAGCCAGATGCTCTATCAACATTTTTTCTCCCTGAAGTGATTGCTTTTCCCATTTTTATAATAGAAAAATCTCAAATTTCAAAGTAATTCTCGACATTTAAGTACGTTTTGAACAGAACCGTTAGAAATTTCCTGACCGTTAAGGCTCCTAGAAATCAGAAAATAGTTTCCCGAAATCGGAATTGTGACGAGGATTTTTTTCCCCGATCCCAGCACCAAACTTTCTTGGTGCTGCAAAATCTTCAAATATGTGGTGGTATTTTCCCGGTAACTGGTAGAGTAAAGTCGAATAGGCTTTAACTTACTTTGCATGAGAGCCAGTGTACTTTTCTTGCAATATTCTATTTCATTGGTTGGTTTAAAGTTTAATAAAATTAATGTGGAAGAAGTGGAATAAGAAAGCTAATCGTTTGTGCTATTTAGTCCTGCTGTTCCTAGTTTAAAGATATTTCTGGGGAATGTTGAACCGTGGAGTATTAGTTACTTCAAATATGACAGTAAGAGAAAGACATTAACAAAATACCCCTATTGGTCTATACTTCTTTGTTTTAAAGCGGGATCAGTGGCGGCGATTGAGGGGGCTTGATGGCATTTTCCCCCACTTCTTGCCACTTTTGCCCCGCACTATGCTAAACCTTATCTACAAAGGCAAAGTAAATTGTCCTTGCCCCTCAGTTTTGGAGCCCAATCTGCACAGGATAATAAAGATATGGTAAAATATAGACCTCAGCTAACTACTCAAAAGAGAAGTCGTGCTCTTTTGAACGGAGAGAAATATTTCTCCCTCCGACATATATTACTTCGATATTTCTTATTCTCTTATTTCTTATTCCTACACAGGCCACCCCGATAGCGCAGTAGTAGCGTCGTAGCCTTGTAATCAAGGGGTCCCGGTTCGATACCCGGTGGAGGCACATAGTTTTTCGGATCCCACTTTATACTGTAGGTCCAGTCCCGATTAGCCTTACTGTGCATAAAGTGAACTTAAAACACCAGCTCACCATCACCACATAATTCCTACAGGATGCCTACCTTCCCTGGGCACGCTCCTGAAATTTCCAGTGTCAATGATACGAGTTGTGTTTTGTCTAGGACGCGTGACAGACGCGTATCTGCAAAACGAAAGGTCTCTGTTGCAAAGAGCTGGGAGTGAAGCCAAGTGAAGAGCAAAATCAATGGAGGGATTTCCCGCTTGCTTTATCGCTTTCGTTTCCGATGCAACTCCAAGACTTCGTGTCTGTTGCTCTCTGCTCAAGGAAGCAGACGGGAGAGCAGTGCCTTGAACTTGAGGGAACTTGTGGCTTCTAGGTGTCAAGGCTAACGTTAGGAAATGCCAGAGTGGCTACGGGTAGTTCTTATGTAACAGTTTCCTTTGTAGAAAAAAAATAAGTGACGATGCAACAATAAATACATGGTACTTGCATGTATACGGTTATTTATTCTAATATTAATTGTTACGCAGTAGTGACGGCAAACGTTGATTTCTGTAGTTTAATTTACTTCGCTCTTCTGCCACTTTTGGCTAATCTATAAGATGAGGATGAATGGTGATAGGATGAGATGAATGAAGAGACAATCACAAGCATATAGGGACGACACAAGACGAGCCACACATACTGCCTGTGAGTCCAGACGCCAGAGCCTCGGTAGTCTGCAAAATGCAGTCGAGGATGAACTACGGGGAAGGGAGGTTGACATTATGGTGTCTTCGGAAGGGGTTGCCCCTTACACCCCTGACGGTAAAGAAGAATAGAAGGGGAGTCAAGGTGGGGTTGGCTGGAGGACGCATGATTGTCAAAGGGAGTACACAAATATTCTCAGGAGTTAATGCGGATCATATGGTAATAATGATGGCGTTCTTGATAGTTGATTCTGCCCTCTATCAGAATTGCCAGGTACTGATGGGCGGTTTGATCCGTAGGTAGGAATGGATCATTTCAGTCAATGCTACAAGGGGGATGTGGGGATGACATCCCCCAGCTAGCAAAATCTCCCCCGGCTGTATCATTGCCATCTTGTTGAAACATAGAAGCATACCCACAGCTAGACCCAAGGCTCGACCAAACATCAGCACGGAAAATAACATTGATCAGTAGAGTCCGGATTTTTATGTAATATCAAAGTACAAAATATGCACATAAATATGTAACAATAATTGATAAAATATGTACGTAAATGTGTATTATCAAAAGGATATGTAGCTAATTATGTAGTGTCATAAAATATGTAATATTAATAATAATCGAGTATCCAAGTAATTTTAAGAATTCTGATAGATATTTATTTTATTTGAACATATTCAACGAAATTTTAAAGACATAAGTTGTTCAAATTAAACTTTGTATCAAATTTATAAACTTAAAAAAGCACAGCAACGTGCTCATATTTAATAAACCAATTTTGTCAACTATTAATTACACTTTTCATTATCGTAGAATATGTACGAGAGCTCTTCGTAACTTTCGAAACAAATTGTAAAAAAAGCGTCTACAGAAAGAACAATCAAATGAAAATACATAGCTACTTTTGTACTTTTCGTACAAGGGAACATTTTGTGTAACTCGCTACATACAGGAAAGTAGCTTTCTTGTCCACCGATGCCAAGCATCTACGTGTTTTGCCTAAACCTAAAAGCGAAACGAAAATATGTAACCAGAAAGAGGAGGGGAGACAAACTCCAGCATCTTTCGAAAAATAACAGTTCCAGTATTTTTTTTTCAGCCTGTCTCTCGACTTCACAGTCAATTTTAGGTGACCGTAAGCACTATGCATCTCAACGATTAGAAAATATGACATCACATGAGATACAAATTTTCTTTATCATGTTTCAGAGATCTAATATATAGAAAAAAGGATGAAGGTAGGAAGAAAATACCAAAATATGTTGTTTTATGTAAAGTAAATTAGCAAACATGTAAAATATCTAATATCCTGGCAAATATGTAAAAATATGTAACATGGAACTTATGCAAAATGATGTCATTTGCATAATTCGTTGACATTTTCGTGTTCAAGGTATGTATCTATTGACTAGCAACAAGGATTCCGAAGTCCAGCGTTTTTGATAACCGAATGAACTTCCTAATTGATAATTAACCCTCAATGAAGGAGCAGAATTCTCTTTCCATTAATAACTCATATAGCTGCCGTGTTTAGCCGCATCCATTTGAATTAGTCTAAGCAAAACAAAAATCTTGAACACATATTCTAGCGACAGCACAAATTCTATCATTTTCAATGTCATGGAGCATTCAATTTCAATGCAAGTGAAAAAAGTGATGAAGAAACTACAGAGATAAACTTAAGCAATATTTAGTTCAGTTTTCGATATCGTATGCATGAATAAAATATTTCTTGCACACAGTACATTCTGTCTTCAAAACTACCAACTTTCTAGTTCTTATTTCATTAGTTAAATTCTATAGTTTCATGGGAATCTCATGCATTGGTAAATTAGCAAGCATAAATAGGCTAATATATTGGAGTCATGGCCTTTCGGAGATGCAGTTCTCTGATAATAGTGTGTGGCAACATTTATGTAAGACCCTGTCCTTTGATGGTTCAAATCCGGGAACTTTTCTAACGGTGGAAGCGGCCCCGGCGCCTACCCAGCGTCGAATAACATGGGTACCTGGGGGAAACCCTGGGGGGTAAAGGCGGTCAGGGGCGTGATGCTGATCACATCACCCCCACTCACGACCGGATCAAGAAAGTGTGGGGCGTTACCCCCACACCCCCTATACGCCTTCATGGCGTGGTGCTAAGCACAGGGGAACACTTTACCTTTTTTTTTTTTTACCTGTCCTTTGATGACGCTGTCTTTCGGAGATTTTTTCGGGGGGGGGGGGGAGGATAATTCCTCATGAGCATCCTTTGGCGACGCTGTCTTTCAAACACTTTCTTTTGGCGACGATACCCAGTTATATTTCTCAGGTCATTACGCTTCGTTGGAACATAAGCTTCAGTCACTAAATTCTGACTTGAGCATCGTCAGTAACTGGTGTGTATCTAACGGTCTTAAAATAAATCCAGAAAAATCCACTTTCATAATCATTGGTTCTAATTATTCAAGGTCGTTAATTAAAAATATTAAGATCGAGCTCAAAATAAACAATTTGCCCATTGTCTGGAATAACACTGCTAAAAATCTTGATCTGATTTTTGACAAAATTTTTGATTGGACAGAACATGTAAAGACGCAATGTAGGAAAGCTTATGGAACACTTAGGAATCTGAATCGTTTCCGTGACTTCCTCCCTGCGGAATGCAAGCTAACACTCATCCAAGCATTAATCTACCCATTGTTCGACTATTGTGATAATGTTTACGGCCCTCAACTCTCGCAAAAGCACAGTAAAAAATACAAATGGTGCAAAATTAGTGTTGCCTACGAGACGAGACGAGACGAGACGAGACGAGACGACACGAGACTTTGGTCTGTCTCGTCCCATCTCGTGAAAATGCCGTCTCGTCTCGTGACTCATCTCGAAAATATACGTTTGTCTCGTCCCGTGTCTCGTCTCGAAGGGTGACATCTACATAATAAGGAGTTTCAGCCCCGATACAATTACGTATATATTGTTATACTCAATGCGTAAATATCTACATCGTGCTTGTTTTAACTAAATGTTTAGGGGGTGTAATGACATGCAATTCCTTAGAGCTTGCCGTGCCTGTTGTTGTCCATGGAAACGGACGTTGCTAGGGAACTTAAAGAAAGTTTATTTTCACCCCGGAAACTACTGTAAGGGGATTATGCTAGACTTTTCGAATTTCAAAATACGAGCATCAGAATTTATTACAGAGGCAAGGTAGGAATTTGAGGGGAATGACGGAAAACAGTTATTATCCAATTACGTTCAAAAATGTGAAAATAACAAAATACGTAAATATTGCATTTTCAATTTAGTCGCTTTTCAATTCGTTTAAGCAAAACATCCAACTAGTTATCTTGAAACGGTTATTACTTACACAGTTTATTATTAAGAAAATAGACAATAATAGTTTGAATATTTGTACTATATTAGAGCCCATACACACACAAAGTTACTTTCTAAACTTTGCAAATTATCGAACTTGTACACATGTTCCCCATCATCCAATACAACATGCAGACATTTTCAAAGTCATTAAGATCATTGAGGAACCCCATCTAAAACATGATTGCGATCACAACGTGGCCGAAGGTCACGCATGCGAGCGTACAAGACGTGGCCATAGGCCACGTCGAAAGTACGCGAGTCCATCCAATATATATATAGCCCCAATCCCACCACTCACTGACATAAATGTTCTCCATGAAGGAAGCCCCGGGGGCGAAAAATGCCCGATTACGACCCCCCATGAAATCGTCCCGAAAGGCCGAGAAAATTAAGAAATCGCTCACTTTGCCCTTCCTTAAGGGTGAAAATGCCCTTTTTTCACGTCCCTAGCAACCGTTGCCACGGGCATTTCTTTCGCACACATTGTTTCCTTTAATTCTTAATTGTCGAGATACATTATATTTCTCACAGATCAATAGCACACAGATGAATCAACTCCTGGCTTTGAAAAGGTGCCTGAAACAAGGGTGACATCTACATAATAAGGAGTTTCAGCCCAGATACAATTACGTATATATTGGTAAACTCAATGCGTAAATATCTGCATCGTGCTTGTTTCAACTAAATGTTTAGGGGGTATAATGACATGCAATTCCTTAGAGCTTGCCGTGCTTGTTGTTCACCATGGAAACGGACGTTGCTAGGGAACTTAAAGAAAGTTTATTTTCACCCCGAATGCTACTGTAAGGGAATTATGCTAGAGTTTTCGATTGATTGATTGATTGATTGATTTGGTGTTTTAAGTCCACTTTGTGCACAGTATTAGAGTTTTCGAATTTTAAAATGTGAGCATCAGAATTCATTGCAGAGGAGAGATAGAAATTTGCGAAGAATGAAGGAAATCATTTCTTTATTTCAATTATGTTTAAAAATGTAAAACTCACTACAGAAGTAAAATGTTACTTTTCCAATTTAGTGTCGCTATTGAATTCGTTTACATAAAACATATAACTAACTATCTTGTAACTGTTATTACTTACCCAGCTCATTATTAAGAAAAAAACAATAATATTTTGATTATTTGTACATATTACAGCGCAAACACACATAAATTTACGTTCAAAACTTTCCAAATAAGAAAACCACGTCGGCGAGCGCACGAGACGTGGCCAAAGGCCACGTCGAAAGTGCGCGAGTCCAATATATATATAGCCCCAATCCCACCACTCACTCACTGACTCACTGACATAAATGTTCTCCATGAAGGAAGCCCCGGAGGCGAAAAACGCCCGATTACGACCCCCCATGAAATCGTCCCAAAAGGCCGAGAAAATTAAAAAATCTCTCAATCGGCCCTTCCTTAAGGGTGAAAAAGCCCTTTTCTCACGTCCTTAGCAACCGTTGCCACGGGCATTTCTTTTGCACACATTGTTTCCTTCAATTCTTAATTGTCCAGCTACATTATATTTCTCACAGATAAGTAACACACAGATGAATCAACACCTGGTTTTGAAAAGGTGCCTGAAACAAGGGTGACATCTACATAATAAGGAGTTTCAGCCCAGATACAATTACGTATATATTGTTATACTCAATGCGTAAATATCTGCATCGTCCTTGTTTCAACTAAATGTTTAGGGGGTATAATGACATGCAATTCCTTAGAGCTTGCCGTGCTTGTTGTTCACCATGGAAACGGACGTTGCTAGGGAACTTAAAGTTTATTTTCACCCCGAATGCTACTGTAAGGGAATTATGCTAGAGTTTTTGATTGATTTATTGATTGATTGATTTGGTGTTTTTTGTGCACAGTATTAGAGTTTTCGAATTTTAAAATGTGAGCATCAGAATTCATTGCAGAGGAGAGATAGAAATTTGCGAAGAATGAAGGAAAACATTTCTTTATTTCAATTATGTTTAAAAATGTAAAACTGACTACAGAAGTAAAATGTTACTTTTCCAATTTAGTGTCGCTATTGAATTCGTTTACATAAAACATCTAACTAACTATCCTGAAACTGTTATTACTTACCCAGCTTATTATTAACAAAGAAACCAATAATATTTTGATTATTTGTACATATTACAGCGCATACACACATAAATTTACGTTCAAAACTTTCCAAATAAGCGAACCACGTCGGCGAGCGCACGAGACGTGGCCACAGGCCACGTCGAAAGTGCGCGAGTCTAATATATAAAAATGGATGTATGTATGTGTGTTTGTGTGTGTGTGTGTGTGTGTGTGTGTGTGTATGTTTGTTCCGGCATAACTCTCGAACGCCTGGAGCGATTTCAACCAACCTTGGTACGCGTATCACTTGAAATCTCGAAAGAAATACTGTGGGGGTAAGACAGCCATGGGGGTGGGGTGAGGAGCGGGGTGACATGTATAAATAATTGAAAACGACCGATATTAGTATGGAATCCATAGTTGTCGGGGTCGATAAGATGAATAGGGACATTCCCAATGCCGTTCAACTCAAACACACCCCTGACACCCCTACGGGTGGGGGTGGGAAGGGGGTGACATGTAAAAGTAATCGAAAACGACCGATATTAGTGTGGAATCCATAGTTTTCGGGTCGCTAAGACGAATAGTGACACTCCCAATGCCGTTCAACTCCAAGACACCCCTGGCACCCCTAGGGGTGGGTGTGCAAAGGAGGTGGCATGTAAAACGACCGATATTAGTGTGGGATTCATAGTTTTCGGGGTCGCTAAGATGAATAGGGACACTCCCAATGTCGTTCAACTCCAAGACACACCTGGCACCCCTAGGGGTGGGGCGGGAAGGGGTGACATGTAAAAATAAAAATAAAAACGACCGATATTAGTGTGAAATCAATAGTTTTCGGGGTCGCTATAATGAATAGTGACACTCCCAATGCCGTTCAACTCCAAGACACCTCTGGCACCCCTAGGGGTTGGGGTGGGAAGGAGGTAAAATGTAAAACGACCGATATTAGTGTGGAATCCATAGTTTTCGGGGTCGCTAAGATGAATAGTGACACTCCCAATGCCGTTCAACTCCAAGTTAATTTTACACTATAATTAGAATTCAATGTTTTCCTGTTTAATAGAAGATTGGGATAAATAAATACCCGAGCAACGACGGGCAATCAGCTAGTATTTAATGAAATCTACTTTGTTGTTTTTCTGCCTTCAATCAACTCTTTTATCCATCGTACACTAAGGAAGCTTTCAGACCGAAGCAACAAGCTACAGGCGACAAGCCGCATGGGGAGTTTCCACCGAAGTTACGATCAACACGAGCCTCTTCCGTATATAGGCAAATATTCACATATATTCAAATACATCCGAGCGACACGAAAGCGACAAGCGACACGTCCCGCTCGTCATGTCGCTTCGGTTCTGAAGGTTATATTTATTACTGAGGGTTCATTTCCAAGTGGCAGGCGTCGCTTCTTGCCTCTTGCATGTCGCTTTTTACTCCTTTGACTTCAGGCAATATAGATTCTTTACGTCAACGCAGAGTATCTAACTATATTGGCCTATTACCAGGTTTTTGGTGCGAAATCTTTAGAGTTTGCAACCAGTACTGAGGATGGAGCTGTTGATTTTGAGAAGAGGGGTCGCAATGAATGAACTGTTTGTGCTGGCGAGAATTTTATATGACGATTGTCCCTAATAAGGCTGGAAGAGGACCTACACTAAACAATGGCAGTGGGTACCTCCACATCGTTTGGTGCAAGGATGAATGGAAGGAAGCCCTTGGGGTAGCAGTTGTTAAAGAAAATTCAGGATTTTTCAAGTAAAGATACCTGCAACACGAGGGTATAGTCTGGGCAAATTCGTTGCGGGCATCGTGTGGCGAATTGCGTTTTGCGAGGGGGAATCTTACAGAGATAACTCGAAAGAGCTTGCTAAAGAATCGAAGAAATGTTGGAACATCCAGAAATATGGAGAAATAAGAGAATGCTTAACCGACGCAAGAAATTCATTAGAAATGAGATGTTGATATGGGCAGTGATAAAAAATACCTTTTCCCAGCGACACGTGCAGCTAGCTGGTCGTGCTACTTAGGTTCGGAAATTAACATAGGTTGTTACTTTGATCTGGTCACTTCTTACTTCGGTCTAACCTATGCGACAAACAACACAGGACAGGCGAAAAGCGAGAAGTGTCGCTTGCGAACGAACCAACAGTAATAAATGCAATTCTTCGTGCCGAAGCGCCGCGACAAGCAGTAGAGGATAACGATCACCCAGGGAAGTTATGCCACAAATTGATTACATTTCCTCACAGAATTCAGGTGTTCTCTTGCTCCAATTTTAGTTTCCATGTCTTCCCTTTTAGCCGAATCCCGTTTCGCCAAGAGGCGCATTATATCATATTTCCCATCCAAGTAAAAATTTCGGCGAAAGGGGAATTCCCGTTTCGCCGATTATTTTGAAGGGAGGGAATTCTCCCTCCGCTGGGAAATTTCATGTTTAAACAGACAGAATGCTTAAGAAAAAGTTAAAATGTGAGAGATACCTACAGAAAATGATTATTGACCGCGAGGGGGTTTGGATGGGGAAATATTACAATTAGCAAGGGAGGTTACATGTCAAAAATCACATCACTTCCTTCCATCCATGAAGACTACAAAAATTGTTTTAGGTCCGTTCCTTAGATGGCACGATTTTATGGGGAATATTCCTTATTCCTTGTGCGGGAATAATAGTGTTGTGAAGATAACAACTGTCGTATGTCTCACTTAACTGTTCAGTGTGGTATTTAAGAAATTTCCATTGGGGGGAAATTCTACTGACTGTCTAGGGACAGCATGAGATAATGACTTTATGCCATATAACATTTCCCCCCATGGATAAAATTTATCAAGCAGAGGGGGGATACAAGCACCCAAAGCGGGGAATCCCCCCATCCCCCCTTACAAACACCACCCTGCGCGTTATAGCAGTAGTTTTTACTTTAAGGCGTTAAATATATTTAAGCAGTTTTAAGGATAAACAAATAATAAATTTCGTTAGTATGAAAAAACAAACAAAGCCCGCAATTTTCGTAATTTTCGTAAGGTTTACAATATTTTTCATAAATGTTCCATTCAAAGAAATTATCGAGAATGCTTCTCTCTCACAAATTTTTATACAGATAGATATCTGAATCGGTATTTTAGCAAAGTACTTCTATCTGGAGTACTATTACAGCTTAAAATTACTAAGCTTGAATACATTGAAAAATAGAAGTAATACTGGATTTCGGAAGAGTATAAAAACTAAATAATATAATAGACGCTGATTTGGGTTTCCAAAGAATATCCTTTACTCCTAGTAAATAAATATTCAGGTAAAAAAAAAAAAGGTAAAGTGTTCCCCTGTGCTTAGCACCACGCCATGAAGGCGTATTCGCAACTGATTAATTATTTTGTTTGTATATTTTTCGAGACTCTCGAGACGAGACAAGATTTTCACGAGCCGTTTTATTTAGAAATTTAATGATATTAAAACTAATTTTTCCCGGGTTTCGGCAACAATTTTATTTGTTTTTATTTTTGTGTTTTTTTATTTTATTTTTGTTTTGATTGTAGTAATTTGATTTGGTTTGCGAGTTTTGGGTTTATGGCACTAGACCGATTAGTTATTTGCAAGTTTTAAGTTAGCTAATTTGTGTATTGTAAAAATATTAATACAAAAGGAAATACATTATTAATATTTAATTTTTATTTTGTTTTTGAAAATAAATTTTAATATTTATTATAGTTTATATTATAAATAGTGGTATTAATTTTTTTATGTTGTTTTTAAGTTTTTATTTGTTTAGCTAAAGTTTTTTTTGTGATATTATGTAAAATATGTTTATTGTAATTTAATATTTTTTATGTATTATTTTTGTTTTTTGTAATTATTTTTTGTTTTATGTGTGTGTTATTTTATGTGATTTAAAGTAATTGGTTACAATGTCTCGTCCCGTCCTGTGTCTCGTCTCGTTTTCGTGGGCAACACTATGCAAAATGCGTGCTTCCGATACATTTTTCAAGCAAAAAGATCTGATCATATTCTTCCATTCTTAAAAAATAATCAGGTTCTTACCATGGCAAACAGAAGGAAGTTGCACTATCTCTGTTTCATACGCCGCATGCTGACAGAAGGTACCTGTTTGAGAAGATGCATTCCAGTAGGGAAATACATCAGTATGTTACCCGTAAGCGGAACAACTTCGATTTACCCCATCACTCTCCCACGGCCTACAAATAATCTTTGCCCTTTTCGGCTCCCAAAGCATGGAATGCATTGCCTGCAAATATCGCTAGTGTAAACAACCCATTAAATTTCAAAGGTAAAGTAAAAGATCTGCTGTTAATGGAACAATGGCAGAGTCGGGGCACATACTGAAGGTATCAAGTCACTCCTATATGGAATTGTATTATTGTATTATTATTACTATTGTCTTTTGTATTTCTAGTTACACTTTTTTTTGTATACAACTAATTCCTATGTATTTTTTTCTTTCTTCATTTTTTGTATCTATGTATTTTTTATTACGTTTAGCTTACTGCTCCATACGCAGTTTATATCATCTCATATGTATTATCATATTGACAAGGGTTAGGTGACAGAGCAGCCCTTGGCTGAACTTCGCCCGCTGAATAAAGAAAATTTATTATTATTATTATTACTGTCTTTCGTCGGGTCACAGACTAAGAAGGGAACAGACGGGAAGCTATATTTAAACCGCGCTGCGCTTGGAAATTGCAGTACCATACTTTGTCAACAGATGGCGCGGCGGTCTACTTTGACTGTTTCTAGCACAAATTGGGGGAGAGTTCTTTCAGGGACAGTCACGTGGGCTGCAAACGTTCTTATTGGCCAGATCTCTTGTACCCCACGAAGGGGTACCAATGGCAGGGCCTTTCTTTTTTGCTGGTTCCTTTCCAGCACCGCTGTTAGGGTGGGGTGGGGTGTGTGATGCATTCCAGACACCGCAAAAGCTCTTCCAAAAATCTTCAGAATGTTTGGCCGAGTCTGCTGCCACGCACGTGTCAGCAGTAAGAATAAGCGTCAAATTTGCTGCTGCCACGTAATTCGTCTGCTAAGAGGATGTTACAAGTCTTAAGAACAGATGAAGACGATAAAAATGCAAGTTCGTGATTAGTGGGAACAAATGTACAGGTAATTTAGAACTTTTTTCTTTAGAAAGCATTTAGCGATGTTATTTTAATGCTAACAGAACCTAACGTAACTACGAGAGAATTTAGGTTTATTATTAGAAGAATGCTAAGGGACCTAATCTTTAAACATTTTTGTGAAAGTAATCGCTACAACTTCACAGTATGTGTTACAGACGTAATAACATACATAGTATGATGAAATCACGATAAAACAAAGACCGAGTCTGCTGCCACGCGCATCTCTTTTGAGATTCCAGCAAAAAAAAAAAAGAACGTGGCAGCAGACACTGCCAGAATGTTTTCGTGAAAGTAAGGTTGCCTTTCCTGTGTAATTGATAACAGCTTCTCTGAGTGCTTATTTGAAGGCGAAATTTGGAATGTAAAATGTAGGGATTTTACAGCTCTTAAAAATTACGATCTAGTATTGACGAAATGCTATGAACAATACCTGTAGTTTCCTCGACCACCATGAATTTTTAATTCACCTTGCTCCTAAAACTTGTAAAGTTACTGTTTTTTTTCGAAGAGTGTCAGTATTGTCAATTCACCTCGTATGTGGATTGAGTTGACTATATCTTCGAGGTCAGTTGACCATACTTATAATTCTACCCCTGATATGGTTGTAATATTTTATTTTAAACAATATACTGCCTTTAAAATTACAGATTACATACAAAAATGTAATGTAACGAACAGTATGTAAAATAAATGTTCCAAACTATAGAAAAAACGATTGCAGTCGGGAATATTTACCTAAATTTCTTACCCAGTGTTTATTATTTTTACATCACAAAAACAAATCCAATAAGCTGTCCTATAATTCTAATATAGCTAATATAGCTATATTATTACAAACAATGCTGGGTTATTTTTGATGAAACAGTTAATTCAAAAACAATTTTCGCAATAAGCCTACAGTAGGCTAAATAATTGCCTTCAAAATGAGTCGTCAGTCATAGTTTTTTACAAAAACAGATTTTTTCTCTTCGATTTGTTTTTCGTGTACATTCATTATGTTTCTATATCAAAAACGACATTTGCACATAACCTTTGATATGTAAAATATAATTATATACACATGGAACTTATGCAAAATGATGTCATTTGCATAATTCGTTGACATTTTCGTGTTCAAGGTATGTATCTATTGACTAGCAACAAGGATTCCGAAGTCCAGCGTTTTTGATAACCGAATGAACTTCCTAATTGATAATTAACCCTCAATGAAGGAGCAGAATTCTCTTTCCATTAATAACTCATATAGCTGCCGTGTTTAGCCGCATCGCATGTTCAACATATGCATTATACATTATAATGATATTATTTATTGGCAAACAGATAATAATACAATCAGGGAAAAAACATCTTTGGGGCAAAGACCTGCGTAGTGTGGAGAAACGTATAACAGTTTGGTGGGGAGAGTAGACAATATCGCCAACTCAACCTTCTTCCCAATTGTCTTATTGGAATTTCTGGTCACAGAGGTGCTAAACAATGCCGTTTAAAAAGGCAGCAAATAACATATCAGTCTTCTTGATAGCCTTACCGAAAACGTTACAGGAAACGTTGTCATTGCCTACGAGTTGAGAGAGTTCAGTTATGTTGTATCCTGCATACGTCGCTTAAACATAATTTAAAAACTAAACTTCTCGTCACAACAGCCCTGTTCCCGGTGCAGGAACATAGTGATTCGGGTCCCACTTTAAACTGTAAGTCTAGTCCCGATTAGCCTATCTGTGCATAAAGTGGACTTAAAAACTTTAACGCAAGCAACAGCCCTGTATGGGCTACGGCTGCCAGTACGGTTGTTTTTTTTTCATTCTCTGGCGCGTGGTTAGCTCATCGAGTCCCATCGCCGCTGTTTTCTGGCTTTTGAGACGAGTCCGCTACTTCTTCTTTCCAAGTAGATTCACAAGAGTCGTCACGATAAGGGCGAGAACCTGAACTACGTGGCTACACAGCTGTAAGTAAATAAAGATAATTCAATGGGGTTCCAATTTCCAATATATTAAAATCTCTTTTCTTTTCTTGCTTAGCTTTGTTTTTTTAGTTAGGCAGACAAATTGTTTGCAAACTGAACATTGTCCTTTGTGTTATAAATTTAAAATGATAAGACATTAGCTTCATTCATAATAGCTATCGCGATTAACTAGCAAAGATGGAGAAAGTTATGAAAAATAACAAGAATATTGAATAAAAATGTAAGTAGTATCGGAATACGATAAGCTCAATCGCTATTTAATATTCGCAATTCATTTGCACGTACTTATAACTAATTTGCTCGTACTTAGAACTAATTTGCACGTACTTAGAATTCATTTGCATGTACTTAGAGTACTTTACATTTATGTATTTGCATGTTTATAACTTTTTATGAATATATATTTATTTATTTTATGAAAAATATGTATATAGAAGGTAATTAGAGGTACTAAACGGTATGCATATGGTTTTTATATTCATTACTGCAAAGTATGTAATGTATAAAATGTTAATATTAATGTTTATAATATTGAAAATAAGTTTTCTATGGTTTATGAACCGCTATGAACGGTGGTAATGGCTGTAGGTACAGGTCCAATTACGATTGGGGACGGTCCCGGTATTCGAACCCGCGATATGTAACGTTATTAATTAGTACTATGTAATAATGTATGTTATTATTGTATTAAAGACGGTGGTTTCACACGCCAGACAGAATACTGTCTCAGAATTTCGACTCGGCGGTGAAGGTAGACGAGAAAGGAATTTGGGGGAGTGTGCGTTCAAGGTCAAATGACGTCAGAACGTCAGAACAAAGAAGGAACCTGATTCACCAATCAGAGAACGCGTCGGTAGATTTTCAGAACCTGTTTTTCCAAGGTTAACCAGTACGCAATAAGAGGGGAAAGCTATTCAATACTGTAGGGCAGGGGAGGGATTCAACCAGACAACAAAGGATGTCTGGAATGCGCAGCAAGGGTCAAATCTCTGAAGCTATGCGTCGCTTGTAGAACTGGTTTCCGCCGCCAATTAATATTCCGCTCAGGGTTGCCCCAAGGCACAGGCCGCTTTAGCGCAGGTTTTTTTTTATCTGTACTATGAAGAAGAGAGAGCTATCAGGGACGGGGCCTACAGTTTTCACCATTTGCTTTTATCACGGGGTAACGAACCTAGGACCCTTTGATTATTGATTTAGGTAGTAAATGTATGTTACTGTGTGCTATTTAACTTAATTTTGAGTTTATTTTTTTACCAAACTTTGACTTTACGTCAAACATTTTCACAGCTTATCCTTATTTTTACAAAAATAACACTATTTGTACTATTCAGGCAACATTTTTTATTAAATTTTGGACTCGCAATGATATTTTTACAACTTTCTAACTTATTATTTTACAATTTTATGTTAATTTTTTACCAAAATAACACTATTTGTACTATTCAGGCAACACATTTTATTAAATTTTGGACTCACAAAGATATTTTTTTACAACTTTTTAACTTATTATTTTAAAATTTTATACCTATTTTTACCTAAATAACACTATTTGTACTGTTCAAGCAACATTTTTTATTAAATTTTGGACTCACAAAGACATTTTTTTCTACGTTTAACTTATTATTTTACAACTTTATGTTAATTTTTACCAAAATAACACTATTTGTACTATTCAGGCAACATTTTTTATTAAATTTTGTATTTACAAAGAGATTTTTTCAACTTTTATTTTATTATTTACAAGTTTATGCCTATTTTTTTACTCAAATAACACAATTCTATCTGTTCAGGAAAGACTTTTAGTTACATTTTCGACACACAAAGTGTGTGTTCTCAACTTCTATCTGTTTATTTCACAAGTTTAGGCTTATTATTACCAAAATAACACAATTCAATCTGTTCAGGAAAGAGTTTTAGTTATATTTTCGACACACAGAGTGTGTGATCTCAATTTCTATCTGTTTATTTCACAAGTTTAGGCTTATTATTACCAAAATAATACAATTCAATCTGTTCAGGAAAGACTTTTAGTCGCATTTTCGACACACAGAGTGTGTGATCTCAACTTCTATCTGTTTATTTCACAAGTTTAGGCTTATTATTACTCAAATAACACAATTCTATCTGTTCAGGAAAGATTTTTAGTTACATTTTCGACACACAAAGTGTGTGTTCTCAACTTTTATTTGTTTATTTTACAAGTTTAGCCTAATATTTACTCAAATGACACTATTTATATTATTCAGGCACCATTTTTATTACATTTTGGACTCTCAAAGACACACACACACACACACACACACACACACACACAGAGAGAGAGAGAGAGAGAGAGAGAGAGAGAGAGAGAGAGAGAGAGATTTTTTCCAAGTTTACAGGATTATTCTCTAGTTTACTCAAATAACACAATTTAGATGTGTTTTGAATTATATTTTGGATGCAAAAGTATGTTTTGACAAGTTCTGCCCTTTTATTTTACAAGTTTAGGCTTATTATTACTCAAATAACACAATTTAATCCAGTCAGGAAGGATTTGTTATTATATTTTGGATGCACAAAGAGAGGTTTTCAACTTTTTTATTGATTTTTTGCAGGGTATGTATTAATTTTTATTTATTTTGTTTTGTATCATATATACATTTACAAATTTTTAACTTAGAGTTTAGTATTTATTTATTTTTTTCAAAAACACTAAAAAAAGTACTTTTAGCTAAAATGTAAGCCACAGAATATATTATTATTATTATTATTATTATTATTATTATTATTATTATTATTATTATTATTAGGGTTTACTGATTTCCACTATGCTATTTTTTGGTTCTGTATTTCTATATGTATTTATTTAGGGCAGGTTACGCCTGCCACGTAGGAAAGTTTGTTTATTTTAGAGTTTGCTGAGTATTTTGTTACTGCTATACTAGGTAAAAGTTTTCTAAATATACCAGATAGAGCTCTATATACTTTTGTTTTTGCTATTTTGGAGATGATGCGATCAGCACCACTCTCCATCTGCTTTTTATTTTATGTACCCAATATTATTTTGAGGCTTAGTGAATTCTAGAGCCTATTTATGCAGGAGAGAGGAGAGAGGACTTGAAAATTTTGATCTCAGACAACCCACAACTATTTGTCAGAGTATTTTAAAGGATATTTTATACTTATTATGTGCCACTAGAATATCAAAGCTTGCTTAACTTTTATGTCTGTAACGCATTTATTGTATTTCTAGCTAAGGCTTACTGGATAAAGTACACGAAATGTTTAACATTTCAACTATTTGCTTTTATACGAGGGCAATTTTTTAGTGTAACGAAAATTATGATGTGTCTATGAGGTCTGAAACCCCTTTACCGAGGGTCCATATTTGGACGCTTACTAATATTGTTTTTTCCCCTTACATATAACAATTTAACAATATAATTACAATACGAAGTTAACAGACGGCTTAGGGGCCTAGGTCCACTTTCCAAACTTTTTTACTATTCTAGAAGAATTATTTAGCGTTATAGCCTTTTTCAAGGTATTTTTGAAGTATTACTGGCTTCTTTGGGTGCATCAACACTTGGGTTATTTCCATTTGGTTTATTATACGAGGTTTATTTTTTACTCTAAGATCAATATATGTCTCCGAGGACTAAAATACATTTATTGAAGCTAAAAGCTTAGGCTGTAACTAGGGACTTAGCATGTATATCGACAATTTATAGGACAACACGAACCTTACAAAGGATTATATGTGACGTACGACCACACGCCAGAGCTTTGTTAATCTGCAAGAAGCAGTTGCAACTAATATTACGAGGAAATGAGCTTGATTTTTACTGTTTCACGAGAATGCTATCTTTTACACAACCAATATTTGCTTTTTCAAGTAACTACATGTACCAGAAGCACTTACAGGCCAACTCTAACTAGACTTCGACTTATTCTATATCAGGTGCTAAATGTATCAAGAACACTGATTGTATATATTTTTGAGAATCCAACTATATCACGATTTTTCTATGTAAGTATATTTTCATTGATTGGATTATTTAACAGATCAAACAGAAAGACTGCAAAATTTATTAAATGTAGTTCTATAGTATAGGTGATTTCAGAGATATAAAAAGAACAAATATAAGATTTTGCTGTTTTTGCTTCTGAGGCTAATCGCGACGCTAAGGGTAAATGGCGAGGAAATGTAACGGAGGAGAAACAGTCCCAAAAGTTATGGGCTGCATGTAAGTTAATACCACAGAGATATTGCAGTAGGTGTAGTTTCTACCACCAGAATTTTTCTATCATAATAATACTGGTTATGCTGTACTGTTAGCTAAAGATGCTGATATTTGAGAAACTCAAAAGCTTATTTGCAAAATTTTAAGATAAATAATAATCTGTTAGACTGTAAACATATTTTATATCCATTCTGCACAAGATCCGATGACAAAATTTAAAAATTGTAATCGCCCAGACAGGGACTCGAACCCTGGACAGATAGGTTAAAAGCCTAACGCTATACCAACTAAGCTATCTGGGCACAAGGTATTGTTTTCTTGAAAAGTTAGTTATGTTAAGAAATATATTGAAACATTTGAGAACACTTTTGGTCTGGTTCGACAGAGAAGGAGACAACATTTCCAAATTTTTACAGACTGGGTGTATTTTTCCACTATAGAGGCCTTCACTATATGTAATTCGAAACGCTAAAGTTCAGCTAGCTTCCAAAATTGAGGTAAAGATTTTGTTTGGCGAGATTAACAAGTTACAATTATATCCAGTTACGGACAAATAAAGCTAAAACTCTCAGATTTACTGTACTAGCCAAGTTTTAGTAACATTTTCTTCACTTTAGTACAAATACCAAAGAAATAGGTATATTTTATTTATAATTTGACAAAATGTACTAGTATTTAATTCACAAAGTTAGGTAAAAAACAGTATTTTTTAAAAATATTGTTACTGCCTTCAAATGTTATGTTATTTAGCCACTAACAACTGGTTTACACTGTTTGGCATCCTTTAAATAGGAAAAGAAGGAATTATTTGTTTAGTATTTTTATATTTATTTAAGAAAACAATTCTACAGTTTAACTTAATTTTAACAAATTATTACTAATTTATATATCAAAGTTATGTTATTTAGAGTGTATGAAGGCGTATAAAGTTAATATTTGTACTTATCAGTTCAACTTACAATTATATTTTACACACAAAAGATAATGTTTACAGTTAAATTACTTGAATCAGAGAATAATATTTTACAGTAATTGATTCATTCAGCACTAGTCAGTTCTTTTATGCATCAGAAAGTTTTCTTAATTTTCTATTACGCATGCTATTTTGGGCTATTCTTAAAATGTATTTCTAGGGCAAACTGGTTTAATTTTCTGCTTATATTGCAAAGTTGACAGTTTTCGCACAATGCATTGTACATTTGTTATATTCTCTACGTACAATCCAAATATTATGCTTATTTAATGTATAACTAACTAACTCTATCCTTCTTAAACCCGAAGTTTCATGGCTGCAGCAACACATGCCTTTCATCTGTCCCTGTCCTGAGCAAGATCTATATACTCCTTTCCTTCCCCACCAATTTCCTTTAGGTCCATCTCTACATTATCCCTCCATCTTTGTTTTGGTCTTCCTGTTGATCTTTTACCATCAGGTTTCCCAACAAGAATCCTGTATACTCTTCTTTCCTCTCCCATTCGTACCACATGATCTACACACCTAAGTCTTCTTGATTTAATCATTCTAATAATATCTGGACATGAATACAAATTATGTACTTCTAATTTATGTAACCTTCTCCACTCATTTGTCTTCTCATCTGTTTTAGGCCCAAATATTTTCCTAAGGATCTTATTTTCAAATAGTCTCAATTTATGTTCCTTTTTCAATCTAAGGGACCAGGTTTATTTACTGTATTTAACTTTTATTTTTTGTAATTAACAAAAATTAAAAGCTTATACTGTAGTTATTATATCTTTTTCTATCAGCTTATTTTGAAATTAATATTATTAGGTGTAGTCTTTGATTTATAACTATATTGCTTTTTTATCAATTTATCTAAGAGTGCACGCAGACAAACACATGTGTACACACGTTTATGTAAATAGATATGCCTTTTTTCAATATTTTAGTATGAAGATTGCACTTTAGCTATTTAAGCAAGGATAGGAAAGGTAGGATTTCTGAGAATTTGTTGCAGGATTTTGTTGTCCAAGTATAGATGAGAACTGAACTGGGAGGCTGTTTTGAACATTTTCATGAGAGTTTGCATGTGAACTGTATGCAAATTGAGCACTATTGACTGTGCATGCTTCTAAGTTTTGCTGTTATTTCACATCAACTTTGTGAGACTGTAGACAGTTTTCCTATTTCAAGTAGTTTTTATTGATTGTATTTGTATATGTTTTGGGGACTTAGCAGTTTTATGTTATGAGGCAGTTTGTTGTAGAATATTTTTACCGGATTGTTTTGAGATATTGAGTGTCTGCTGTTTTACTTGTAATTATTTTCCTTCTTGTGTTGTGTATTTGACTATATTTTGTCCAAGTTCGTAGTATTTAGAATAATTGTTATTGACTTGTAGATGTAGGGAGTAATAATCCTTTGCAAGATGCTCTATACTTTAGTCTGAACATTATTCTTAGTGTTCACTTTTGAAGCCTTAGTATTCTGGTAGTATTATTAATGTAGAGGTAAATTAGGCTGAAATGTAGGCATTTTTCTGATACATTATACTCACTTAGTTGTTTCAGCAGGTAGAAGTTGCATGATGGTTTACTGCTGATGATGTTAATTTGCTCTTCTTATGTACTACGTATGATGTAGCTTACTTGAGTAATTGGAATTTTCTACTGAAAAAAGGATTGCTTGTCTATTTTATTCCTATGTTGTTGAGTTTGTCCATAAGCAAGCCATGTTTTTACTCTATCCTATGCCTTGGAAGAATCTAGATATATTGTGTTGGCAGTTTTATGTTTCTCTAAGGTTTCAGCTATGTAGTTTTTTAAACTGTGCTATGGGTGTGACTATTGATTTCTCTTTCTGGATGCCATGTTGGTTTCTGTGTATTCCTCTTGCTGCTTGAATTTGACTTAGGTTGTTTGCTTTTTTTCTTAGATCTTTATATGTTTATTTGTTCAGTATTTTTTATTTTTTTAATATTCTATTACATAAAAAAATCAAAGTACATTGTTAAAGTCAAAGTGTGTTAAAATTCAATTTTTCAAAGTTAAAATTTTAAAAATACAATTTTCTAAAATCAAAAGTTATAATAGAATATTTTTGTTAGTAGAAGTTTTTATACTAGGGCAAATTATTTTGTTGTTAATGTAAAATTTGTTAGTTAATGTAAAATTAAAGTAATTAAACATCAATTTTTCAAAGTTAAAGTTTTAAAAATACAATTTTCTAAAATTAAAAGTTATAATCATTTTTGTTAGTAAAAGTTTTTTTTACTAGAGTAAATTATTTTGTTGTTATAGTAAAATATGTTAGTTAATGTAAAATTAAAATAATTAAAATTCAAAAAAATAAAAAATACTGAACAAATAAACATATAAAGATCTAAGAAAAAAAGCAAAGTACATTGTTAAAGTCAAAGTGTGTTAAAATTCAATTTTTCAAAGTTAAAATTTTAAAAATACAATTTTCTAAAATCAAAAGTTATAATAGTATATTTTTGTTAGTAGAAGTTTTTATACTAGGGCAAATTATTTTGTTGTTAATGTAAAATTTGTTAGTTAATGTAAAATTAAAGTAATTAAACATCAATTTTTCAAAGTTAAAGTTTTAAAAATACAATTTTCTAAAATTAAAAGTTATAATAGTACATTTTTGTTAGTAGAAGTTTTTTTTTACTAGAGTAAATTATTTTGTTGTTACTCTAAAATATGTTAGTTAATGTAAAATTAAAATAATTAAAATTCAAAAAAATAAAAAATACTGAACAAATAAACATATAAAGATCTAAGAAAAAAAGCAAACAACCTAAGTCAAATTCAAGCAGCAAGAGGAATACACAGAAACCAACATGGCATCCAGAAAGAGAAATCAATAGTCACACCCATAGCACAGTTTAAAAAACTACATAGCTGAAACCTTAGAGAAACATAAAACTGCCAACACAATATATCTAGATTCTTCCAAGGCATAGGATAGAGTAAAAACATGGCTTGCTTATGGACAAACTCAACAACATAGGAATAAAATAGACAAGCAATCCTTTTTTCAGTAGAAAATTCCAATTACTCAAGTAAGCTACATCATACGTAGTACATAAGAAGAGCAAATTAACATCATCAGCAGTAAACCATCATGCAACTTCTACCTGCTGAAACAACTAAGTGAGTATAATGTATCAGAAAAATGCCTACATTTCAGCCTAATTTACCTCTACATTAATAATACTACCAGAATACTAAGGCTTCAAAAGTGAACACTAAGAATAATGTTCAGACTAAAGTATAGAGCATCTTGCAAAGGATTATTACTCCCTACATCTACAAGTCAATAACAATTATTCTAAATACTACGAACTTGGACAAAATATAGTCAAATACACAACACAAGAAGGAAAATAATTACAAGTAAAACAGCAGACACTCAATATCTCAAAACAATCCGGTAAAAATATTCTACAACAAACTGCCTCATAACATAAAACTGCTAAGTCCCCAAAACATATACAAATACAATCAATAAAAACTACTTGAAATAGGAAAACTGTCTACAGTCTCACAAAGTTGATGTGAAATAACAGCAAAACTTAGAAGCATGCACAGTCAATAGTGCTCAATTTGCATACAGTTCACATGCAAACTCTCATGAAAATGTTCAAAACAGCCTCCCAGTTCAGTTCTCATCTATACTTGGACAACAAAATCCTGCAACAAATTCTCAGAAATCCTACCTTTCCTACCCTTGCTTAAATAGCTAAAGTGCAATCTTCATACTAAAATATTGAAAAAAGGCATATCTATTTACATAAACGTGTGTACACATGTGTTTGTCTGCGTGCACTCTTAGATAAATTGATAAAAAAGCAATATAGTTATAAATCAAAGACTATACCTAATAATATTAATTTCAAAATAAGCTGATAGAAAAAGATATAATAACTACAGTATAAGCTTTTAATTTTTGTTAATCACAAAAAATAAAAGTTAAATACAGTAAATAAACCTGGTCCCTTAGATTGAAAAAGGAACATAAATTGAGACTATTTGAAAATAAGATCCTTAGGAAAATATTTGGGCCTAAAACAGATGAGAAGACAAATGAGTGGAGAAGGTTACATAAATTAGAAGTACATAATTTGTATTCATGTCCAGATATTATTAGAATGATTAAATCAAGAAGACTTAGGTGTGTAGATCATGTGGTACGAATGGGAGAGGAAAGGAGAATATACAGGATTCTTGTTGGGAAACCTGATGGTAAAAGATCAACAGGAAGACCAAAACAAAGATGGAGGGATAATGTAGAGATGGACCTAAAGGAAATTGGTGGGGAAGGAAAGGAGTATATAGATCTTGCTCAGGACAGGGACAGATGAAAGGCATGTGTTGCTGCAGCCATGAACATTCGGGTTTAAGAAGGATAGAGAGTTAGTTAGTTATACATTAAATAAGCATAATATTTGGATTGTACGTAGAGAATATAACAAATGTACAATGCATTGTGCGAAAACTGTCAACTTTGCAATATAAGCAGAAAATTAAACCAGTTTGCCCTAGAAATACATTTTAAGAATAGCCCAAAATAGCATGCGTAATAGAAAATTAAGAAAACTTTCTGATGCATAAAAGTACTGACTAGTGCTGAATGAATCAATTACTGTAAAATATTATTCTCTGATTCAAGTAATTTAACTGTAAACATTATCTTTTGTGTGTAAAATATAATTGTAAGTTGAACTGATAAGTACAAATATTAACTTTATACGCCTTCATACACTCTAAATAACATAACTTTGATATATAAATTAGTAATAATTTGTTAAAATTAAGTTAAACTGTAGAATTGTTTTCTTAAATAAATATAAAAATACTAAACAAATAATTCCTTCTTTTCCTATTTAAAGGATGCCAAACAGTGTAAACCAGTTGTTAGTGGCTAAATAACATAACATTTGAAGGCAGTAACAATATTTTTAAAAAATACTGTTTTTTACCTAACTTTGTGAATTAAATACTAGTACATTTTGTCAAATTATAAATAAAATATACCTATTTCTTTGGTATTTGTACTAAAGTGAAGAAAATGTTACTAAAACTTGGCTAGTACAGTAAATCTGAGAGTTTTAGCTTTATTTGTCCGTAACTGGATATAATTGTAACTTGTTAATCTCGCCAAACAAAATCTTTACCTCAATTTTGGAAGCTAGCTGAACTTTAGCGTTTCGAATTACATATAGTGAAGGCCTCTATAGTGGAAAAATACACCCAGTCTGTAAAAATTTGGAAATGTTGTCTCCTTCTCTGTCGAACCAGACCAAAAGTGTTCTCAAATGTTTCAATATATTTCTTAACATAACTAACTTTTCAAGAAAACAATACCTTGTGCCCAGATAGCTTAGTTGGTATAGCGTTAGGCTTTTAACCTATCTGTCCAGGGTTCGAGTCCCTGTCTGGGCGATTACAATTTTTAAATTTTGTCATCGGATCTTGTGCAGAATGGATATAAAATATGTTTACAGTCTAACAGATTATTATTTATCTTAAAATTTTGCAAATAAGCTTTTGAGTTTCTCAAATATCAGCATCTTTAGCTAACAGTACAGCATAACCAGTATTATTATGATAGAAAAATTCTGGTGGTAGAAACTACACCTACTGCAATATCTCTGTGGTATTAACTTACATGCAGCCCATAACTTTTGGGACTGTTTCTCCTCCGTTACATTTCCTCGCCATTTACCCTTAGCGTCGCGATTAGCCTCAGAAGCAAAAACAGCAAAATCTTATATTTGTTCTTTTTATATCTCTGAAATCACCTATACTATAGAACTACATTTAATAAATTTTGCAGTCTTTCTGTTTGATCTGTTAAATAATCCAATCAATGAAAATATACTTACATAGAAAAATCGTGATATAGTTGGATTCTCAAAAATATATACAATCAGTGTTCTTGATACATTTAGCACCTGATATAGAATAAGTCGAAGTCTAGTTAGAGTTGGCCTGTAAGTGCTTCTGGTACATGTAGTTACTTGAAAAAGCAAATATTGGTTGTGTAAAAGATAGCATTCTCGTGAAACAGTAAAAATCAAGCTCATTTCCTCGTAATATTAGTTGCAACTGCTTCTTGCAGATTAACAAAGCTCTGGCGTGTGGTCGTACGTCACATATAATCCTTTGTAAGGTTCGTGTTGTCCTATAAATTGTCGATATACATGCTAAGTCCCTAGTTACAGCCTAAGCTTTTAGCTTCAATAAATGTATTTTAGTCCTCGGAGACATATATTGATCTTAGAGTAAAAAATAAACCTCGTATAATAAACCAAATGGAAATAACCCAAGTGTTGATGCACCCAAAGAAGCCAGTAATACTTCAAAAATACCTTGAAAAAGGCTATAACGCTAAATAATTCTTCTAGAATAGTAAAAAAGTTTGGAAAGTGGACCTAGGCCCCTAAGCCGTCTGTTAACTTCGTATTGTAATTATATTGTTAAATTGTTATATGTAAGGGGAAAAAACAATATTAGTAAGCGTCCAAATATGGACCCTCGGTAAAGGGGTTTCAGACCTCATAGACACATCATAATTTTCGTTACACTAAAAAATTGCCCTCGTATAAAAGCAAATAGTTGAAATGTTAAACATTTCGTGTACTTTATCCAGTAAGCCTTAGCTAGAAATACAATAAATGCGTTACAGACATAAAAGTTAAGCAAGCTTTGATATTCTAGTGGCACATAATAAGTATAAAATATCCTTTAAAATACTCTGACAAATAGTTGTGGGTTGTCTGAGATCAAAATTTTCAAGTCCTCTCTCCTCTCTCCTGCATAAATAGGCTCTAGAATTCACTAAGCCTCAAAATAATATTGGGTACATAAAATAAAAAGCAGATGGAGAGTGGTGCTGATCGCATCATCTCCAAAATAGCAAAAACAAAAGTATATAGAGCTCTATCTGGTATATTTAGAAAACTTTTACCTAGTATAGCAGTAACAAAATACTCAGCAAACTCTAAAATAAACAAACTTTCCTACGTGGCAGGCGTAACCTGCCCTAAATAAATACATATAGAAATACAGAACCAAAAAATAGCATAGTGGAAATCAGTAAACCCTAATAATAATAATAATAATAATAATAATAATAATAATAATAATAATAATAATAATATATTCTGTGGCTTACATTTTAGCTAAAAGTACTTTTTTTAGTGTTTTTGAAAAAAATAAATAAATACTAAACTCTAAGTTAAAAATTTGTAAATGTATATATGATACAAAACAAAATAAATAAAAATTAATACATACCCTGCAAAAAATCAATAAAAAAGTTGAAAACCTCTCTTTGTGCATCCAAAATATAATAACAAATCCTTCCTGACTGGATTAAATTGTGTTATTTGAGTAATAATAAGCCTAAACTTGTAAAATAAAAGGGCAGAACTTGTCAAAACATACTTTTGCATCCAAAATATAATTCAAAACACATCTAAATTGTGTTATTTGAGTAAACTAGAGAATAATCCTGTAAACTTGGAAAAAATCTCTCTCTCTCTCTCTCTCTCTCTCTGTGTGTGTGTGTGTGTGTGTGTGTGTGTGTGTCTTTGAGAGTCCAAAATGTAATAAAAATGGTGCCTGAATAATATAAATAGTGTCATTTGAGTAAATATTAGGCTAAACTTGTAAAATAAACAAATAAAAGTTGAGAACACACACTTTGTGTGTCGAAAATGTAACTAAAAATCTTTCCTGAACAGATAGAATTGTGTTATTTGAGTAATAATAAGCCTAAACTTGTGAAATAAACAGATAGAAGTTGAGATCACACACTCTGTGTGTCGAAAATGCGACTAAAAGTCTTTCCTGAACAGATTGAATTGTATTATTTTGGTAATAATAAGCCTAAACTTGTGAAATAAACAGATAGAAATTGAGATCACACACTCTGTGTGTCGAAAATATAACTAAAACTCTTTCCTGAACAGATTGAATTGTGTTATTTTGGTAATAATAAGCCTAAACTTGTGAAATAAACAGATAGAAGTTGAGAACACACACTTTGTGTGTCGAAAATGTAACTAAAAGTCTTTCCTGAACAGATAGAATTGTGTTATTTGAGTAAAAAAATAGGCATAAACTTGTAAATAATAAATTAAAAGTTGAAAAAATCTCTTTGTAAATACAAAATTTAATAAAAAATGTTGCCTGAATAGTACAAATAGTGTTATTTTGGTAAAAATTAACATAAAGTTGTAAAATAATAAGTTAAACGTAGAAAAAAATGTCTTTGTGAGTCCAAAATTTAATAAAAAATGTTGCTTGAACAGTACAAATAGTGTTATTTAGGTAAAAATAAGTATAAAATTTTAAAATAATAAGTTAAAAAGTTGTAAAAAAATATCTTTGTGAGTCCAAAATTTAATAAAAAGTGTTGCCTGAATAGTACAAATAGTGTTATTTTGGTAAAAAATTAACATAAAATTGTAAAATAATAAGTTAGAAAGTTGTAAAAATATCATTGCGAGTCCAAAATTTAATAAAAAATGTTGCCTGAATAGTACAAATAGTGTTATTTTTGTAAAAATAAGGATAAGCTGTGAAAATGTTTGACGTAAAGTCAAAGTTTGGTAAAAAAATAAACTCAAAATTAAGTTAAATAGCACACAGTAACATACATTTACTACCTAAATCAATAATCAAAGGGTCCTAGGTTCGTTACCCCGTGATAAAAGCAAATGGTGAAAACTGTAGGCCCCGTCCCTGATAGCTCTCTCTTCTTCATAGTACAGATAAAAAAAACCTGCGCTAAAGCGGCCTGTGCCTTGGGGCAACCCTGAGCGGAATATTAATTGGCGGCGGAAACCAGTTCTACAAGCGACGCATAGCTTCAGAGATTTGACCCTTGCTGCGCATTCCAGACATCCTTTGTTGTCTGGTTGAATCCCTCCCCTGCCCTACAGTATTGCATAGCTTTCCCCTGTTATTGCGTACTGGTTAACCTTGGAAAAACAGGTTCTGAAAATCTACCGACGCGTTCTCTGATTGATGAATCAGGTTCCTTCTTTGTTCTGACGTTCTGACGTCATTTGACCTTGAACGCACACTCCCCCAAATTCCTTTCTCGTCTACCTTCACCGCCGAGTCGAAATTCTGAGACAGTATTCTGTCTGGCGTGTGAAACCACCGTCTTTAATACAATAATAACATACATTATTACATAGTACTAATTAATAACGTTACATATCGCGGGTTCGAATACCGGGACCGTCCCCAATCGTAATTGGACCTGTACCTACAGCCATTACCACCGTTCATAGCGGTTCATAAACCATAGAAAACTTATTTTCAATATTATAAACATTAATATTAACATTTTATACATTACATACTTTGCAGTAATGAATATAAAAACCATATGCATACCGTTTAGTACCTCTAATTACCTTCTATATACATATTTTTCATAAAATAAATAAATATATATTCATAAAAAGTTATAAACATGCAAATACATAAATGTAAAGTACTCTAAGTACATGCAAATGAATTCTAAGTACGTGCAAATTAGTTCTAAGTACGTGCAAATTAGTTATAAGTACGTGCAAATGAATTGCGAATATTAAATAGCGATTGAGCTTATCGTATTCCGATACTACTAATGTAAGTGCATATAATATATATAGGCCTACAAACACACACAAAACCACACGCGCGCGCGTGCACACACACATATAATGAGCACTGCAAAGATACAGATGTACCGTATATAATCCGTGCCATACCTACCGACTGCTGATTGATTGATTTGCTTTATTTTACTTCGCTTTTTGTGCCACTTTCGGCTAGTTTGCGAAGATGGGGATGAGTGATGATATGATGAAATTGATGATGGACACTCATAAACATCCATGGCCAGGCCGGGATTCGAACACGAGACCCCCGGCGTCGTAGTGCCATGTGCTAACCACTCGGCCACGGGGACCGCAGAAGTGAGATATCATCAAACCAGTTACGGGGAGACGTGTGAATTGAAATTGAAATTGTAATTTTGGGTTCGTCAGCAGTTAACCTATTTTGACCGGTCACATTATACGGGGTCCAGTCCCTTTAACATATATAAAACATAACTAACGTTACAATACTGCAATGTCAGAGAACCAAAATATTCTTACTTGTGTTAAAAGCTGAGGCTGTAGAGGGGCTCTCAGCACATGGAAGGACAAAAAAACAGGACAACACACGGAATTATACTGACCTTAGATTGGACCAGTCGCCAGAGCCTTGTTAGTCTGCACAAAGCAGTCCAGGGTGTACTACGTAGAAGTGAGGTTGCCAATTGGGAGTACTACGTAGAAGGGTTGTCCCTTACATCTCGGGTGACGTGTGGTCAGCACGGCGAAACCCCAGCCGTCGTCGTATATTTCCGCGACCGGGTTACGCTACTCGTTCGTAGCTCTCCAATTTCCTTACGATGCTGGTGACCACCTGCCACATACACTGGCCGAAATCTCGGAAGGATATTTGTTACGCTTCCCCCAGAAGACTCGAACCATTGTGCGTCTAGTAGCCTTAGACATCACCGTCACGATGCGGGGCAGATCTATTATATTATATTTTTTTTTAAAAAAAAAAAAAATTTCAACCTAAAATTGTCAAATCCCACTTATAGACTGTTTTTGGTACTACGAAAAGTCACACTTTACTCACAAGACTTGGATAGAATGTAATGGATCGAAGCGATTAGAAACATTAGCAGAAGAAGTGCCAAGTGCAAGAGCAGATTTATGAATTTGTCGGAAAAGGTAGCTTGGCACTATATCTCCCCGATGTGCCGTGCACCATTTTTTGGTGGTTGATCAGACCTCCATCCTCAAAGCCATCTTAGAACGTGGTAAATTGTAGTTATGCTTATTAAAAATTAGGACGTTTCTTTCTCTTTTAACGATCTGTTTTCCTTAGGTATTGTAGGCCTACATCGACAAGCGACTCGTGCTGCTTCGGATGGAAAGGTTGCATTTATTACTGAGGTTCATTTGATATATATTGATAGGGGTTCTATTACTAATTATTTGATTTCGTTTATAAATGGGTTGTATATGAAAATGATTTTTTTTTTTTTGGTCGTTTGTTGCCTATCGCGTGTATCTTATAGCTTCTGTCTGAAACCTCCTTAGCAACACGCGACAAGCTCTTTCATGCAATATGATAATTTGAATGCCTCCTTCTCACATAAATTAATGAACGCTAAATGAAATCGGTATGTAGCAGGACCGTGTCCAACACACTGAAATGAGATCCCTATTATAACTTCGTTATTTCGACCAATACTGATAAAACCATGGATATGTTTTTATCGGGTTACTATCGAATTTTATTTGGTGCAACAGATACTAATGGCGTTTATAATATTCCAAAAGATTGGCTGCTCTACCACTGTGTGGGACAGACACAATAGTTAGGTACCCCCACTCCCCAGTTGTAAAATAAATTAACTTTTACCGCAAATACGATGCCTTCACATTTTTATCATCGACTTAGGCTACATATCAGTGTGGTAGTTTGTCGAAACTAAATTAGAATGGTCTGAATCTCTGATAAATAACTGAAGGAAGAAATTAGAAATATTTTCTCTTACTTCAACGCAGTGCCAGAGCCAGGATTCTTTCTTGGAGAAGGGGGAGGCTTCACAGCGAAATATATATTTTGTTCGTGATCCTTTGTATTATTTGTTCGAAACATTTTTCTAAAAAATTAGGTTACATATAATACACATATATTAAGAAAATACTGTTGGGGGAAATTTGGACTTTGAGGTGGATGCGCCTTCAGCCCCAAAAGCAGCTCACATTAGCCTTCTAATACTAATTAATAGTGAGTTATCTCAAGCAAACTTAGCATTTCAGTTATGGGGGTTGAAGATGATTTAAAAGATAAATAAGACGTATACCAGACCGGGAAGCTATATTTAATGTTCAACGAACATTGTTGCAGCTGAAATACAAAATATTTGTAACCTCAACCTTCTATAGATTTCCTGTCATAAATTCTTGTTCGAGGGGTACAGACACCGTGTTTCTTTGTGATAAATCTGAGACACATCAAATTTGAGTGTGTGCCGCCTCCGCGCTCCAGGGAAGATTGGCCATTTATTTTTTTTCCACAGCATTTTCCATAGTATTTCAAAAGGTCAAGGGAGGGATCTAAACCCGGTAACCCCATCCCCTCTATAGCTGGCTAGCAAAAGTCCACACTCCGTAAATTAATTAATTCACTAACCGCATGAAATCAGAAACAAAAATATATATTTCCCTCTCGTTCTCAGAAAACCGGTTTCACAACCACTCGCGACCTTTCTTTGGTGGAGGAGTAGAGGGAACTCCAGTGGGCGAAAAAAACTCACCCAATATTCCCCCTATTTACTGCGAGCAGCAAAAGTAGACCGCCACGCCATCTGTTGACAAAGTATGGTACTGCAATTTCCAAGCGCAACGCGGTTTAAACATAGCTTCCGGCTCTGTTTTGTAAATTGTCTGTGGGCAAGTACATCGAAAAGAAATACATGGAAGCTAAATTAGCTGAAATTATGGGAAAGTTCGTCAGACGTAATGTCTATGTATTGCACATTCTTCATACATCTAAAAATAATATTCACGGAAATATAACAATAATTATGATGTACGATAATACTGGCTAAAGTATGCTCAAAAGATACTCGATTATTCATGACCACACTGTACGAAAGACACCATCACTCCACCTCAAAATGCGCGCACAAAGTTTTACAACATGGAGGATAGTGTTTTGTTGAGAGAGGTCAACAGAGTTTAAAATATTTATTTTTGTTTATATCTGTGTAAAATCCTTTTGGATTTGAAGTGAAAAGTGTAGTAAATCAAGATGCCTGGAACGTTGAAACATATTGAAGTTGAAAACTTCAAATCTTACAGAGGTTTTCAGAAAATAGGTCCGTTGAAGCCGTTTACCGCTGTCATCGGTCCAAATGGCTCAGGTATGTAACAATTCCATATTTCAGCACGACTTTTCTCTCCAACCTAGGTTTTATAACGTATGTTTTTCTTGGTATTGATTGAATATTTGATAAATGTCAATATTAATAGTTACTTGTTTCATGCGTGACCAATACTGAAAGCAAGGAACACCATTTTTTCGTTAATTGCATGACCGTTGTTTTTTTTCTCCCCAAGTTTGGAATGTTTTTGTAGATGTTATTAAGTCGTAACGGTAACAGTATGGTATGGTATAGTGAAAACACATTTCACTCGTTTATTTCCTAATTATTTACATTTGTACTTGCCTGTTATGCATGGCGGAACATTTTTGAACGTGGGATTTTGCTTTTTTTCACTGAAAAAAACGTAATTTTTCACATTACAAGTATTTATTGTTCGTTGCTAATTAGCTTTCGGGTAAGAATTGACAATATAAAGAAAGTCTCCAATTTTGTTAATTTTCAGTATACTAAATAATTTTGGTCTCCTAATCACGAATTTGGTGTAAAAAACCGGGGGTCACGTCTGGAAATTGTACATTTTGATGAAACATTGTTCGTTAGCCCCAAAAACCATCCACGGGTAGCCCCACAAACCATTGACGTTAGCCCCAAAAACAATCCACGGGTACCCACAAACCATTGACGTTAGCCCCCAAAACCGTACACAGGTAGCCCCAAAAACCATCTGCGGGTAGCCCCACAAACCATTCACACGAGGTTAGGTTAGGTTCGGTAAGACTTGTTTACGTCCTTTTCCTAAGGAATACGTGTCATATCGTTGGAAAGGTTATTTTATAAGGAATTCAACAAAGTAAATCCCAAGGCGAGGAAAAATTTCCTGGAGGAGAGAATCGAGAAAAACCGATGTCCGGATATGCGTGATTGAACGTACCGAGAACATTTTTCGATGATGAAGCACATATTTAGGGGTGAAATGAGTGCTAATGGAACCTATCCTAACAGGCCTACCTAACCTCGTAGGCATACCTCGTTCCCATGAATGGTTAGTGACAAAGTGTAAAACAGCCATTCTTTTGTAACGGACGTGACACGTACACAACGTCAGAGTATTAAAAAAAAACACTAATTAAGATTTGTATCCATTTTAATCATTGAGAAAGGTTGTACTCACTGAAATGTACAGTCACAAACATTTTTATGCCAAATACTTGACTGTATTTGATTTTATCTGATATGAAAGAGGTGTAACGGACGTGACGTGGAAAACACCCTGTAATGTACATAGGGTTGGGTTTTTCATAGTTTCTGTTAATTGGACAGACAAATTAACTTGTAAATATTTGTTATAGTAATGTTAATATATGCTCTTTTAAGACTATAAAGTATGACCTGTTAAAAGTTTTGATGTCTTATTGAAAAATGTTTAACTTTGTGACGGACGTGACAAAGGATTTGTAACGGACGTGACAAAAAAGTGCATCATTTATAATGACAGTTTTTATTTGAAAAAACACTTTAATATTATGTAATACAACCTTGTACGTAATAATAATATAGTTATACATAGTTGCAAAAGTTTAATACTACAATTCTAGTGAATTAACATTAATTAGCATAAAATAAACAGGTCTGGGAAAGAGATTAGGCTACATTCTGCTAGTTATGGACTAATTCTGATTTAATAAGCAGGTTGAGTAACAAAAAGAACATTACACCTTTGTGGACACTAGGTCTATAGACTATTTATGTTTTTCTCAGCACAGGTCGTAACTTATCACTTTTCTAAAATGTTAATTCTGCTTGAAAATTGGTACAGAATTCTGTCTCCAACTTTCTTTATTTGTGGCTCAGGCAGTATTTTGATTATATCCTTAAAAAGGATAATTTTGTCACATTCATCACTGATTTTGAAAACTTTGCCTTGATTGTCATATGTTTTTAAGAAAGTTACATAAACATCACCATCTTTCACTTTGCTTTGGCAAACGGCCACATAGCGACATTCATTTTTTTTATGACTTGTGAGTTTGACCAGCACATAAACTCCTGGAAAGATTTTATCATGAGAAAAAGAATCACTGTATTGTAAAATACTCAGATTAGTTTCATTGTCATACTCCATTTCATTGTCCAAGTCATTATTTCCAAAGCTTTCTTCACTGTCAGCTTCGTCACTGTATACATCACTGTATCTTAAACGGTTTGGCAGTTTTTTACTACTTTTTTCACACTCATCAGGCTTCAAAATACACACTTTTGTCATCAGGTCACCACTAGTTTTACCAATGAGGATATTTTTGTTGTCATATGCCTGGAAATGGTGCATTGAATTGATGCCAGTTATTTCTGCAAGAATCAGCCATCTTTGGTCCAAGTGATTTTTGAAAGAATCCACTTCTGACTGAGGAACATAGAGAAGATGTATGCCTTTGCATTTTTCATCTGCTAACTTGAAAAAATCATAGGGTGAATAAACATAGCTTCTTCTTCCTTGAACTTCTCTCCATACACTTCTCTTTATTGAGCCTCCGACACCATCAACAGCCCCCTTCCCATGTCCAGAGGCAAAAAAATTCCAGTGCATCGAAACTCCAAAATCTGCTTCTGAAAAACACACACTAGACACTGTGTATCGACTTTTAAATTGCCCTGCGCAGTTATCGGAAAAAACAATGATGTGATCCACTGATGGAGCTATCTGTTTCATTTTACTTATTATTGCTTTCGTAAAAACCCAAACAGAATTCTTCGAATGAGTCAGGTCATCACTTATAACACCAAAGCTGTACACTTTGTCAGAGTGCCATATACAGCAAGTAAATATTGTCACTTGAGAGTGGCTCCAATGAGCGCTTTGAATCTCATCTTGCTGGATTAAAGAATAATTCTCTGCGAAGTCAACTTGCATTACCGCTTCGTTTTTTATACTTTCCACATTTTCTTTGCAGGATTCAAAATAAGCAGATTGAACTCGTTTTATGTAAGTATGAGTTTTGAAACCACACAACTGTGAATTTAATAATATTATTAGCCTGTGCAGTGATGTGCAATTCTCAACTAGTTGTGGTCGGTTGTCTACATTCTTCCACTCCTTCCATTTAATTTGTTTCTGTAAATCCTCTGCTTCAGGCAAGAGGGTTCTGATATCATATGTACATTCATTACACACATTAAGCATGCATTTTTTATCGTCTGTGTCACAACATACTTCATTCAACACTTCCTTGTTAGTTTTTGGAAAACAGGCTGCTACCTTAGACAGTGTTTCAGTCATAAATGTAAAATTTGCATGCTTAATGCAAACACACACTGTGTGAGGCATATCACTAACCGGGAGCACATGTTTTGGACGTAAGCTATAAAACTTACTTTTTGAAATTTGGTCATGTGGATACAGCAGTTTATATTGTTCATAGGCCTCGCCAATACCCATTACCATGTGTCTCAGTTGGTATAAACTGCGTTTACCAGTGACAGGGTCTTTCACTGATTTTACGTCTCTTTTCCCAGGTGCTTGACGACTTATTTCATTGCACTGGAGAAACTCATTCACTCTTTTAAGACAATCTGATTGAATCTTTCTTGGTCCAGTTTTCTTAGCATTCACAATATCCTTTTTTAATTCTAAACCTAAGTCTTCTCTTACCAGTTTCTTAATTATTGCTACCTTCTTAGTAGGACTGTTAGGTAATGCTTTTTTTATTCTCTTTACTGCTTTGCCAAGTGTTCTTGGACTTTTGTATGAACCAAGCTCACTCTGACCACCATTTTGAATCACCTTCTTTCTTGCTCTATACAACCTCTGTCGTTCTTTATCTTTCTGCCTTTTTTCAGCTAACAGTTTTTTATCTTTGGTCAATTCATTTTTTTCCTTCTCTCTTACTTTCCTCTTCCTCAATTTATCTTTCTCCAAATAAGCCTTCCATTGCTCTTGATTCTTTTTTCTCTCTTCTCTACATTTAGCCATTCTTGTCTTGTTGGGAGTCGGAGCCATAATCTGAAACAAAACAATAAATTTAGGGTCAAATAACCTAAAAGTAACATTTAACATAAACATTTGTTGCAATGTTGAACATTTATATTATTGTCATGCTTTTGCTATTAAGTTTCTGTTAGAATTGTCAAAAAACACATGTTGAAGTTGGTCAGCTCCAGCTGGTTTTGTTTCAAATAGATTTTAAACCTAATAAAAGGTTATTTTATTATTAAAACATGTTAAAAATAGGTACTATCGCTTCTCATTAACAGTTTAATACCATTTTATTTCTTTGTAGCATAATGGAATCTGAAGCTCTGCTATTAGTTGCACATGGTGTTTATAGTTGAGTGTTGTTAATTCAGCCTTATTAGTTCTTGTATCCATGCATTTATTAAACAACTTATAGTTTTGAGTATATAATTGCATTTTAATTTATAGAAATATTTTTTAGGTTAGGTAGGCTACCTATTTTATGAGACATTTTAGTCCTATCTTGTATTGTCTAAAAACTGAATTAAATCTCATCTCCCAACAACAAATAAATTTTGAATTACATAAATAAAGAAAATTTAGTTGCACTGTAACAGAAATATGAAAATCAGGCCAGAAATATGGACCCTGCTCTAAAAGTAATTAAATAAGAGGAAAATAAATATGAAAAACAAGCAAGAAATATAGTCTTTTTTTTGTCACGTCCGTTACACTAAAGTTTGTCACGTCCGTTACAGGATTTTCACAGGTAATGCTATTTTATACAAAACAGAAAACACTAGAAATCAATAAACAATGCACATAACCCCACTTCTACCAAGAGTCACTTACATCACATTATTAGGGTTGGTGTGATATAAACTTATTCATGTTTTTTGTAACGGACGTGACATTTGTTCTTTCCCTTCTTAATAAACAAATAAACAGCTTAATACTTACATAAATCAATAACTCTTGAGCGTAAACAATACTCCAGACATCAATATTTCTTCATATAACTGAGAAGAACAGCTCACTGGATGATTTGATTATGTTCAGCTGTTTACAAAGCAGCTGATTTTAACTAACAAGTGATCACATCTCAGTGTTCCAACTTCACTGTAGGGAAATGTGATGAAAAATAAAATTAAATAAGAAATAAATGCTTGAAATAGTTATTCCAGATTATTTGCTGCTTAGCTATGCAGTTTATATGATATTTTAAACAGTTTTCAATTTTCGCTATGAGGTGTATGTTATAAAAGAATGGCTGAAAAAGAAAAACTTACTTACCCTACGGATGCCGGAGCGCCGGCTGTCTGCTAGCACGGTTTTGTAAATGGGCAAGGAGTGCGCAAGAAAGATGTAAATGGGCAAGAAGGACGTAAACTAGAGTCTAGCCTTAGGTTCCATTAGCATTCATTTCACCCCTAAATTCATCGAAAAAATAGAGTTCGTACTAAAATTGAACATCATAAATCATTTTCTTGTAAAACAATGGCGTGGTTGGAAACAATGACAGGAGATTACATTTTTGTTCGTAAAACTACGCATATACACCCATATACGAGGCTTGTCTGGAAAGTAAAGATACAAACACATTTGCACGTTAGGGAAATTTTTTTACCGAAGTTGGCAACATTGGCAGTAACCGTGATCCATACGACGAGGATTGGGAGTGAGTCGATAGTGCTGCGCTGAGTCTTGTGCGAGGATCACACGTTGGAAATGTCAGCGGCGATACCGAATCCCGCCAAGTGCGAAGTGCGCGCCGTGATCAGGTTTTTGCAGGCACAAGGAAAGCGTCCATCGGAGATCCACTGAGAAATTGTGACTGTGTACGGGAACGTAATGAATCGTCAGAATGTGGCGAAATGGTGCCATGCCTTTGCAGAAGGTCGACGTGATGTTCATTATTAAGAGAGAAGTGGGAGGCCGTCACAACAAACGGAGAGGCATATTGTCAAGTGGAATATGCTTTATTCATGACAACACCCGCCCCCGTGCAGCGAATGTCACCAAGGATCTGCTTGCAGTTTCAATGGGAGGTCCTTCCCCATCCACCATACAGCCCCGAACTTGCACCCAGCGACTACCACCACCTGTTCCTGTACCTCAAGAAAAATCTTGGTGGAAAAAACTTTGCCGACGACGATGAAGTCAGGGAAGAAGTAACAACTTGGTTCCAGATGCAGGCGGCGGATTTCTATGATTCAGGGATACAAAAACTTGTTCCACGTCTGAACAAATGTTTGGACAATGGTGGCACTTCTGTGGAGAAATAGCCTGTGTATCAAGTGTAACTTTAGTTGCGAACAATACATTTATTTTATATATTTTTGGTTTTTGTGAACAAGCCTCGTATATAAAAAAAAATCAATTGGCTTTTTTTCAAATTTCCAGACGTGATCCCCCGGTTTTTTACAACAGATTCATGATTAGGAGGCCAAAATTAGTTAGTATATCGAAAATAACAAAATTGGAGACTTTCTCTATATTCTCAATTCGCTCCCGCTTTTGTTACACACAATATGGCGGGCAAATCTTGACTCATATTGTCTATCGTCAGCTGATATGCAGTGTTTCCAAAGTTATTAACAGAAAAATGCCGCACAAACTATTCACAGAAGGTTTTTAAGCGAAAATTGATCCACAAACCATTCACAGAAGGTTAGGTTCAGTTAGGTTATGCAAACATAGAAAATTAAATTGAAAAAAAAAAAAGTTAAAATTTACTATCCTTCGGGCACCTATAACTTCTTCGTTTCGTCAGTTTTTGACATTCGTACTTACCTATGTGATTCACGGAACATTCCTTAAGGTGTATTGACATTTTTTTGATCAAAGTAATTGCAATTTTTCACATTACGAGTACTTCTTTCTCGTAGTCTTTTCACTTGCCTGAGACACAATATGGCGAGTATGCCTTCCTACATAATCACGCGTTGTGCTTTGTCGATTTTCATTCGTTATGCAATGTTTCAATCTTCGGAACCCAAGAAATACCTGTGAACAACACTCATCTGATACAATTTCTTTTTTTAAACCTTGTCGCATTGTTTTAGGCTACGAAGAAAATTGAAATGTTTCGTAGTGCTATCCGTGAATGGTTTTTGGGGCTATCCATCCTGGAATCTGTGGGAAATTTAAACTAAAAAATTATTTTCATTTGAAATTTTTGAGTCCAAATTTCTCACCGATTCCGGGCTCCGCCCCTGGGGTAATTGACCTACCGCCCCCTACTGCTACTGCAGCCCCGATTCCGCTCCGGCTACCTGGCTACCTCTATAGAGTCCCTGTGAAATTGGCCGAACTCACCTGCCCCAAAATGAGTCCCAAACTTTTAAATTTGAAGAAATCAGTTTCCAGGATACAGAAAAGTTACCTGAATTTCACCACACATCATATTAGGCATATACCCACAGCCCATTCCTTCTAACGTGTAGCTTACCTTCACTGCCACATTTTCGACATTCCTTTCCTTCTTTCACGATCCCGTGTTCAATTAAATTTAAAAATCCACTGGATCTTCCACATCTGGTACGAATTTAACCAGGCATCCACGACACATCATGTTTCTATCTTTCGTTGCAAACACAGACAGTTCGAAACACTGGATACCCAATGAACATGAACAAAACACAATCACGATGATGTATGAAGGTGTACGCGCCAAAGGCTATTGTCCATTGGAACATTAATTTACAACAAAGAACATGAATTTCCCGTATCATACATTCCCACATCACACAAAACACCTTCCTGATGTTAGACAATGCTACAGGAACGTATTGCGGTAAGTAGTTTCTTTTGTAAAAACGAAGAAATCTGTCCAAACAATAGCAAACTAGTACCGGAAGAAAAAAACGCTCACACGTCATCTTGTAAAACTACCGCGTTGTTGCTACACTAACACTTATTAACCGAAAAATGCCACACAAACTATTCACAGAAGGTTTTTAAGCAAAAATTGATTCACAAACAAGGTTGGAAACACTGCATTGACAACGCTAGTCAACCTGTCGCCGCCATATTGTGTGTTACCGAAGCGAAAAAGCAACGAACAATAATTACTCGATTTGTAAAAAGTAGGTAATATTTTAATTTAAAAAGCAAAACTCCATGTAAAACAATCTTTCGCAATGCAGAATTGTTAAGTACGAATATTAAAAATCACTGAATAAACGAGTGAGAAATGTTTCGCGGAGATTGAAATTTTAACAAATTTCATTCCAAAACTTAAAATATTGAAATAACCATTGTTTTCGTGGAGAAATCCAGGGTTTCTGTTCCGGACCACTCAATTTTGCTTATTTTGCAATGTCTACATGTGACCCTAAAATTTTAACTTCAAATTCGTGATTAGGAGGCCTCAATTAGTGAGTATGCGAAATATTATAAAAATTGGGGAGGGGTCCGGTATTGAAAATTCACTCCATAGTTTTTTCCAAATTCTCCATTGTAAATCTGTGACAATTATCTCTAAAAAGCATCTTATATTGTGAGAAAGATCGCTCCACGTCGCAAGAAACAATTAGGCAAAGAAGCCGATCCAACTACCACATGGAGGAAATGAGTTGTAATCTATCTAGCTGTTGTTTATTTCTAGTGACAGACTGATCAAACCAAGCAAATTAAGCGAAATCAAGAGAATAATAAATGTTAAAGCAAATAACAGTACTCACTAAGTTCACACTGCCCTGCTTCGTAATTGTACTTCAGAATTTTCCTTTCCTTCCGCCGTATCCATATATTACTGCATTTGCTACAGGCCTTGTAGTAATATAATTAAGCCTTGTTTACATATTAAAAACACTAAGTTGGTGACCAAGGCAGTTTATTAAGATAAAAGCACTTAACAGGTAACGTTTCAACCCTGTATCAGGGTCTTCTTCAGACGAAGAACTAAACTAAAAGAGTATATTTCATCATTTTAGTTTAGTTCTTCGTCTGAGGAAGACCCTGATACAGGGTTGAAACGTTACCTGTTAAGTGTTTTTATTTTAATAAACTGCCTTGGTCAGCAACTTAGGCTTTGTAGCTAACTTCTCTCCAAAAATTCAATAACGTTAAGTCTGCTTTCGCTTTGCACTGAAACAGGAACAACCTTTGGACAGCGTTAAATAATTTTGTAATGCAGTAATAGCCACACTGCAAAACAGCTGACTATTTGATGCACGCTCCCTCCCCGCGGGTTGATAATTCGGCTACTATGCCACTGAGACCATTTATTTTGATCAAAATGCATGAAGCAAAGGCATGCTTGAAACACGTGTTTTGGTTTGAGTTGCCCCCTCTCCTTTTCTTCCCCTGTTATGCTCGGGACAATATACCATCGAAATTTCCCTTTCATAAAAAAAAAATCCCTCAATTTGCGATGATGTATGGGTTGCATGGACTCCGTCACACAATCTCCAATGGAATGGGTTTGCAACACTACATTTGCTCACACACAGTTCGCTGCGTTCATAGCCTTCCTAAATGATGCAACCTCCCCTCACACGGCACTAGCCAAAACACCCAATCAGCGTCCTCTACGCGACTGCTGCAACAGCGTCATAGTGAGCAAAACTACCATTGCATTCAAGCCCCGATCGTGGCCTGGTCTACGCAGGTTGATATCACGGATCGCAGGCTTCTCCACCTTTCTTGGTGGAGCGGCGTGGGAACACTTTATGTTTCGAAGGAGATAGATAGGGAGACAAATTTATGGTAAATAAAAACTGAGGAGAGCGGTAAATAAAATGTTAGATCAGCGGTATATACCAGCAGTGGAAAAAAAAATGGCACATACTTTTTTATCATGAGAGGAAACAACATACAAAAGAGCTATAAATTGATAAACTTCTTCATTTTTGTATACTGTACACATACACAAGTACTTAGCTGTCCAACCAAAAATAAAACTTCAACACAAAATCACTTCATTTCTTAATTGCATATCTCAAGTGATTTATTCATTGTATGTACTATTTAAAGGATATCCTTACTATCCAACAAATAAAATAATCACTACTGCACATACACAAACACATGTTGAAAATCAAATGATGATAAACAAAATTCATTCATGACTGAACACAAATGACACCATTGTTTCCCTTGATGTGGGGGAACAGACTAATCTTATCGCTGCTACAGCTAGCAAGTTCAATGAAACTGGAAGTTGAGTAGACATTCGGGGGAAGAAAGGAATGCAGCTTGAAAAGGAGCAAAATTTTTGAACTGAGATTATGTGCATGGGAAATCCCAATTTGCAGTGTTTTCTTGATGTGATGGAAGATAAAACGTTCTTCAGCTGCAAGTGGTAGGAAACTTTAGGCAAACGTTTTGTTACAAATCGACAGTTTGCGTGCACAACCTCGATTGCCGGTTTGTGCATGTTTTCTACTTAATTTGATGATATTTCACGGTTATTTCGCGAAAAAGCGTTCATTTCGTGGAAAAGCACACATTTCGCATTACTTCGCGAATAAAACTCGTGCATATTTCATCATTGGGGGTGTAGTTACGTGCAGAATGTTCAAAATTGCATCTTTTTTTCACATTTCGCGTATCGCGAAAATTCAATGTCCCTAGAGATTGAGTTCAATAAATAAGTATAATAATAATGATTTGCGTTACAGATTTATTTAGGTGTGCACGTGTGAATAGGCAGAAGCCGCTACTGCATACTAGAACCAATTTTATATTATGTAAAATACCGAAATCTGTCGATTAGAAAAAAAACATGATTCTCAAGTGGGTAGAGTGGGTCAATGGCCTCTCGACAACCTGACCTGGCCTGCTGCAGGGATGTGTGCATTCTTTATTTTTTGATGTGTATCAAGTTTATGATAGTGTGCACTTATTTTTGTTTTTGCGACAAGCACATTTTTTTTCTGCAGACCGTGGAATTTAAAAAATGCCACAAGGTGCTGGTACTCTAATATGTCACATGATGCAAGTATGAAGGGGTATTAAGTTTCTAAATGCTTTCATTGTTATTTTAGGCAGATCAGATTTAGGGCTATTAGCATTAAAATTGCTTCTGTAAGTACATCCCAACACCTGGTCATGTAACTTATGGTGACAACGTTGTATTATGATTCAGGTAATTACTTTTGCTAGTGAATGTAGCCACATATGCTGTTCTCAATACCTGGTGAAAATAGCCCATCTATTCTGACCACCTGGTGAAAATAGTCGCAGCCAAAAAAGAAATTCACCATTTAGGTGCACGAAAACAAAAAAATAGCTAGAAAGAAATATCAGAATTGAAGGCATACTTTGTTGACATATACAGTCAGTAATAGACAAACCTAGAGTAGGTACTTGCCTTCTTCATCCCTAGCATTGGTTTTCTCAATGATATGAAGAAGGTTTAACTGAATTACGTTACACCTTTCAATGTTGGTGAATTTAAGACTTTACTATTTATCAGTTAGTAGATGTTGTAAAAAAGATCTGGGGTGGTTTAGTCGGTAGGGTGTCTGACTACCATGCAGGAGACCTGGGTTCGATTTCCAGGGTGGAATTTTTCCAGCCTTGTCGCTACATAAAGTGGCTCCGGGGCTGGGGCTCACCAGCCTCAAATGAATGGGTCCCTGGGGGGTGTAGGTTGCCAGAGCATGGTGCTGATCACATTAGCTGCAAAATGGCAGAGATCGACATTGTGTGGTGCCCTACCCCCACATCCCTTAAATGTGTTATATACACAAAGAACTTTATACCATTTAACAATGTTTGTAATCGCAGAATGAACTCTGTAAGTTCACAGACAGGAGACAAAGTTTAGAGAAATCCTGTATCTAGTGACAATCTGTCTCCACTTGCAACTCGTAATATGTCAGGATTTTTGGCTGAACTTCATTCCATTTTGAAGAGCAAATCCATGAAGACTGCTCTTGGCTTCCTGTTAATATCTGGTACTGTGCAGTGGCAGATAGTTCTCCTTCTGCCAGTTGCTTTATCAATACACAGGTTACTTTTGCTGTTTGTGCTGCTGCTACTGAATTACGGTTGTTAAGATTATCGACAAAATTTGGGACTGGCTTAAAATTCTCGGCATAAACAACACTGCATTCTAATCCATGCTCCCCAACAGGTGATAGCAGGATAACGTGGTAGTGAAAGAATGTTAGTTGGGTATTCTGTTAGCTTTTTTCATCAATGATAAATTGTTTGCAGTGTTGTACTCTGCACATACTGCTTTCGATACACTATGCGAGGCAAGAGCTAGACACAACATGCCATACATGGTACTTGGTCTGTGACCAGAAGCTGCACTGACCATTCCTTGGTTCAGAACTTATTAAAACACTGCATTACAGTACTGACATATCTTTTTTCGAGTTTGTACTTTTAGCATATGTTGCATGAGAGTAACTTACGATTGGCTGGATGCTACATTGTGCGTGCACATGTTCTGCATCGTATAATTTGCTACATGTACATTCTATAGAGGTATAATGAATATTTGTTCATCTTTCTGGCAGAATGATTTTTCTACCCAATATACTTCCATACATGTATCTTACATGGAATAACCATCCACTGACTTGTCTATGGAGCAGACTACTGCTTCCATCTTGAAAACATGCTCAATTCTGCATTTTCTGTTTCTCTCAGAGTAGAAGAAATTTCTTTATGCAATTAGAATCAGTTTACCCTCTCATGAAATAACAGGTTTGGTTATGCTGCCGTGGTATTTTTTTGCTTTCTTCTGCTTTGTGTACATAGCATTTTTCAGTCCAAAGATAAATTTGCATGAGTAGGTTGGGCAGGTTCAGTTTGATGGCTCAAATATTCTTGCATTTAGCAGATTTCAAACATGTAAACCCAATTCCAGAAGCCTACTTTGTGAAACAAAGTGTCTGCACAATTACTGCTTCCCATGACTTGAAACAACTTATTTAGATTCTACAAACTTCAAACATTATTTCACACTCATTCCAAAAGTTGCAAATACATTTCTTATCCTTGTGGAAACCTTGCAAAAGTCATACAGCACTTGGAAGTGTAACCCTGGTGTTATTCAAAGAACCTTGCTAATGATTGTTTTGTACTTTCCTGTGTAACTACAGTGTTTTCTCCTTTTTCTTGATCTGCAGGAAAGTCAAATTTTATGGATGCCATCAGTTTTGTGATGGGAGAGAGAACTTCCAGCCTCCGAGTGAAGAGGCTGAGCGATCTTATTCATGGAGCCTCCATAGGCCAGCCAGTCTCTAGAAGGTAAGTTCTTTTTTATATATAGCAACGGAAAATAATGGTATAATTGATGAAGTTGTACTTTTAACTTATTTTAAATCAAGTGGTTCAAGTAAGCTGTGTTCTTATGCTTCCAGTGTGGCCACTAAGCCCAAAAATAACATAGAAATTGATTTGCTCGGTAAAAAGCAAATGAAACTTGTAGGTTCTCATGCTATAATTGCTAGTATTTGAAATTAGTACTTGCAAAGTGTAACAAAATTTTTGGTTTGGTGCTTATCTCAAATTATGCATGCAAACATGGATGGAGTATTCATTTTTTTTAATGTATGAATGTTCGAAAATGCCATATTTCATTTTTCCAGATAATTGCATTTCTTTGAACAAGTCCATTTGAATCCACTATGAAGTCCATTTGTGTTTCAGTTATTTATTCTATTTGTACATTGCTTAATCAACGACAGATTTGATGTAAAGCAAAATGAAAAACAAAGACAACTTAAAATTTGGACTCCAAGCTAGGGCCATTGCTTCACAGCACCAATCTCTGTGTTTCTTGGATTGTGGGCCACTGACACCTTAAAAATTACATAGATTTTTTTTAATTCATAATTTTTTTGTTGTATGTTAACCTAAAATGTGTTTCAAGGCCTGGGAACCACAGATAACTGAGATATTTGGTCCCAAAATGTGGCCTGTGTAAAATCTATCATATCCCAGAATACTGTCACTGTTTCTTATTTGTAAAAACCGGTTTTATGCCCTCAACAAGCAAAAAAACATTTGCAAATGCAAGGGGCACCAGATCTAAAACAACTAACCTAACAACATAGAATTATTAACAAAATTAAATGTAGAAATCATGGCTTTCTTGACAAAATATTCGAACAACTAACCTCAGGTTACCAGCCGGGTTAAATGAGTGTTAGCATCTCCTAATGAACACTTGCTCAAGCAAGTAAAACTAACAGTATTAACAAATAAAACCATCACATCTAAAAGAAAATCATCACCAAGAAATATACTTACATGCCTTGGAAATATGCATTTGTGGTTTGCAGGCTCAAATGTGTCAGGTGGCACGCGAATGGTGTAGTTGAAACAGAGCCAGAGTCATATGCTAGAACACATTTGCTGTTGTTTTTGACAAAATATCATGTGTGAAATATTCCAACAGCATTAAAAATTTAACTTCTAACGTAAGAACACCAGCACCTTGGATTCTTGTTTTGAAGCATTGATCAGGAAGTTTGCCGGCGCCCGTGGCAGAGTGGTTAGCACATTGAGCTATGACGCCAGGGGTCCCAGGTTCGAATCCTGGCCTGGGCATGGATGTTTGTGAGTGTCCATTCATCAATTTCATCATATCATCACTCATCCTCATCTTTGCAAATTATCCAAAAGTGGCAAAAGAAGCAAAGTAAAATAAATCAATTCAATCCATCAGGAAGTTTATCATTAAAACACTTCACAAGTGCAAATGTGAAGGAATATTTTTCATAAATTCAGATTGCATGTGGTTTATTTTCCTTTGTGATGTACAGTCCAGAATTTATTTTTTATTTATATACTTTTTTTTCTTGTAAACACAAGATTTGATGTTTTCTTATTATTGAATCAAATTTTGGGAACGAAGTTTTCACAATCTGTACATAAATGTTATGCATTAGTGCATTAATAGCAACTAAATCCTAATGAAACACCACTTTTGAATTTTATGTTATGATGGAGGGCCTACAACAAACTATTCTTTGCAAATCTTTCCCCCAAATTAATTTTTTATGTTGTTCTCTTTGAAAGTAAAAGAAAGTAAGAAAACTTCATTTGCGCGAGGTGTGATGTGATTGATTGTTTTTTTACAGTGCGTCTGTTACAGCAGTGTTTGAATTGGAGGATGGGCGGGAAAAGAAATTCACACGGTCCGTTCAAGGATCCTCGTCAGATCATAGGATCAATGGAGAGGTATGTGTATTCATTAGCCTCTTCCTGGAGTTTGTCATTTCCCTAGTAGAGCATACATACTTGCATTTTCTAAAAAGAACATTAAATTGTATGCCAGAGTTTTTATGTGCAGATTTTCCAAGAAGGCAGAGGGAACAATGTGTTAAATACTGTCAAGGAGTAAATTGAATTATATCCTAAATTATAGGTGTGGTAAAATTGTTGGTAATTTTCTCAATATGCCAATGTCTATATAAGCTGATACAAAGCTAAAGAACTACATACACAGCTGGTTGTTAGGTGGTTCAAACTACTGAAATTAAGGAAGAACAATCAAGTCCTTCATTCACAGCTGCTTGCAACAAGTTGTTTTCTTGATGTCTTTATATAAAAAATATTAGTTTGTAATATACTTAGTATTGTATGAAAGAAATACAAAATTATGAAATACTATTTATTACCAATAAATTACCAATCCTATATATCTAAAAATAGATGGTTTAGAGGAAATTTATCATTTTATTATAAACTTTATATTGTAGTTTTGGAAAGTAAATGATTCCTTTTTTAAGCAAAAAATTCATCTTCTCAATGGACATTTGTAATATTATATTGGATTAGTAGAAAATCAGTTATTGATATTGGTATATTTTGTACAGTACCGGGTACATTATTATTGTCAGCAAAGAATTCATATGAATCCATTTCTATACTAATATAGGCAATATAAATATTGCTATCAGCTCAGTCTACATTACAGTATGTAATTTCTTTTTTTTTTTTTTTACTATTACTACAAGAATATTTTTTTCTTTTCCAAATCACAGTCTGTTGCTAGTCAGTTGTATCTATCGGAACTGGAGAAGCTTGGAATTAACGTCAAGGCAAAGAACTTCCTCGTGTTCCAAGGTGCCGTGGAGTCCATTGCAATGAAGAACCCGAAGGAGAGAACAGCATTGTTTGAGGAAATAAGTGGGTGAGTAGCATACACAATTACTGTTTCTTGGTTACAAGTATTAAGTAAGTTCTTGAATTCTTGATTTGTTGGCTGTTGTTTCATTTAAACTTTTTACACTTTGTTAACATTTTTGGATTCACTTGAATCCTTAACCTTTAAACAGCCAATGGGTCATATATGACCCATAGAAAGTATAGGCGAAAACAGCCAATGGGTCATATATGACCCATAGAAAGTATAGGCGAGAACAGCCAATGGGTCATATATGACCCATGGTGCCAATTACAACATTCACGTGCTTTTAGGACCTTCATACTTGTATGTGAGGTTGTAAACGCTGACAGATGTTCAGATAAAACTTTGAAATGTTATGAGGATGGAAACCCACCCACCCAGGACTCCAAAGTTACGTATTGAAGCTGGCGTGAATTTTAAATTTCTACACTTATTTGACAAAAAATGTTATAGTTCGTAGACTATTTGACCAATCTACTTTGGGTAAGTTTTGTGTTTCAGCTAAAACATGAGGGCATGCAACCGTGCAGGAATCAAAATGCCAAAGGCAATAAGAGGGGTTGGGTGGGCCGTGGCCCCCAACTTTCAATGAAAAAATCATACAAATGGGGAGTTTGCCCCTCTTTCCCTGCTATTTTGGGAAGGAGAGGTAAACTTTAGCCTTATTTTCAAAGAATGGTCCTGGGTGCATTACATTATCGAATATGTGAAAAAACTCCCCATTTTTATGATTTTTTCATTGAAAGTTGGGGGCCACGGCCCACTTAACCCCTCTTATTGGCTTTGGCATTTTGATTCCTGCACGGTTGCATGCCCTGATGTTCTAGCTGCAAAACAAAAGTTACCCGAAGTAGATTGCTTAGATAGTCTCAGAGATATAACGTTTTTCTGAAATAAGTGTAAAATTCAAAAATCACACACTAAGGAGGCAGCCAGAGAGAGGTTACTTTCGAAAACTCACTCAGTGGTGTAAAGGTTAAAGATTAGTGTCACATTGGCTTTCTAAAGCTCAGAAGCCTGTGTGAAACTGACCTGGTCAGAATTGTTTACATTTTGAGTTGTAGAGGTTGATGCTTTCAGAAGATACCCAAATGACAATTTCCCTTCCATATAGTATACCCTGGTTTGCATTAATGAGGCCCTGACATGTGGATCCATGGCCAGTGTAATCCTCCGTGGGGCTTGTGTTACGTGCTGCCCTTGCTTGTTTGTGATCATCATTTCATCTTTTCACCATTCATCCTTATCTTAGCCAAGAGTGGCAGAAATGCAAATAAATAAATCATATCATTCATGTTTATATTTTAAAATTTGGCCCGACATTAATAAACTTGTTGTACACTTTACTAAGGCTCCTTTTCCATGAAAAATTAGTTTGTTTTTTTTGTACGTTTGTCTAATTATTGAAACATGGATCCTTTGTGACCACACCATTATAACTTTACCATTCTTCCTTCAGAGATCTCAAATTTTACTCCTGGTGTCAGGCTAATACCATGGAAAACAGCCTCAACGTCTAAATGTTAAGATGGCCAGTTCTGGCTGAGGAATGAATGGAAGTCTTCAAGTCGCTGAGAAATACAGATGGAAAGTTGTTGAAATGTTACAAACCTTTTATTAGTGCTTCATTCTAGTGCTCTTGTTTTTGAAGATTACGTGTGATAAAGACTACCAAAATACTTGGTACGAGGATCATTTCAAAAATTATAAGCAGTTTTTTGTTTTTTTTTCCATGCGGTAACTATGTCATTAGGGCATCTGACTACCATGCAAGAGGTCCCTTATTTGATCCTCGGCGGTGAAGTGGGTAGGGTGCCCGCCCAGCATCGTATAAAGTGGGTACCTTGAGGGAACTCTGGCATTTAAAGGCAGCCAGGAGCATGGTACTGATCACATCACCCTCACCTTCGGCTATGATCAAGGGCCCAAACTCCACACTCCCTACACACCTTCATAGCATGATCCAAAGTACAGGGAAGCCCTTTACTTTCTTCCACTTTACATCTTTCTCAGTGACAGTTCCCAATGTTTCACAAGATTTTCTACTCCTTTGAGGGCAAGGGTACCACTTTTGTTCAGGCCTCAGATGACTTGGGTCTATGGAGGAAAAATTGTGCTCACGGATAGGCTCTTTCAACTTGGAGAAGTAGTTTTAAGTCTGGGTGATGCATGTCTTGACTGTGCATCATGATTGATTGATTGATTCAATTGTTGTTTTAAGTTCACTTTATGCACAACAAGGCTAATCGGGAACGGACCTACAGTTTCAAAGTGGAATCCGAACCACTATGTGCCTCCACCGGGTATCGAACGACTGTATATGTGAGGTAATATTTCCTGCTCATATTTACTCAAGAAATCCAACAGAAACCCTCCCCAGGTGCAGACTTGCATTATCTTGCAAAATCAGTGGCTGATCCCTGAGCAAATCAGGGTGATTTTTGTGTAATTTTTACTTGCAAATGCTCCTGTCACACTTGTTCCACATGGAAAGGGACTGCTGTTTCAGCTCTGTTTAATGTGTTGAACCCACATTTTGTTGATTACGATAATTCAACACCTTTTTTTCTGCAAAGCACTGAATTTCTCTTGAGTTTTTGTATGGATCCTTGATCTTGCAGATACGTCTAACACCCATCAATTCAGAACAACATACGGTAGCATAACAAACATACCTCCTGCTACTTCAAGTCTTTCCCTGCAACCCATGCTGCTACTTTCACTGGAATTGCATCATCCACTCTACAGTGTTGCCACCTTGTGCATTTCTGTAACAGTTTTCCAGCAATTATTTTGCTATTGTTTGTAGTTAAACCACAACAGAGAAGAAGCATTGGTAATTAGTTTCCATTTTTGAAATGATTAGGTCTGGAGCATTGAGAGACGAGTATGACAGATTGAAGACTGAGATGTTTAAGGCAGAAGAAGACACGCAGTTTACGTACCAGAAGAAGAAGGGAATAGCTGCAGAGAGAAAAGAGGCAAAACTGGAGAAAGAAGAGGCTGAGAAATATCAGAGGTTGAAAGATGAACTTGTGAGTAATGTTTTCTTTTCTATTAACCTTTCCTGTTGAAAGAATGATTTTTTATCTCAACACTGTAATTCACTAGTCACAAATTATACTTAAATTTTGTCTTGGTTCTGGAGAGCTCACCATTTTTACTTCCTGATGGACTTGTGTAAAGCTATTATTATGAAAGATCCATTAGATGGAGAGTGTTTCTGTGTAAAGTACTGCTACCTCCTTAGGGTGCTAATTCCCTATACCACGGCTAATATCTACCGTGTTGGGTCTTCTTTGGAAAGTAAACCAGACAGTGAGCCTTCCAATGGAGACAGTTAATAAATTCTATTATATCTTCCTTTTTACATTAACATTATAGTTGTGAGCACGTGAGCATATATTCATATATTTTTTCTTTATTCTTAATTTGAGTTCTAGTTCTGATTCCTTTGTAGTCACTTCCACATTCACAATCCGTCAATTTTCTTCACTTTATACACGGGTGGGGCTTCCTTCTGGATCTATCTTCATATGTCCGTTGATCGAAGTTCCCAAGATTTACTAATTGTCCTGTCCTCGTAGATAATTGCCAACTTTTTACCAAGTCCCAGAAAGATTATCTTGTTTGGACTTTTATACTGCCAATCAACAAGTCCATTAACCCACCTTGGGGCATCGACAATATCACGCGCTGGAACTACTAATTCGACCAAAAGTGTAGACTCTCTGCAACGATTGAAATGTGCAGCCGGGTCGGTGCCGCGAATGTGATGCACAGCCAAAAAAGTGCTGTGAGTCGTGACTGGAATGTGCCAAAATTTCCACAATGGGGTTCGTAATAAGCTCACAGATTAGGAATCTGTTCGCAGACACAAATTTATATCTGTCTTTCCACTTCTTTACATTTCGTATATACTTGCATATGAGCACATTGTTAATTTTACGAGTATCTTTATTAATTTATCATCTTTATATCATTTTTTTTATCTTACACTCTTTTTTTATTATTGTTTATTTTTCTAATTTACTTTTACGTCTATTTACACTATCATTTATTTATAATACGGTGATCTTCCTTCATTACACCCCTTTTGCTGCCATCTCTTTTTCAACTTAGCAACTATTTACAAGTATTAGGCCTATTGGGTACGTAACAGTACATCCACTCTAATATCCTGTATCCCTTCTGTATTCTAGGCCGAAAAGCAAGTGGAATTGCAACTCTTTCGTCTATATCACAACGAAAAGGACACGGAGCGATACGAACATGAACTGAAGAAGAAACAGCATGAACTGGAGAAGGTGGAGAAACGCAAAGAGAAGTCGGAGGAAACTCTCAAGGAGAAGAAAAAGGAACTTGGGAAATATAGCAGAGAATTGGGAAAAATTGAGCAGGAAATAAGAGAAATGGTGAGTGACGTAAGCAACAGTAAAAGGATTTAAAATTACCTCTGTCATGTTTGCCTAACTCTCTTTCATTGGGTGATAATGCATTGACGCTTGATTGCATTTAACATAAAAGGGTACAAGAGCAATGTCTACCAGTCAAGAAAGTCAAGAAATTATGCTTTTGGTCAAAAATTTTTGCTGTTTTCTTTATAGGATAGTGAACTAACATTGTTATATACCTTTACTAGGATTTGATAAAATTGAATATTTGGAAATCTATAATTGTATTGAGTTGTGGTTAAGATTTGTTCACTTTGTTTCTTAAGAATTAGATTCTAGTATGCATGAAGTTTTGTAAAAATATTAAAAAAGTACGTAATGTGGCCATTCCCCATCCAGGATGTCTGAAGCATTAATTTTTACATGCATTAATAAATTAAAGCAAGTCTAAATCTCTTGTTAAAGTACAGCTTCAGTTTTCATGTAAACCGGCCTTCATTGAATAAATATGTAATGGGAGAATCAAATGAAAACCGCAATTATTTTTCCCCGACTATTTTAATGCAGGGATAATGTTTGATTGTACATTATTTTTCTACGTAGTCCCGTCCTATTTCAATGCACTTACGCCATCGGATAGGTAGTGCTTCGATACCGCGTGAGAAAAAGTCTTTCGGTTGAATGTGTAGCCACTCGTGCACTGCCGATTGGACGTCTTCATCAGACTTGAACCTCTGCCCTCCAAGGTGCTCCTTCTATTGACCAAAGATGTGGAAATCAGATGGTGCCAAATCTGGTAAGTATGGCAGATGTGGTAGGCACTTGAAGCATAGGTCATCTATGGTTTTCATGGTTGCATGAGCAGAATGAGGACGAGCGTTATCATGTTGAAGCAAAACACCTGCACTCAGCAATCCCCTTCGCTTTGTGCGTATCGCTGGCCTCAAATGGTTCTTGAGAAGATCGGTGTAGGTGGCACTAGTCACTGTCGTACGTGGGGGCATGTAGCATTCCAGAATAGGACCTTTCTTATCCGAGAATAAAGTCAAAATGACTTTCCCTGCAGAGGGCTGGCTGCGAAACTTCTTTGGTTTCGGCGAAGACGAATGTTCCCATTCTTTGCTTGCATGTTTTGTCTCCGGTTGAAAATGGTGCACCCAACTTTCATCCCCGGTAACAATGTGAGCTAGAAAATCCTCACCCTCCTCTTCATGATGCCTCAGCATCTCTTGACATGCGTCAACCTGACGGACTTTCAGTTGCTGCATCAGCTGTCGAGGAATCCACCTGGCGGACACTTTTCTGTAGCAGAGTTCGTCATGCACTATGTGTTGTACTGAACCGAAGCTCATATTCAGCAAGGAAGCCATTTCAGCCAGGGTGACACGCCGGTTTTCCTAAATAAGTCGATCTGCTGTGGCTATGGACTTATCTGTCACAACTCGTGGAGCCTGGCCCGGACGGGAAGCATCAGTCAATAAAGTTGTACCTTCTGCCAATTTCTTGCACCAATCGTAGACTTGCCGCTGTGACAGACAGGCGTCCCTATACTTCGTCTGCATTCTCCAATGAATATCAACCGGTTTCACACCTTCACTCCATAAAAATCGAGTAACTCCACGCTGTTCCAGCTTGGTGCAACTGCGTAGTGGTGTCACCATCTTGAATCAGCTGTTACTCACATCCAACCCCACCTACCGGCACTGCTTCATACTACCAGCTCGGAAAGACGTCAAGGACTGTGGCTGCAAATTTCCAAACACCTAGAAAGAAAAAAAGATTTTTAATGCACTTTTGCGGTTTTCATTTGATTCTCCCTCTTACATTATCTTAATTTTGCAAATGTATCAAAGTAAGGGGTGATTAAATAAATGTTAAGAAAAGGGGAAGAAAGGTCAAGAAAAATCAAGAATTTTGGATTTGTTATTTTGGTAGAAACCCTGATTAAGCAAAATACTTTTATTCTTCATGAACTTGTGATATTACTTGTATGTCTTGCCACGTGTTGATGCATACTATTCCTTATTTAAAATAGGAAGTGGAAATAAATAAGAAGAGACCGACGTTCATCAAGGCAAAGGAGAGAGTCACCCACATGCAGAAGAAACTGGAGTCTGCAAAGAAGTCGCTGACGCAGGCAAAGAAGGCCCACTCGGCTCACATGGATGACATCCATGAACTGGAAAAGGAGCTGGAAGAGGTGGAGAAGAAGAGGACAGAATACGAGGACCTGGTGGCTGGGGAATCTCAGAGTCAAGGAAGAGATGTGCAGTTGGAAGATGCTCAGGTAGGCACAATTCAACTAACTCACTCTGTAGCCTTCTTAAACCCAAAGTTTTGTGGCTGCAACAACACAAGCCTTCCAGCTGTCCCTATACTGGGCAAGATCAATCCAATCTTTTCCATCCTTACCGATTTCCTTTAGGTCCATTTCAACATTATCCCTCCATCTTCGTCTTGGCCTTCCTACGGTCTCTTACCAACAAGAATCCTGTAAACTCTTCTTTCCTCTCTTTGTGGTACATGGCCGGTCCACCTAAGTCTTCTTGATTTAATTATTCTAAGAGATAGGCACAGTTTAATCATTATAATGTTTTATGTTGTATAATTGGAAGGGTTTATATAAGTAGAGCCACATATTCATGGTGAATGAAATATCGAGATTTCAGTGCAAGAATTGGGTACATTTCGTGATCCAAAGCAGTATATAAAATTGCATTCTGGTGTTAAAATAATGAATATAACCCTAAATTTGATTCTAAAAACTACACTTATTACACAAAATAAACATTTCCCTTCTAATAGCACATTTATGTATTTGTCAGAGTATGAAGTTTATTCCTGTGTAAAGGAGCCAAATTTTCCTTGATTTGCATAACTGACAGGATAATTCACAAATTAACATTACAATTTTTCACATTTTGTGTTTTTCGTCAAAAATGTAATATGCATGACACTAGAGATTACACAGTGCAACCAATGTTCATTTTAGGTGATTTCAAAAAATGGAAGCTGCATTTTACTACCAGATTTGCTCACAAAATAATGCAAAATCAAATTTTAAACGGAATTTGCAGTTTGTTTGCCTATACAACATTCTCCTGAGACGAGATGGGTGTAGCCTCTGGTGTTGACATACTCATATTAATTTTAATGAACAAAATAGACTTTTTGATTATCCTGCGAGTTTTACAAAATGATGAAACATTGATTATTTCTGTGGTAAAATGAGGGGTAGAAATGTAAAGTTTTTTAAAACAGGACTAAACGTGAGAATATTTCACACATTTCACATAGATAGTAAGCAGAAAGTTTCCAAATAAAATTTGAGAAATTTATCACTATATTAACACCAAAATCAAATTTGATCAAAAAATTCTCTGTTTTTGTAGTGAAATTATGATACCATGTTATTTATCACACACATGCATCTGAGTATTAGTTCAAAATGACATTGGTTCAGCCCTCGGCACTAGTTTTAACTTTAATCATGTTAAACATGACATTGTAATAAATTCTAAACAAGAGAAAAATCTTTTTGTGGGCCTTAGGTACGAATTATCTTGTGGACTTATTTGGTTAGCACAGCATGGTATGACGTCAGCAGTCCCAGGACTGAATCCCGGCCAGGGCATGGGTATTTGTGAGTGTCCCTTCATCAGTTTCATCGTATCATCACTCATTATCATCTTCACAATTAGCCAAAAATGGCAGAAATACAAAGTAAAATAAATCAATTAATTATTTGCATTATTTGATTCAATCCAGGTGACTGAATATAACAACCTGAAGGAAGAAGCAGGGAAGCAGTCTGCTCGGTACCTGCAGGAGCTGGATTCGGTGAATCGGGAGCAGAAATCGGACCAAGATCGACTAGATAATGAAGCCCGGAAGAAGGCCGAGGTGGATAACCGCTTGCGCCAGAAAGGCCATGAGCTGGAGGAGGCCCAGAAAAGAATTGAGAAGCTGGCTGAACACATCAGGTAAAAAATAGGAAAATCCAGATTTTTTTCAGAATTTTTCTAATTTGAAAGATGTACATAAAATAAACATACCATCCTCACTCAGAGGTGTGCTATCCAGGGAAAAATATCCCATACTGACTTGACCATTTGGCTTTATTGAAATTGATAAGCAAATAAAATGAAAGTATTGTTCATATGTTTTAACCCCTTTAAAGTATTTATAATAAATGATGTCATAGAATTACAATCAGGGTACCCACATACCTGGAAAAGCCATCACATGATAGTGATTCAAAGTGACACTGCATTATATCTTCTTGCAAATCATGTCTTGAAGTACAGACCACAATTTCTAGTCCAGAGGGAGGCCTGAGCTGCCAGATGATCCATCTGAAAGGGAAGAAAGTTGAGCACATGTGTCTCAAACCGCTGCTGGGTTGTTTAAGCCGTATGAGCTGGTGCACAATCCTGCTGAAAACTCTACTCCTGGCAATGGAATAATATTGCTTAGATCCTTGACCATTGTCTCCTGGTACACTCGGGCTGATGTTTTTACCCCTTCCTTGCTGAAAAGGAGCTCAGTGATGCTATCACAATGTCCCATTTCCCACCACACCATTATTGAAGCAGAATGTGGCCCCCACTAACTTCTGTGGCATACAAGCTGCCTCCATGATGATTCTTCTCTGCCAATTTGTGCTTAATGATCCAGAAGGCACTTTGCTTTTATTGCTTTCTGATGCTAGAAAGTGATCTGTATGTTGTTTGTAAGCTTTCAGTCCCAGGTCACTTTGCAACATACAAGACGTGGACATTTTAAAACTGGTCAGTTCACAGACCATCACTGATGCTTCCATACACTGATTTTTCCAGTTGCACAGTCCTTATAGTACGTGGCTGTCCCTGTCTGGGCCCGTCTTGCCCTTTCCAGTGTCACTGAAATGCTGGACAGCATGATACATGAATCACTTGGCAGCTTCTAGAGAATCTTGAAAATTTCAGCTGACTTCCGTACTTTACAGGCTGCTAAATAGCCACATGGTTTTTGTAACTGTCACATTCCATTATGAAAGCTAAAGACAAAATGTTCTATCGGTTCTGTAGGTCAATTAGCAATGACTTTGAACACCACGTGATGAGCCACCTCCCAAAGTTTGTGATGGTGTTTGAAATTTATTTTGTTTTTTTGTGTGCTATAAAAAAGTATGAAAATTCGCAAAGAAACCTTACTCCTTAATTAAGTGCATAGAGATTTCATTTTATTCTTTAATTTGTTTTGTTATTCGCTCATACTGATAAAGTACTACACAAAATTTACTAATAGACCTACCTACTGATCGGATATAATATTGCAAGTGCATCGTAAATGTTCGATGAATGATTCATTCACCGTAATTAATGTATATAACCAGGTGATTGTGGTGGGTTTTGCCTTTGAAAAGGTACTACCTATTTAAACATTTACTTTGCAAAACCAAAACATTAATTACATGTCCTTGTTTATAAAATAAATAAGATGGCAGAATATTGCACTAAATTACAGATTATTTATAAATGTATCAGATTGGTAATATTACTGATAAAGCAGATGCACCATAGGCCATCAAAAACGTCTTTACAACTTTGAAAGCAGATAGAAATGTATTCAGATAACTTACATAGTCTGTTGAGGTTCCATTGCATAGCAAGAGACATCAAGTTTTAACTCACGTAGTCCATTAGTGCCAAACTCACCCACCAGTAGTGCTGTCAGCGTTGTTCTTGAAAATGGTTACTTTTACTGGTGCGGAACATGCTGTATGGCTTCAAGTGCAAGCATTTACGTAATACGCGCCAAACAGTCGGTTGTGGAATGCCAGTCTCACGTGATGCACGTCGGGTTGATTTCCTAGGACTCTGGGCAAAGCGTTCTCCGAGTTGTTCCACAGCAGCTTCACGAACTTGTGGACATCCTGGTGATTTTGCATGTCTTACAGAACAACCAGTCTCAACGAAGGTTTGGTGCCAAGAGTAAATTGTAGGCCTACTAGGAGGCACCTTATGATACTCTGTACGAAACTTACGTTGCATGCAGTTGCTGATTGCATCTTGTGAAACCAAAACATACAGTGAGCACGTTCTGCAGTAAAATTAGCCATTTTCAAGAACAATGCTGACAGCTCTACTGGTAGGTGAGTTCGGTACTAATGGACTACGTAAGTCAAAACTTGACGTGTTTTACTTACGTGAAATTTAAAAGATTTCGTAATTCCGCGTTGCACAATTTAATGGTTCAATCCTATTAATTTCGAAGATCCACTGTCTTCATTCACAAAAGGGTACGGCGTTTAATAGGATTGAACCATTAAATTGTGCAACGCGGAATTACGAAATCTTTTAAATTTCACGTAAGTAATTTTAAACCGCGTTTACCGCAACCACCATGAATTGACGTGTTTTGCTTTGCAATGGCACCCCAACCGACTCTGTAAGTTATCTGAATAAATTTCTATCTGCTTTCAAAGTTGTAAAGTTATTTTTGAATCACCCTGTATATTTAGAATAGTAATGTACTAAATGTGCTGATTCTGAAAATCTTAGGGAAAATGCAGTTAGAGTTTTACGTGGGAACCCTTTACATATACTCCATGGTGTCTGCTGACAAATGGAAAAGAAGTTGAGCATGATGACAGCCTCAGTGCACAAAAAACATTAACAAAATGTTGAGGCTTTAAAACTGTAACAAAGTTTCACTTCATTTGTAAAGTACGAGGGCAATTCGGAAATAAAACCTCTGTTTGCGCATGTGCGAGAAATAGCCTGGGATAGCAACGTCAGTCCTGTGGTGCTGTGTGCATTAGTTGATATTAGTGCAGTAGGCAGTGAGAAGTGAAAGGACAAGGTTGTGTTGCAGTTGACTCGTCCGCTACAACAATTGAAAATTAACGCTACAATGAAAAATCCCGCCAAATGTGAAATTCGTGCAGTAATACGATTTCTGTGTGCGAAAAAAACTTTTGGCAGCTGCGATTCATCGCAAACTGTGTAATGTAATGTTTACGGACAAAACGTGATGAGTAAAGGTGTCGTACGTGAATGGTGTCGCATGTTTAAAGATGGACAAACTGACATGCACAATGCGGCAAGAAGTGGGCGCCCATCTGTGCAATGAACTCGTGCAGGAAATTGACAGAACGGTCTGTGAAGTCCGTCTGTTCACGATATCTGAACTTTCTGTTCACTTTTCCCAAATTTCTCAGACTGTTTTGTACGAGGTGGTGACAGAAAAGCTGGGATACCACAAGTTCTGTGCTCGTTGTGCTCGCACCGCTTTGACATTGACAATGCGCTTCACGATGCTGTTAGAGGGTGGTTTCATTCCCAGGCGGGAGATTTTTTTGCAGAAGGAATATCAAATCTTGTAAAACGTTATGACAAGTGCCTCAATTTGAATGGTGATTATGTGGAAAAGTAATGTAATGTTATACTTTTTTAATGTGTATAATAAAAGTTATGTATCTACGAGTGTCTGTCATTTATAACCAAACGGAGGTTTTTCCAAATTGCCCTCGTATATAGAGTACAAATGCTAGTAATTTTTGTTGGTGAGATATGCAAATTATATCCATGCACAAGGATTTAAACCTTATGCAATTAAAAACAATAATAATTTTCACATTGATTAATTTTGTTATTCACATGGAGTAAATTACTTTTGGAATGCCCCATTAGTTTATGTTTTGCTCCTTGTTAAGGTTGCACTATATTTATTGGGTCACAAGAACTTCATTCCTTGATAAGTGAGGAATATTTTGTTTCGGATTTTGACTTCCTGACGGCACGGTGGTAACATTATCACCTTGTAGTCGAGGGGTCCCATGTTCATTTCCTGGTTGAGGAGGCACATGATGGTTCGGATCGTACATTAAACTGTAGATTTAGTCCCGGTTAGCCTATCTGTGCATAAAGTGGACTTAAAACTCATTTTGAATTTGTTCCTTCATCCAGGACAAGCGAGCAGGCACTCGAGGAGCAGAAGCGTTTGAGGCAGGAATTGGAGTCAGACGTTGGGTCATCCAAGGACCGTGTCCAAGAAATTCAAACACAGCTGGAAAGTGTAGTGGAGCAGTTAGGTGATGCCAGAGTTGATAAGCACGAGGATTCAAGAAGAAAGAAAAAGCAGGAGATTGTGGAAAACTTTAAGAGGCTCTTTCCTGGTGTAGTAAGTGTCTGATTACAAATATTGAATTGTGCTGTACTGATGGTGTTAACATTTTTCTGTTTATATACAGTATATGTAAGAGGGCTGGCCAAATATGAATTATACCTAGTTCTCACATCTTGGAAAACCTATAGAGAAACTAGTACGGATGGACCGATACAAAATATTGGCTGATACAGATTAGGTACCAATATAATATTTACCAATACCAATAACCAATATTCTACCGACCCTACATAACATTCCAAATGGTTCAATGACCTGGGCATGGGTGACCAATGACCAATAATTGTATGTTTCCAGATAAACCAAGTTTGTGGAATGCAAAACAAGCTGCATATTTACCATTTTCTTTTTAAAAACTATGAAATTGAGATTACGTGTTTATATATCCAAAGAAAATTATAACAAAATGGCAGAATGTTGTACTAAATTATAAGATATTTACAGAGATATTTATTTGCCCAGCCCTTATACATGTAATCAGTTGAAGGTTCTGTACTATTTGAGGGAGCAGTTGTCTAGGAATAATTGGGCCATGATATTTTTTGGTAACACAATTTGAATAATTTCTACAAGAAAACCTGATATGACAGTAGAAAACTTCTTACGTCACGTACCGGCAACATATTTGTTAAAACACTAAAATAACACACAAACAGCACAATGAAAAACACTTAGGAGTTCTTCCAAGCTTTCGACTCCTTCACGGAGTCATCTTCAGGGCTGTTCGAGGGAAGACTGCCCTGAAGATGACCGTGAAGGAGTCGAAATCTTGGAAGAACTCCTAAGTGTTTTTCATCATGCTGTATGTGTTTTATTTTAGTGTTTTATCAAAGAAAACCTGATATTACAGGTTAAGTTTTCATTAGTCCTACACCACCAACAAGTTAATCAAAATGATATTGAAAATTGTCTGGATTTGTATTATTACCTGATTGTTTATTTCTGATTATTTACTCTTCAGTATGACCGAATGATCAACATGTGCCAGCCTATTCATAAACGTTACAATGTGGCTATCACGAAGGTTTTGGGCAAATATATGGAGGCTATAGTTGTGGATGCTGAGAAAACCGCTCGCCAGTGCATCCAGTATCTGAAGGAACAGATGTTGGAGCCAGAAACATTCCTTCCACTGGACTACATTCAAGCCAAACCACTTAAAGAGCGGCTGAGGTGAGTTTTGCTTGTAAAAGAAAAGTATTTTCTCTCTTATTTTTTAAACCATAAAAGTTCTCCGTGTGAAGAAAACAGTTCAGTGGCACCTTTTTTTAAACATTCTGAAAATTCCTTTTTCAGTATGGTTATTGGCCTGTTACTTCAAAGGCGAGTAAATATCATGTTGGAGATAGTCTTACCCTTAATATTGCAAGCTGCAATTTATTTATCTTCATCACGTGCTTCAAATTTTCTCGGGGCAGTCTCTGGTCACCATTTACAACAGATAGCAATGTCCCGTTACCTTCATTCTCTCTCCCTCCCTTCCTCTTTCTCTCTTCCTCCCTCCCACCCCCTCTCTCTCTCTCTCTCTCTCTCCCTCTCTCCCTCCATCCCTCCCTCCATCCCTCCCTCCCTCCCTCCCCCTCCAGGTAACCAATCACGTGCATCCATCCATATGTCATGTATTCACTTGCTTTGAGGCTAGCCACTATCGAAGAGTAAAGCCATGGTTTTGTGACTTGCACAGCTGCTATGTCTTTCAGGTTGGTGCAATGGGAAATGATCCTGACCCGTGGATATTCAAACTCCCGAGTTTGTGTGATGTTGATGCAGGTGGGCGTTAGCGTTAATTCTCACTTTTGAATACTGTTACAATGCATTTATTATTTAAAATAAATTCTTCAAGTTTTTTATTTTTCTGATTTTTCAACCAACTTTTTCATTTCTTTACAGGAACATCAAAGATCCAAAGAATGTGAAATTGCTGTATGATGTTCTCCAGTACGATCCTCCAGATATTAAGCGAGCTGTTTTGTTTGCTACAAACAATGCTTTAGTCTGCGAAACTCCAGAGGATGCAATGAAAGTAGCTTATGAACTAGAAGATGGACACAGATATGATGTAAGTATAGTTGACAGTATTATAAATGCAGTAGAGAGAAATAAAACATATCCAAAATCTTTTCGGATCCATTGCATTGCAACCAAATTCATCTCCTCCATGCTAATTAATGTGCATTGTTGTGGCAGAGAACAATTTTTCTTGTATGTAAGCATTGATTGCATTGTAGAATTATTTATCTTGTAACAACCGTAGACTACAAGAGAAATAGAAAGTAATTAATAACTAAAAAATATTTTGACACAAGAAAGTGTCTTGCAGCTTATACTGGAAGAAATATTTCTTAGAAGAATGAATTTAGGTACATGAAACAAATTTCATCGCAATAAATGGATATAATTTCTTGTATTTACGCAGAAGTCAAGGCAGATAGTTACAGAAATGTCACTGGGAATTTATCTTGGTTAGTGTGAAATGGAAGTAAAAGGCAATGCTCTGTTATGGTTTGTTGTTGATACACCTTTTTAAATAAATGTTCGTAAGAGCCAACTTGAATAGGTTTTGCCATAGAAAAGGAAGTGCGTATTTAGTGGTTTACTGAGAAAACTAGTGTGTGTGAATTTTACCTTTATAATCTTAAAATTAATAAGAAATTAACAAAATTTTGCTTTGATGATATACCATTGAAATTTTAATGATATGAAAAGGTTTAACAGTCTTATTTTTATGATAGTTTTTCTTGTATGTACGCATTGCTTGCATGATAGAATTATTTTCCTGTAGTTTACGGTTATTACAAGCATAAGAAAACAGTTTTTTTCTTTGTGACGTTTCAGGAGAACGCACGCTCCTTTCATCAGACTTTTTTTTTTTTTTTTTTTTTTTTTTTTTTTTTTTTTTTTTTTTTTTGAAATGAATGTCTGATGAAAGGAGCGTGCGTTCTCCTGAAACGTCACAAAGAAAAAAACTGTTTTCTTATGCTTGTAATAACCGTAAACTACAGGAAAATAATTTTATTTTTATGATTAAACCTAAACATAAAGTACCTGGAAAAGCAGCAAATTTAATTCACTGTAATAAGCAAGAATCTTGTCTTCCAGTTGAAATATTTCTCTCATTTATCCCCTACTTTCAACTGCCTGTGCACTTTGTGCTTGTTCTTGTAATATATGAACGAAAATTGTCTGTAACAGCAACAAATTGTTGTTTTTATTTCCACATTGTACAAACTTTTTCAGTCATCGTTAGGTGTGTCTTTTTTTATTTTAAGCCTTATTATGCCTTCCCATGAAATGTTCATTTGTTTGAGATGATGTTATTCAGATACCACTTTTTGGTGTAGAGTAAAAGTCAAAGTGAATTTAATTGTTTGTGTTTGTCTTGTGTAGTAGTTCCTCCATTCATATTGGGGGTTAGGCGTAGAGCTGACAACTCTGCACTGTAAAAATACATGTCAAGAAACAACAATATAAGGCCATGGATGTTCCCAAGGTAAAATATTCCGGAGGCAAAATAGTCCCCCGTTCGGATCTCCGGGTGGGGACTACTTTGGGAGGTCTCTGGACTAAGGATAAGATCTACATTAGGAATAAATATATTAAATTAGGCACCTGGAATGTTCTGAGCCTTTACCGGCCTGGGGCATTTCAGTGTACAGTTAATGAGATAGTTAAGTATAAATCAGATGTAGTAGCTGTCCAGGAAGTTAGGTGGCCAGGAGAAGGGAATTGTAAAACTAAAAATTATACTTTTTTCTATGGTGGTACTGAAAATCATAATTTTGGAACAGGCTTTTTCATAAATAATAGAATTATCTCGGCTCTTAAAACAGTAGAATTTATTAATGATAGGATATCATATGCAGTTTTACAGGGTAGGTGGTGTAAAATTATTTTAATAAACATACATGCACCAACGGAAGATAAAGATGATAATACTAAAGATGATTTTTATACAGAGTTAGAACAGGTCTTTGATAAATTTTCTCAGTATTATGAAAATTCTGTTAGGTGACTGTAATGCACAAATTGGCAAACAAGAGACATTTAAACCCCCAATTGGTAAAGAAAGTCTTCATGAATTAAGTAATGATAATGGTATAAGATTGATTACTTTTGCAACCTCAAAGAATTTAATTGTGAAAAGTACCACTTTTAAACATAAAGATATCCATAAATATACCTGGTCTTCTCCAGATGGTAAAACTCATAATCAGATAGATCATATTCTCATTGATAAGAGAAGGCATACTAGTATAATTGACGTTCGTACACATAGAGGTGCTGACTGTGCCAGTGACCATTATTTAGTAATTGCTAAATTAAGAGAAAGACTCTCAGTGATAAATCATAAGCAACAAAATCTAAAAGTTATAAAATTTGATACAGGAAAGTTTACTGATGAAAGAATTAAGAAAGATTACCAAATTGAACTGTCAAATAGATTTGATGTTTTGCAGGATTTAAATGATGATGAAAATATAAATGAAACAAACGTAAATAAGAATTGGGAGCACATACGTAATGCAATAGAATCAGCAGCTAAAGAAAGTATAGGATACCATAAACCGAGAAAAAGTAAGCCATGGTTTGATAATGAATGTCATAATCTAATAGAAATAAGAAATCAGGCTAGACTTAGGTGGTTAAATAACTCTGATGATACAAATCTAAACAATTATAATAGAATAAAGCGAGAAGTTAACCGCACGTTTAGAAGTAAAAAAAGAGATTACTTGAAAAGCAAAATTAACGAAATTCAAACAAACAGCAAAAATAAAAATATCAGAGATTTATATAAAGGTGTAAATGAGTTTAGAAAGGGGTGGCAACCTAAAGGAAACTTGATAAAAGATAAAGATGGTGATTTTCTAGCTGACCCAAGTGATATTCTAAATAGATAGAAGAACTACTTTAATGACCTTTTAAATATCCATGTAGGAGATAAATCAGAAGTGAATGAAATACACACAGCAGAACCTTTAGTTCCAGAACCTAACTTGACTGAAGTTAAAGATGCTATTAAAAGGCTAAAGAATAACAAAGCACCTGGCATTGATTTAATACCAGCTGAGTTAATTAAATATGGTGGAAATTCATTAATATGTCAAATTCATAAATTAATTTGTTTAATATGGAATAAAGAAGAAATCCCTCAACAGTGGAAAGAATCCATAATTGTTCCTGTGTTTAAAAAAGAACTGCAATGAACTGCAATAATTACCGTGAAATTTCTCTACTCTCAACAACATATAAAATATTATCTAACATTCTTTTAACAAGACTAACACCATATGCTAATGAAATTATAAGTGATTATCAATGTGGATTTAAACGTAACAGATCAACTACAGATCAAATTTTTCACATCAGACAGACACTTGAAAAAAAGTGGGAATATAATCAAAATGTCCATCAGCTATTCATTGATTTTAAAAAAGCATATGATTCAGTCAAAAGAGATAAACTATATAATATATTAGTAGAGTTTGGAATACCTAAGAAGCTTGTTAGTATGATAAAAGTATGCACCAGTGAAACAGAAAGTAAAATTCGTGTGGGTATTAATATGTCTGACAAATTTACAATTCATGATGGGTTAAAACAAGGAGATGCATTATCTCCATTGCTCTTTAATTTTGCCTTAGAATATGCTGTAAGGAAGGTAAAAGAAAGTAAAGAAGGACTAAAATTAAATGGTGTGACTCAGTTGTTAGCATATGCAGATGATGTAGACTTACTGGGGGATGATGTGAATACAATTAAGAATAATGCTAAAATATTTTTCAAAACTGCTAAAGAGATAGGTTTGGAAGTTAACAAGGAGAAAACTAAATATATGTTTACAGGCCGAAACCAAGTGTTAAGTAATAATCAAAATCTAATTATTGATAACAACTCGTTTGAACCAGTTTCCAAATTCAAATACTTAGGAGTAATATTAACAAATGAAAATTATATTAAAGAGGAAATAAAAAGTAGGCTTAATTCAGGAAATGCATGTTACTTCTCTCTTCATAAACTTTTGTCTTCTCGTTTAATATCTAAGAAACTAAAAGTTAAAATATACAAAACCGTAATTTTGCCTGTAGTATTATATGGATGTGAAACTTGGTCCCTTACATTGAAAGAGGAACATAAATTGAGAGTATTTGAAAATAAGATCCTTAGGAAAATCTTTGGACCTAAAAGGGATGAGGAGACAGGTGAGTGGAGAAGGTTACATAATTTAGAACTACATAATTTGTATTCGTGTCCAGATATTATTAGAATGATTAAATCAAGAAGACTTAGGTGGGCAGGCCATGTGGCACGAACGGGAGAGGAAAGAGGAGTTTACAGGATTCTTGTTGGGAAACCTGATGGTAAGAGACCTGTAGGAAGACCAAGACGAAGATGGAGGGACAACGTCGAGATGGACCTAAGGGAAATCGGTAGGGATGGAAAAGAGTATATAGATCTTGCTCAAGATAGGGAAAGATGGAAGGCCTGTGTTGCTGCAGCCATGAACCTTCGGGTTTAAGAAAGCTAGAGAGTTAGTTAGTTAGAATTTAATTGTCAGAATTTCTTGTTAAAATTATTTGTTTCTTAGCTAGACGATTTAATAGCTATTTCCTTAAAAATAAACTAATCTCACATTTCCTGTATATGATATTTTTAATGTACGCAGCAAACACAAAGTGATACAGACTTGTTGCTAACATCATTAGGGAGATTAAATAAATTCCTTTGATTAATTATTTTGTTTCAATTTCTGTTTTGTGTATATATGCATCAGCAACAATATATTTAAACACATCGTGACAATTTTGTATCCTTACGCAGGCAGTTGCTCTTGACGGCACCTTCTATCAGAAGTCGGGAATCATATCTGGAGGAAGTTTGGATCTTGCTCGTAAAGCCAAGAGGTGGGACGAGAAGCATCTGTCTCAGTTGAAGCAGCAGAAGGTACTGGAGGGTATTTTCATATTAAAATTCTGGAGGATAAGAATGAGAAATTTGTGTGTAATTAGTAGAGACATGCATATTTTGTTTTGACGTAAACACGAAATGTGAAATAACACACTGTCATGTTTTTGAAAGGTGTAAGGTGCATTTTCCTGCCATGTTTTGTCATGAAATGATTTTCAATCAACTCTTATACATGAAATTTATCATTTTTTTGCCGATGCAACACTTCCTGAAGTCTGAATTATCCTGTGAGTTATGCAAATCAATATAAGTATTTGTAACACTGTTAAAATATGCTATTTTGCCTGAAACAACTTGGAACTATTTTAACATATTAAAGCCTGTTTTTTACTGCAACAAAAAAATTCTCACCCTTCTTATACAAGGTGTGGCAATAAAGTTTCTGGAGTCATGCTGTAACTCTTTTATTGAAAAAATCAGACAATCGAAATATTGTACCCTTCAATGTAGTCCCCTCCCCGATTCCTACCCTGCTTCACAAGGATTATCTCCCACTGCTAGAAGCAGTGTTGCAGGTCATTATTTGATATGCTGTTCAAGAGTCGCATCGCTTTGGCTTTCACTGTGTCCACAGATTCGAAACGGGTTCCTTTTAGTGCAAACTTGACTTTTGGGAAGATAAAAAGTCACACGGGGCTAGGTCCAGCAAGTACGGTGGATATTCCAACACTGGAATTTTGTGTTTTACCAAAAATGTTCTTCACAGATAGTGCATTGTGAATTGGCATGTTGTCCTGATGAAGAATGCATGAGCCATTCTTCCACATGTCTCGTCCCCTTCTTCTTACCCGTCCACGAAGGATCCCCAAAACATTCTCATGATACAACTGATTGACAGTCTGACCTTCAGGCGCCCAAATTTGGCGACCTTCTCGATACTGACTTCAGTTTTCGAAGAGCAAGGGTGGCCTGATCGTGGATCGACCCCGTTGCCTTCTCTACCCTCTTTAAACATCTAAAACTATTCGAAAACTCGTGTGCGAAATAAACGCTGATCCCACAAATTTCTTCCAATTTTGTAAGTTTCCGTGGCGGATTTCCCAAGTTTTGTGACATTAACACATTGTTCTACTTTCGAACTTAACATAATTCCGACGGAGCTCAGATGCACGGTCTGCTTTCTGACAATGCTGCAGCCAGACTGCTCCATGCACGTGCGTAAAAGTTTGTGCGCAGGCAGATGATAGTCCAGAGGTCAGTATCCTACCCAGCTCTTTGTTATCGACGTGACCTGAAATGAATAAGAAAATCAATCCGGAAACTTTATTGCCACACCTTGTATACCTTTGGAAAGCTTAGTAGTGAAGTAATTAGTAATCTTTTTGAAGGATATTTCTTTTTTAATTTATTATTATGTTGTGTTTTAATCTGAGTAAAGTTTGATCTCACTTCACCATTTTGATTTCTGGTATGTAATTCTTAAAATTGAATGAGATGTGGATTGTGACTGGTGTATTTTATTTGCAGGAGAAACTGAGTGAAGAAATGAGAGATGCCATGAAAAAGTCCAGGAAGGAGTCAGAGTTGAATACAGTAGAATCCCAGATAAGAGGACTAGAAACAAGATTGAAATATTCAAAGACTGACAAGGAAAATACAGTGAGTGAAAACTTTGGCTTTTATAAATTCCAGCATGGTTTGTTTTTGAAACTTTTGATTTTGGTGGGGGGGGGGGGCTTTGCAGAAATTATTCAGGTACTTAGAAAATGTATAAGTATGTATGTTTACTGTAAATGTGCATATTAATACTTTTATAATAATTGTTATTAATAGTTTACCTTCAATTTTTTGAAATTTTACCATGAAAACTTGGAATTGTACTTGAATTATATCTGAGTCAGAATGCATGCTGTCGGTTGAAACTCTTCTGTCATTCTCAATATTAAATTGTTCATTTCCAGTGATTTGTAATCCATTTAATATCGGTTTGGCTAGTTTTACGTACAGTTTAATTGAGTCATAGTAAGGATGGTATCTACTAGCATTTAAATGTGAACTGATATTAGAATCCTGTGATCTTTGTAAAATGTGTAATTTTTTCTTCTTTTAATTTCATAGTATGGAGTAACAGGGTGGTAGATAAGAATTTGAAACGTGATTATTATGAGGAGAAGGATTCTTAAATTTCTATTATTTTGTTTATGGTTTGTACTATGGAACCCTGCATTTTAAGTTTTTTGATCCTAGTTCTTTGGAAAACGTGAAATTGAGATTCGATGGTATTTACATTCTTTGGGCCTCTCCAATAGCACAGCGTTGCTGCTGCTGAGGGTCCCAAGTTTGACTCCAGGCAAAGATGAATAGCATAGTAGGTCCAGTCCTAATGAGCCTATCTGAGCATAAAATTGACTTAAAACAAACTTGGCAACTAGGATAACTTACATTCTAACATTTACAAATGTTGGAGAGATTTATAATGTGTTAAAATGTTCTTGAAGATCTACAGTAACACTCCATGTTGAAAAAAGAAATAAAACAGTGTATTTATTTCTTCACTAACCCACAACACCATTTAGAATACTTGGTAAAGAGTGTACATATGTTTGCATTATTCAAGAAATTAATACAAATTTGGAATATTTACATGTACTGGTATCCATTGAATGTGCTATCAGCTTGGCCACAATTTATTAAATCCATGTAATTTACGACATAACTGTTGGAAAATAATTAGCAACTAAATGGCAATGTGCTACAAAGTGATGGTATGATTTGTATGTATGAACTTATCATGTTATCATTTATTTACAGAATAAACAAATACAGCAACTGCAACGGGAATTGGAAAAGTTACGGAACCAACTGGAGACATTTGAGGTACATTGGGCACTTGTTTTTGTATTAATGTGTACTATTTGTTTTCAAAAGCATCCAGAATGCTTTTGAATGAGTGAAATCAACAAGTGGTGTTACATTGACTATTTGTTTTGCTTTGCTGCCCTTTTGTTTATTTTAATTATAAGAATTAATGGCAATCACTGATTACTAATCAGTTTAAATAGAGGAGAACAGATACAACTGAATCTCCATGGCTTGCTTGTGGCTCAAACCCAGGAACTTTGCAGGAGAGATCTTATATACTGTGAAGTATTCTAGTTTCTATTATGCTAAAGTTTTAACTTCAGTTTGTTTTTGGGTATTAATGGACTTTACTATCATACTTGTTAGTAAAAAATGTAAGGGTCATTTCAGTGTAGGCCACACTTTTTTTTAGTGACAGATTAATTGGTCCTCTATTCAGTAACAACGGATTGGTAAAATTGGCTATAATTTTACTGATTAAATATATCTATAAATAACCCATAACTCAATTGGTGGCTGGAAAAATGTAATTAATGTAATTACATGAATTTTGTTACATAATTTTACATATTTTGAGGCAAATTACATAATTTTCATTTAGAGTACATATTTTTAAGGAAAACGATATTTATTCCATTTCTCCAGTTTTCATTGAGTAATGTGCCTGTAAACTTGGGAAATATAATTTTTTTTTAAAAATTGAACTGTATCCAAATCCCCTGATATTAATGTTACTAATTTATCAAGTTCAATAACATTTCAATGCTATTTAGAACATTACAATTTGGTTACGTTGAAATAATTTCTTCAGACAATCAAATATTGTTCCAGTACCAACATTTGGACTGTGACTACAACTTGTTGACTAAACTTTAGCCTACAATAGACTATGCGATGATACAGTTGAAATTTAAGGAAAAGAAAAGCAACAAATTAATTAGAAGTGTATTATTTTAAAGTGTATATTGTGGATGTAAGTCTTAAAATTACAGTGTGTGTAATTAATTTTTTGCAGCCGACAATCAACAAGATTGAGAAGACGATGACGGCACGTGATCTACAGATTCAGGAAATCAAAGAGAAGATGAACAATGTGGAAGATGTAGTCTTTGCAGAATTTTGCACTCAGATTGGAGTGGCAAATATTCGACAGTATGAAGAGAGAGAATTGAGGTTAGTATATTTTTTTCCAGAGTATTTATTTTTTAAAGATCTGAGCTTTTAAACAACTTGACTTTTGCTTTTCTGACAATGTTACCTGTGTATCCTTGCAGGATAAACTTGAGATTTTATTAATTTTAACAGCAAAATGTCATTTTACCACTTTAAACCTGAAATGCAGTCAGTTTTCTATCAAAATTTGGACTTTTATTCACCACTTCAAATTTTCCAGCATTCAACCTTGACCGTCCCAACATGGCAAAATGTTATAAAATTTTTGTCAATTTGACATTTTCCCCCATTTTAAGTTTTTCCAGCTCAGTTCTCCCGAAAAACATAAAATCAAGGTTTCACTGTATGTGCTTCTATGTATAGGTTCACACTGCCATCAGCTCAACCTTAGTTCATAATGTTTGTAGTGGTATGAAAAAGATGCTAATAAAATGTTTTACACTTTTTTTGCAGGACACAACAGGAACGTGCGAAGAAAAGATTGGAATTTGAGAATCAGAAAAATCGTATATTAAATCAACTGGAGTTTGAAAAATCAAGAGATACACAGAGTAAGGGCATTTTAAAATTCAGTTATGCCATTAGTTGCATAGATGGAGAGTGCATTCTGTGTTAAATGAGATGTTTCTTTCTCTATGTTGATACGTTAACCTTGAATGTCCTGCATAATTCTAAAATGTAGAATTATAAAAAAGAAGAAAAAAATGTGTTTTTCACTGCACTAAATAGGGATCATACAAAAGTTTATTAACATATTTTTCCAGGATTTTTTTAAAATACTTTTTAACATGTGCTCCCCCTCCCCTTCTACTCCCAAAATTTTCAAAGCAGTGACATTTTCTCAAGACGTGGTCTTTTGTGGTTACATAAATTCAAGGGATATACAAATATCCTGGTAAAGAATAGTAGGCAACACTACTTTTTTGCAATTCCGTAATACAATTCTGCTTGCCTTTTTTGATAACCCAGGTACAGATGGGGGACAAAATAATACGAACACCTGTGAAATTAGAGAAAATCTTTATTAATATGGGGTTGGACCACCCTGTGACTGAAGTACACTTCGTATGCGACGTGGGATGGATGCATAGAGGTCATGCACAATGTTTAAGGGAATATGGAGCCATTCTTCCTCCAGGGCAGTCTCCAATTCCGAAAGTGTGTCTGGAGGCGGACTTTGAGTACGCAGTTTGGACTCCGAATATCGCCACAAATGTTTTATAATGTTCAAGTCAGGAGACTGTGGGGGCAATTCACGATGCCCTACGTCGTCGTCATGTTCTTCGAACCATGTTTGGACAGACCCAGTAGTGTGGATAGGAGCGTTGTCGTCTTGAAAAAGCGGCCGCTCCCCAGGAAATAAAATCTGGACAAAAGGATGGAGATGATCCCCCATAATGCTCCGATAATGATTGGCGTTGATCTTCCCATGGAGAAAAACAAGTGGGCCCACACCGTGCCAAGATATCGCACCCCATACCATAATGGACCCACATCCATGCTTCACAGTTGGCAAGAGGCAGTCAGGATGAACGCATCTCGGGGCGTTCTCCACACATAAACGTGCCCGGTGGTCTTAAATAACGTGAATGTTGATTCATCAGACCAGATGACTTGTTGCCACTGCTGTGGGGACCAAATTCTGTGAGCTCTGCACCATTAGCGTCGCTTGACAGCATTACGTGATGTCACCAACGGCTTACGAATTGCCACTCTGCCATGAATGTTTGCAGCATGGAGTTTCCTTTTGACAGTTTTGGTTGAAATGGGGTCCTGGAGATGCTTGTTAATTTCAGATGTTATCTCAGATAACGATTGCTTGTGCTTTCGGGCCACTATGCGCTTCAACACCCTCCTATCCCGAGCAGCAAGCTTTGTCTTTCGTCCACTGTTGTGCTTTGAAGACGCCATCTTACCTGGTGTTGTGTACGCTGTCATAACGGCTGATACTGTGTTCCTTGCACAATCCACAGGGTTTGCGGTTTCCGTCACCGTGGCTCCAGCTGAACGTGCTTCAACAATCATGCCTCTTTGTAACTCTGTCAGGTCTGACATTGGATCGACTCTTGAGAGCGTACGATAGACGAATGCACCACCAATGACTGCAGTTGACAGACTAATACCTTCCCCTTCATGGCCACTAGGTGGCAGACTTCAGTGCCAGGTAGTGCTGCTGTACTGCTGGTGTGAAATGTGGCATACTTTTTCACAGGTGTTCGTATTATTTTGTCCCCCATCTGTAGTTATAGTATACCTTTTAAGTCAGTCTTTGTATCTTGCTACAGACCTTCACATAAGAAACGATAAGGCATGAGTAACATAACAGTACTACACAAATAACCAAATTGGAAAGAGAAAAATGGCCCAAAACCCTACAAGCTGAAAATTTGTATGTGGCATTCATGGTATAAGTACATTTTAGAGTTACGTTTTCCTTCGGTACATTGTATTAGCAATTTCACATTTTGCTCGTTGTGTTTGCAGATAATGTTTTACGTTGGGAGCGTGCAGTCCAAGATGACGAGGATGAACTGGAAAGAGGCAAGCAGGCTGAACACAAGCAGATGTCTGAAATCGACAAAGATATGAGGGAGTTGGATCGTTTGAAGTCCGAACGACTGGCGAAGAAATCTGAATTAGATGAAATGGAAGATGTAATAGGCAAGGTACTGTGAAATAAGTTGCTTGTTAAGTTTTGCACTAAGCTGGTTTGAATTTAATCTCCAATAGAAAATGATCCCTCTCTGGAGTCCAGATTTCATGAAAGGTTTACAATGGATTCAGTTGTTCAGACTAAACTTTAAATTGTAGTTTCAGTTCCAGTTTGCCTACATGAGTATAAAGTGTACTTACAATAAACTTTATGAAGGGGTCCCAAGTTTGATACCCGGTGGAGGCACATTGCACAGTGGTTCGGATCCCACTTTAAACTGCAGGTCCAGTCTCGATTAGCTGTGCATAAAGTGGACTTAAAATAACAATTCAAATGTAAAATAAACTTTGTCAGAATCCAGGTACATTAAGTAATTCTGTGCCTAGGTTGTCTGAAATCAATTATGTGCTGCAATGATAGATAGCTTTGTGGAAATTTTTGTGATTTGTACACTTACTTTTATAGGTATTTCTGACATTTACAGTTCAATTCAAATTTTACGTTCCCGGATTTTACATTTTCACACATTATACATTCAATTTTGATGGTCCCAACATAGCAAAGTGTTACATAATTTTACTCGATATATTTTCCCACATTTTAATTTTTTTCAGCTTAGTCCCTTGAAAAAATGTAAAATCGAGGTTCCACTGTATTTGTTTTTAACACAATATTTTTCAATTGTTTCAAAGAATCTTCATATGTGAGTTGTGTTGGGCCCAGATTTTTCTTCACTTTCTGAGAAGAAGAAAGGATTCGCACATGTGCAGAGCGTTTTGTTGCATCGTGCTCCTCCGAGACCATATTCCCAGAACCTTCACTGTTTTGTCGCAAGCTGTCTTATTGTGACTCAAGTCAAATATTTTGTCCGGTGTGCAGCGGCTCATTAGAGCCCCATGTTAAGCGTTCCCCCGAGTCGGTCTGCAACAAAAATGACTTGCCGTGTCAGATCCAGTGTGCGGCTGGCCTAACTGAGCATAGTAAGTGTTAGATAGGGCTACATTCTCACTTGGCCACCTTGGAAAGATCTTGAAACACTAAGGGTGCCGTGAAACGAAGAAGTTTGACTTAGGTCAAGGACTTCTTAATTACAAGGGAATTTGTGAAAACTTGACAAAATACGTGCACTGTTAACATGGTGAAGAGATGAAGTAGAAGATGAATGTGTTTCTGTTAAGAAAGAAGCTAGTGTAGATATGAAATAGAAATTAACATAGGATCTGAAATACGGTATTGTGCCAACTGAATTTTATAGATCACTGCAAACTTGAAAATAAGGAGTGGCAATATAATAGATTTTAATTAGAACTCCAATCTTACATGAATGAGCATATAGTGCATATGAAGTGATTGTGTTCATCACTTTTTGGTCTCTACGTACCTTGCCACATTGAAGAACTCTCTCAATGAAACAAGCAGAAAAAAATTATTTAACATAACTTGAGGTACTTTTTTTCAACCTAATGGAAAAGAATAGAATTTTTGTAAATTTTACATTGGAAGTTTTCCAGTTATTCTGTAATTATGTATTTGTTGTTACTAATGTTTAGTCTCCCTTGAACAGGCTCGCCGTGAGATGGGTGCAATTGCCAAAGACATCCAAGCAGCTCAGAAACAGGTCACGTCCTTCGAGTCAAAGATAGAGCAAAAAAAGGCCGATCGACACAGCATTCTGAAACAGTGCAAGGTAATTTTAATTAGATAAAATGCATTAAGTGCCATATAAATATCCAGTATGTTAATAATATTGAGAAATGTGATCACTTATTGTATAAAGCATGTGACATCTCAAAGTTGTGAAATTTTCTGCCGAATTGAATGGTGAAAGGTAAGTTCAATCATTTCTCACACTGCAGCTGAGCTCAACACGTCAGGTGGCTGATCATTGGCATACAATAACTGATATTGGGTTTGAGTCCACATTTAGAGATGTCACATTTCAAAAATTTAAGTTGAATCCAAGATGCAATACTTGGTCTCCTATATTGCATGTTTCCATTCATGTCCAGTAACATCCCTAGAAATTATATGGGTGGTTCCACCCTTTTGAAAAACCATGTTTTTGGTTGACAAAGTGTGCTGTGTTGAAAATTGTTAGGACATTTACCATAATTAAATGGGGGAATATGTCGTAAAGTGTGTTTTGGTTCAATTGTTTCTTCATCTGTTTGCATTGTTGCTTGTAATCAATGACTGAAGAGTCTGTGGAAATTTGTTATTTAGCCAAGGATTGAAATTTTTGATCTGGTGTTTCATGTAGGCATATTTTGTTGCAACAAAGGCATGCATACAAGATCCAAGTATCGAGCACAGTTTTACCATCGTTTCAATCACTTATTGCAGTCAGTTTTTATGTCGAATACATTTCCAATTGAGTAATATTTTTGGTGCATTCAAGTTCCTGTAACTAGTCAGTTTTTCACTATATTGCAACCTTTTTCAAATTCAAGATGGAAGACATAGTGATTCCTATGATTCGTGGCAACATGGAAGATATCGAGCAAGAAACATCAGGAATGGAATCGTCAGAAACCACTGTGGAGACGAGTTCTCAAAGCTCACATGCCATATATGAAAGAGAAAGCAGGTAAGGCAAACATTTTGAAACTTCCAATTTCTCTTGTAAAATACAAATGTTAAGAAGTATTTATAGTACATAATTTGTATTTAATTTTTTATTGACTGCCATAAGCCAATGTGAGGTGTATTGAATTTTATTAATATTTTTAATAGGGATGGGTCGATATGAAATTTGGCCGATACTGATAAAGTACCGATATAAAATTTACCGATACCGATAACCGGTATTCTACCGATCCGATATAAAATTAGAAATGGTCCTTGAAGAACCTGAAAGGTTCACTGACCTCTTTAATAAATGTGTGTTTCAAGGTGACTGCAGTGCAAAAGAAGTTTCATATTTAGTCATTTACTTTTTTAGAAAGTAGGGCTTGTATATTATCCATAGAAATTACAACAAAATGTCAGAATTTTGCACTAAATTATCAGATAATAATTGATATATTGGATCGGTAAAATAATCTGTAATTTTACCGATACACCGATATGCCTATATCAGCCGATACCGATAGAGTACCGATTAATCGGTCCCATCCCTAATTTTTAATGTACAAAACATTCTTTCTTTATATATTTGCCATTGTGTATTTAGCTACATTTATTATAGATTTCTTAATTGTGACGTGTTAGCTGGATATGCTCTGCATCTGACCTGTTCCAACCCATGTAAGTACAGGAAAACCTCGTTAATACGAAGTTCAAGGGACCAAAAAATGTCAACTTCGTATTAAACGACTTCGAGTTATCCAAACTTTTCAAGATGGTGCCTGTTTTCAGGTGTAAATAAAGTAGAGTATAAATTACCCCCACAAAGGATGTTTTATACTTTGTGGTAGCTCAGAAAATAAGCTTTATATGTACTATATAATAATATTGTACGTTTTAAAGAAAGTGTAAAAATGTTACACAAAATGAGAACATGGAGCTTAACGCGGACACAAAGATTCCAAGGAGACGGTCAACACCATTTATCCTGCCTAGTTATACAACCGGTTATGCACGGGATGCCTGTTGTGGCAAAAAGTCTTTTAAAAAACGGTATGTTCTTTTAATTGTGCAAAGTCGTTGCTCTTCCACGAAATTCTTACAATTTTAGTTCATAAGAAACCCGTTTGCATGGAGACCTACGGAAAGGAAAACAATCTCGTTTATTGCAAGAAGTGAAACTCAGAAGAATCTTGACAGTAGTCACAATGGACAGAATGTATATTGGATTTTATGTGCGTTCACTAGAACATTGTCCGTTACAGGATTAACTGGTAAGAGAAGATTCTCTTGGGAGAGAACACAACCTTTCCCTGGCACAAAACAAAACAAAAAAATTGGGGCTGTAAATTTCGTTCTGGTTCTGCTGTCTAAAACACATCGTAAAAAAAGTCACGTATTCTTTGCTTCAGTTAACTTCATATTCGCCTCCCCCTTTGCAGGGATCAGTTCAAACTCTTCCTCAACTTGCATTGTAATCCACTCTGAAAAAGTGAACACACAACTTGTGATCTGTTTGCACCGAATGTGTATCCTAGGACACATTAAACAGTGCCGCACTCGATAATCACTCTGGTTTGGATCCCACTTTAAACTGTATATTTAGTCCCGCTTAGCTCATCAGCATAAAATGAACTAAAAACAAGCTTTATGAAACTTGCGTATTTTGAGATTAATCGACAATTTATTGTAGGTTTCAGGAGTATTCTGGAGGTCAAACACTCGCTTCGCAAAACTTTTCCTCTCGTATTCCTACATTGAGCATTGCAGGTTTTTTTGTTGTTGTTTTTTTTAACAGCAGCACGCTAATGGTTCTGAAGAAAAGCGGGGATTATATGGCTTTGCGAGATTCAAAACAATGACAAACACTGGAGCCAGCTGCAGCGTAAACACAATGAGACCGGCTGGAAGTTAGAGCAGCAGGTGGCAGAAGGAAAATCATCGGCATTTTAAAGATAACGCAGTTGTCGAAGACCGAACTTTTATCAGCAGTGTGGAAAAATAAAATTATCCTTGCATTACCTTTTACCATGCAACAGACAATAATACGGGAAATATTTCCTATCCAGACAACTGCATTCAAACAAGAAAGAGGGACCTGAATTCTGCAATTATCACATTACCATGCACACCAGTGGCGGATAATGAGCTGTTGTAGGAGAAGGAAGGGGGTCACTTTTCTTTTACTTATCATGCCGTTTTTGTTCGTTTTGAAGAAAGTATTCAGAACTGTTTGCTTTTTTTTAGACGCCAAAGGAAAAGAGCCCGTGTGCGCACACGAGCAAGAAAATCGTGGCCGAAACAATTAGCAACGGACCCCCCCTCCGTTTGCTCAAACAACAAAACACTGTTTTGGCCAATTTTATGACCGGCACAGTTGAGAAACGTATGAAGTGGGGAAACTGGAGTTGCAACATACGTAAGGTCGACGTCAACTTTTGCGGGAAACCTAGATGACAATGCATTAAGCGGGTTGACGATCTTTAGTTGGCCTATGCGGCTTTGATTATCTGTGAAGTTCTACAGGGCACAAAGAACACGCTGTTAATGAAAGTGGTTACCGGAAGTTGTCGGCTACCAGGCCAAAAGTTGCTCGCTCACGGGAAATTGCTGTACCTCGAGCTCAGAGCTAGACAGATGGGTGAGACTTCCAGGTGCCACGCGTCTTGTATTTTGGAACATTCGTGCGATCTTATCTCACATTTCTCATCTAGCACTGGGGAATATTTCCAAGGTGGCTCATTCAGCGGGGAAAGAGCTTGACCTCCCATGCACATTGACAAAGAATGTCAATATCCAACGGGCATTTCGGGCTGCTTCCCTCGAGTTGTCAGCAGCTCTTAGGACAAGGAAACATGTCAAGGTCAAGTTAAAATAACATCCAAGCTCTCTCCACATTCGATCTTCTCTTGTCGACTTACGCAGGTGTCTACTTTGAATTAAGCGAAACCAGTTTTGCGGAAGGGTCTTGTAAACAACTTCATATTAAAAATTATCCGTACTGAAATACATTATAAATCCTATCTTATCGGCTGGGAATGGGAAGGACTTCGGATTAAAGGGTACTTCGTATTAACCAATATCGTATTAACGAGGTTTTCCTGTACTTCAAAATGGAAATTTTTATTATATTGGAAGTAATTTTGTTTATATAAAACTCATTTTGAAATAAATTCCAGTTTTGATTACTGGACTCGCAATTTTTGTTGATCAAATGCAAATTGATAACCTTTTGATAACTGCTTAATTAATGCTGCATGTTATTTTTTTTATTAGGATCTTGATAGACTACACAGGGTTGTCAGAAAATCACAAAGATCTTGATGAGCACGATGAAGTGAAAAAGATTGGAGATCGTTTGAATCGTCAGATAAATGAACTCCAAAACACTATTCAGAAAATTCAGGCTCCTAATATGAGGGTAAGTACATGGCACTGTTTGTACCTCTTGGATTATGTACTCGTGTCAGTTTTCTTATAATTATAAAAAAGTGATGGGACCAAACACAAAATATTTAGACCCTTCATTTGATGAGGTATCAAGTGCTCTTGCATGTGGTGTGAATGGGAGAAACAATGGCATGAAGATAGCTAATGATAGTTGACGAGTTATTTCGTGTATGCAGAGAAAAAGGAAATCTCATTCAGTAATACGTGGTACAATCCAAAAATTTGGGGTCTCTGCTCAAAGTTCCTTACTGTGATGACCTCAAAACTCCGATGCACAATCATCTTCAAAGTAATCTCCTTGGGCGATGATATACTTTTGCCAGCTCTGGTGGAGCTGTTTGAAGCAGTGCTGGAAGTCAAGTTTGCAACCTCTCTTAATGCCTCCTCAGTTTCTGGTATGAAACGATGCCCCTTTAGGTGGATATTCGTGTGGGGGGAAATGGTAGAAGTCGCAGGGGCTAAGTCCAATGAATAGGCAGGATGTTCCAGCACAGACGTTCCATTTCGGTGACGAGTATGGACGGGTGGGCAGATGCATTTTCATGTCCACTGTGCCACATCTTAGGCTGCTTATGGCAGATGGACTTCCGCAAACAACATGAAACATGACAAAGTGAATGCACTGGTTTTGGCCAACCGTCGAATCAAGGTTCGTGAAGCAGCCGCTGATTTGAACATTTCCGTCGGGACTGCACACAAAATCATCCACGAAAAATTGGGATACGTGAAGGTTTCATCGCGTTGGGTCCCACGACAACTCACTGCAGAACATCTCACGACGCATATGACATGTTGCCTGGATTCTCTGACCCGGTACCACAATGAAGGGAACAACTTTCTCTGCTGTATTGTGACTCAGGATGAGAGCTTCGTTCATCACTAAACTCCAGAATTCAAACGGACGTCGATGGAATGGAAATAGCCGTGAAAAGTGTTCTTCGTTCCCTGGACTCCAAATTTTGTGCAGATGGCTTTCAAAAACTTGTGCAACGATGGGACAAATGCTTGTGCCACCTTGGAAATTATGTTGAAAAGTGAGAAAGGACCATGCTACTTGGTGTAACTTGATTTTGGTCTGTAACTTAAGAAATAAATTTTTTGCAATATAGGGAAACTTTTTCCTTGAACGACCATCGTAAATTCTGCCTTGGTCAGCATATTGAGTTTTTGGTTTATTTATTTTTAGTATGATTAAAGATCCTACTATAATTAATTCAAATTTAATCTCCTGAAACGTTGCAACAAAAATCTGTTTTTGTGCTTGTAACAACCGTAGACTGCAAGACAAATATTTCTGAAGAACGTATAGTTTGTGTCCATGTCTCTTCCTAGGAAAACTGGTTTTTCCACCTTGCTGCACCTCACCAGGGGTCACAGTTGTTATTTTAAGTTGCTTTTCTGTGACTTTTGCCTAATCATAACAATGAGGATGAGTGATGATATGATGAAATTGAGAAACGAAAACACAAGGAACACCCTTGCCAAGGCTGGGATTCTAATCTGGAACCCCTGGCATCATAGAATGCTGTGCGAAGAGGCGGCTATAACCATCCAAATGATGATTGTATGTATTTACTTTCTTTTTAATTGTAGGAATTTTTGTGAGCATTGTACATGGATAATTATTTTTAATGTAATGTAATGTAATGACGAAGATGGAGGGACAACGTTAAGATGGACCTAAAGGAAATTGGTAGGGATGGAAAAAGAGTATATAGATCTTGCTGAAGATAGGGACAGATGGAAGGTCTGTGTTGCTACAGCCATGCACATTCGGGTTTAAGAAGGCTAGAGAGTTAGTTAGTTAGTAATACAAATCTGCATGTTTTTTTTTTAAAAAAAAATTTGAACTATAAACAAAATAACAGTAATTTAAGAATACAAATATCTGCCTCTCATGAGACAATAAAAACAAAACATTTTGGATAGTTTCAAATGTTTAATATGTTTAAAATTCAGCATCTTAAGTGTCAGGGAAAATTCAGTATGTGACAAAAGTGTGAATATTCTACTTCATGTAATCGTTGCATACTCTTGTGTTATTTCTCTGCAGGCAATGCAGAAACTCGACCTGGCACGTGAGAAACTCCAGGAGACAAACGAGGAGTTTGACAATGCTCGACGCAGAGCGAAGAAGGCAAAGATGACTTTTGAGAAGGTGAAGAAGGAACGATACGATAAGTTCATGAACTGCTTCGAACATGTTGCAAATGAAATAGATGGAATTTATAAGGTGAGACTGATATTAATATCCTGTCAATAATGCTAGTGGTTGTATTACTGAATAATATACTGGAAATAAGTAATTATAGAACAATGAATACTGTATAACCTGCTTCCGGAATTCTTTCATTTTTTTGTTCTTTTTATGAATACAATATCAGAACTCGTGTACACCATTTTACAACATAAAATCTAATTAGAAATTTTTTAGCAGAAAATGCAGGCTTGACCAGGACTCGAACCTGCATTTTTCACTAAAAAAAATCCTTCGTAGTACATCTCCTGTGTGTGCGTAATTTTCAAGAATAAAATCTAATGTTGAAGTTTTTTTCTTCTGTTCTAAGACAAGATAAATATGGTTGCCACAAATATAATCATTTATACTACAGCCACATCTGGCCTAAAATGGCTTTTCATGTGGCCTGCCTTAGTACTTATACAACTGCATTTAGTATGGTGTGCATTATCTTCAATGTAAGTAAACATGGCTTGTGAATAATGGCTCGAGTACTTACTGGCCCTGCACATATGAAAAGTTTGGGCACTTCTGATTTCAGCTATTGTAACATGAAGCTATAATGAAGTCTTACATTTTCATTTCTTCCTTTAATAAAAATGATGTATTTTAATTGTAGATTTCATACTAAATTTTAGATGCATGTTTCGCTTCTCCCTGATATGCTTGAAACAGTCTGAAAGTCTATGTTTATTTAACAGCTTCACCAAACCACATATTCCTTTGTTGATAAGTGAGTCTATACTGTGTTTTAACATGCTATAGGTTGTTGATTTACCTGATTTGTCATTTTACCCTGTTACTCAAGTTTATGTGATTTCAGGATCATTGAAATAATTTTATTCCTACTTTTGTTAGAGAATAACAGCATGTATGTTCTAAAATATGGTATAAAAACGTTTTTTATGTTCCAAGATATCCTACATATTCCAAAATATGATATATAAATCTGCCATTTATGTTGTTCCACCGTATGGCGTAGATACGTATGTTACATATTCCAAGAAGAAAGCACAGGAATGTATCATTTATTTTGTTTCAACATGTTACATATTCCACATGCATGCACCTTCATCTGGAGCAGGAATTGCAGAACGGCATCTTGGCATTCAGCTGTAAACTGTTCTACTTAAATCGGTTGCTGGTTCTTGCGTGTCTGCTTGATTCCCACCCACAATGAGCTGCGTAAATATTTTGGTTTGCCCTACAGCCAAGTCCACATGGCAGATGCACCTTTCATTATACTGTACTTGTTAGCACAGCCCAACATTCAATCATCTATGCATGGAGATGATCCTATGTGTTGAACTAGTTTCTATAACATACTTTGGAAAAAAGGTAGTACAATTTAATTTATGCTATATTAAAATTATATTTTCTGTATTAGAATTGCTGGATACTTTATATGGTACTATTTGTCTACAAAACTATCCTTTTTCCTTATTGTGATGTTCTGTCTCCAGAATGTTTTGTTTTTTTCTTATGTTTGTATCGCAGTATGAGTTGAATTCCAGCACATGTATTTAGAAATCATTGTGATTGTATCGTTCCACTTAGAAATCAAATAGAGTTGAGCTGATTAAATTCTTAGTTTGTCAGTCCTAGAATATGGTGCAGAAGGGGTGTTGAAATAGTTCCCTCGACTGCAGGCAAATGGCATACCATCACTCATCCAATACAACAACTAATCCCAAGCTTTGCACCAGTCTTGAACTTCAAATTATAACCCTAACTAGCTCTGTAGCCTTCTTAAACCTGAAGGTTTGTGGCTGCAGGAAAACATCTGTCCCTATCCTGGGCAAGACCAATCCAATCTTTTCCATCCTTAAGGATTTCCTTTAGGTCCATCTCAATGTTATCCCTTCATCTTCCTCTTGTCCTTCCTACAGGTCTCTTCCTACGAGTAGGACCTCCACAAAGGAGCAGTGGTAGCGTCGTCACCTTGTAATCAAGGGGTCCCGTGTTCGATACCCGGTGGAGGTACATGGCACAGTGGTTCATATTCCACTTTAAACTGTAGGTCCAGTCCCGAATAGCCTTACTATGCACATAGTAGACTTATAACACCAACTCGATCAATCAATCTTCCTCTGAATAAAATTTGAGGACTAAAAGTGGTAAACGTTGTAAGTGCCAAAAGGGAATGTGTTGGGAAATCGCATCGTTCCGCACATCAACCCGTAAGAATGTGCACAGTAGTGACCTCTTTACACACCCTTTGAACTACTAAGAGGGCTACCAGCCACATTTCACGTTTACTACATTATAAATCCTGGCACATTTTACAGTTTAACGTGGGAAACTGTGTTTGAATTCTTGTGGCACTTACAGCGTTTACCAATTTTAGTCTTCATTTCATATTACTTTCCCTGAAATACAAATTTAAAATGTACACACAGGTTGGTGGTGTATCAGAACCAGTTTAAATATGGTAGTTTTATTTTAGTTTTGATTCCTGTATTTTAAATAATGTTTATCATTTCTCTGTCATGCTTCTAGTAACATCTGTTTCTGTAAGTTTTATGATTTTGCTCTTCTTAGTCTAACAACATTCATAACTGATTCAACAAAATTACAAGTAAAATTGCCAGTTTTCAAATTTGAAATGTCACATAATTGTTGAAACTTTTCCAGAGGAATAACAAAATGTTTGCTTGTAATTTTGTTTTTGATTTTGTAATTTTTATGCACCGTAACTGTAGTCTGCGGTAGCCTCTGCTTGTTCTATGTGATTACTGTTGATTTTTCAATGACTGCTGGTATCAAATTATAGTCGTTAGCCAAGAACCAGTCTGCACAGGCTTTCCTTGGCCCAGAGAACCCAGAGGAACCGTATCTGGATGGAATCAATTACAACTGCGTGGCCCCTGGAAAGAGATTCCAGCCGATGTCGAACTTGTCTGGTGGGGAGAAAACAGTGGCAGCCCTCGCTTTGTTATTTGCCATTCACAGGTGAGACAAGAGCAATGCATTTGTCTCTGTGCATACTTTCCATTGTGTTATTAATACAGTATTTGTTTGTGCAGATCTGGAAGGTGTGTCATGTTTGAAATGTGTGTGTATAGTTTACTTTCTTTGGCAGTCAAGATTTTTTGTAGTTGGCGAACTTCTGCAAGGTTGCTGTTACAGGTTATAGTTCCCATCTTTGGCTTTCCTTCCTTATGATGGATTCAGACAGCTTGTTTTAATGTGCCACTTGTGAGCAGTGGCACTTTACTTAAAGAAACGAACAGATCAAACAAAAATAACTGTACTCATGAACCTGGTGCAATCAGTTATTTTACCGACTTAAGGAATGCTCTAGGTGAAAGCATCTCCTTCTTGCAGAAATAAACTTGGCTGCATGCATTCATGCTCATCTTAATTAACTTTGAAGAACAGTAAAGGCACCCTAATCTTCTGCATGTTCCGTCATATCGCTCTCTGTTCAAGTGATATATGTTTTCCGAACTAGTGCAGTTTGAAGCCATCATGCACGCGCATTGCCTGCAAGCAGTAGACGAATTTAGCTTAAACCAGCCTCCCAGTCTGTGTTTTGTGCAAGAATGAACTTCAGGCATCGCACAAAAATTGACTTGAGGAATGCCGTAAGAAACCATCAATTTTCAGACAGGATGTTTGGAACAATCAGTGGTAATAACCCATTTATTTAACATGTTAAACTCATGCGACTTTCAGAATGCACCGATTGTCACTTCTTGTGTCCTCCTCCATAGATGGAGAGGCAAGAGAGTTGGCAGTGGGAATTTTATCCCCTGCTCGAGTGCAATATCCTGGCAAGAACTGTGCACTTGGAATGGGCTAATATGAATTTTTTGTTGATACTAATATTGGTAACCAGTATTCTACTGATCCATTATGAAATTACAAGTGTTTCATGCGGAACATAAATAACCTCCTTAACACATGAACTTCCAAATGTGAAACAAAATGCACGAGAATCCCACTGCAGATGAGTGCCAGAAGCAGCCATGTTGACCTCTTTAAGAATTGAATTTGAATTGTTTTAAGTTCACTTTATGCACATATAGGCATCGGGACTGAACCTAAACTTTAAAGTGCGATCCAAACCACTGTGCAATGTGTCTCCACTAGGTATTGAATCCAAGTCCTCCGACACAAGGCAATGGCATTAACATTGGGAACTCTCGAAGAATCCTTGGCAAAGGTCACTGGTACATCGAACATTCCAGCACAGGGATATCATAAGTGATGTTCCTTATTTGAAACACGTTTCTCCTAGTTAATGGAACCCAGTGGCAGAAAACTGGTATGGATGGAAAAATGAGAAAAACAAGTGTTTGTTGATCTACCTTGCAGCCATGTAATATGCACCGTTCACAGCTAGGAGTGACGTTAGAGAAAGGCTCTTCCATCAAAGACTTTGTTACACATCCAGCCTTCAGTTAAATTCCTACCAGAACGTTGCACATGAAGCATATCATTTTCGATTGTTGCAATAGTTGTTCTGACATCCACTCACACATCAAACATAGTCTGCGGTAAGGGTGATTTTTGAAGCTATGGCATTTACCCAGCTGCAAGGTACATTTCGTCCATACTAGTTTTTTTGCATCTGGATTCCATTCAAATCAGGAACACCATTTATGCTAACTCTGTATATATATTGGCCGTTGCTGATATCCAGCCATTATCATTGACCAGAAACAACTTTTAAGATGGCAGGTGTCTTGAACAAGACCTTCCACGTCATCTTCCAGGTCTGTGTCAGTTACTCGCTCTCCATATACGAAACAGTTGAACTTAACCTTGTTCTTTCTCCTCAGCATTTAACCGCAACCCCTGGTGCCACAGCCATGTTTACTGCCAACAATTCAGAGGAACCGTACCTTGATGGAATAGCCTTTTGTTGCATTCCACCAGGCAAGCATTGTCAGCCTATGCTCTTTCTTTCCGGAGGAGAAAAGACAATGTCTGCTTTAGCATTGCTGTATGCTCTGAATAGGTAACCCTGTTTGTAGATTCCTTCCCTTCCATGATCCAGTATGAACTTGAACTGATTCTGTAAGAAATTAACTTCTTCAATTGTATAGATTAAGAATGGTGCAAAATTAAGCAAAGATATTTATTCCTGTCGCTGATTGTACATATTTCTTGCCACTGATTATGTAGATTTCATCCAATTCTGAGCCAATGTGATGTATTCGTAGTGGCTGATACTTTTGCAAATTACTGATTGACACTCTGCAGAACATGTATATTGTGGATACTATCCAAAATGTGTTGTTTTTATTTTTTAATTGTCTCATGAGAGAGAATATTTTTAAGACAAATCTGATACATTGATATACTATATTTTTTATGGACATGTTGCAGTTATAATCTTCACAGCTAATCTGAACAGCTTTTAATTGTTACAAGATTCAAGATATTTAGGCATTGTTGTTGGCAGAAATGGTTAAGACCATTGATGCTGGTATTTGTTCAAAATTGGATGCTCTTACTTTTAATTTCAACATTCAAAAGCATTGAGTTAAGAGTCCCATCATTTCACATGCAGAAACTTCCTGGGCTGTTCGTTACAATCTGAATTTTATTGTATCTGTATCAGCGCAGAATATGTAAATTACATGGCAATTAGTCTGTGGTGGAGACAGTCATTGTGAATTAGTAGGATCATGCCAGAATTGAATTTTCGTTTTTGTTCATTCTTCATCTTCTAAGGTTTGCAGAGTGGTACTGTCACTGCCATTTTGTGTTTGTCCCTTCGTCAGATTCATCTTGTCGCCATTCATCCTCATCTTCTCAATTAGCCAAAAGTGTCGGAAAAGTAAAGTAAATAACCTGCACAGTATGTCATACATTATTTAGGATTTAACCTCTTGACATACAGATTTTTTTAAAAAAATTGTTTCGATTTTAATGTAATTTTTTTATTACTCGGTTGAAATAATCAGTTAAGAACATTATAAATGGTTATAATAATGTTGATTGTTGACAACTCAACAATGAGATACATGCATCTGAAAAGCCCCTAAAATAAAATCCCGAGTATACTCGTGCTATCAATGAGTAAAATATTACAAATAGAACTTGTTAAAAAATCAAGATATGTTATTTTAATAATCAGAATAAACACAAGAGAGCACTGAAACACTAATTAGTGAACTTGAAAACAATTGTTTATATTATAGGGATTTTGTCATTAGTCCTAAAACGTGTATACGTGTACCCACTAAACGTGAAATACATTGTTTATAAGTTACTGGCTGTGTGATAAGCCCTGAAACGTGGATCAATGTGTACACTGCATTCCTCACACATGTATCTGGATTCTCTTCTAGCCTTATTCCCTCTAGCATCACGCACACTGCTGCACATTCTGGTAGGATTTTGCTTCTTCTCAGTTGGAGGAATCACTGAAGGAAAATGGCGACCAACAAGTCACATTGGTGTTGCCGTTGCTGAGGGGCGACCAGCTGCTTTCGGCGAAAATTCTTCTCCTTGATGATGAGCAACCACTTTCACAATGACAGCGACACGAAAGTCAAGGGCACTCTTCCGTCCTCCATGATTTCTGTAGAGTACGAAGGCATTCCACACAGCTAGTTCTAAGAGGTGGAAAAATATTTTCTTATAATATTTTTTACCTCGTTTTCGTGGCAATGGATTGTTTGCAATGCACTGATCTACCCTATCAACACCTCCCATTGTATCATTATATGCAAACACGACCACAGGCTTCACAACATCTTTGTTCCTTTGTCTGCGTGTTTCCATTTCCGCACTGTGGAAACTGGATAACATCGAGACATCTCTTTTGTCTTTCTACTTCAGTGCAAGAAGTTTACCTCGTTGGAAAGCTACAGTCTCTCCTTTCTTCAGTTTTATCCTTTGAAACGATGGAGGCATATTCTTTCTTGTGGGATGCACAGTGCCATACACATCTGTTCTATTAGATATCAAAATGTCGGCAAGCTGGGAGAACTGTAGTAGTTGTCTACAGTTAGGCAGTATCCCATATTCAGCAGGGGTTTCATGAGTGTCATGACAACTTGTGATGACATGGGTAAATCTTTATAGTCCTCATGAAATTTAGTGCCAGCGCCTGTGTATATTATTAGGGACCAGACATATCCAGTTGCAGATTCACACAGCATGAATGACTTGATGCCAAATCTGGCTCGTTTCATAGGTATATATTGGACCCATCCCAATCGTCCTTTGTATAACATCAGACTTTCATCAATTGTCACATCTCGTTCTGGAGTACAAGCAGATTTAAATTTGGTAGATAAGTGATACAAAATTGGCCATATTTTATTCAGTTTTGGTTGAGGATGACTCTCAGCGTCATATGTACTATTATCAGAGAAATGCAGATTTTTCTTCAAATTCACAAATCTATGAAACGGCAAAATTTGTCGAAAAATTGGTGTAGCTAAAATTGGATTCTTAGTCCAGTACATTTGATAGGTAGGTTTCTTTACAATACTCTGTAACAGTATGAGTGAAATAAAAATATACATTTCGTCCATTGTTGTGTCTTTCCATTCTCATGCCAGTGCCTGCTTTGCATATCTGTTAGTTTCAGTCACCAAAATTCCTACAAAATGATCATCAATAAACTGACAAAAAGTAGTGCATAACATCCTCAATATGTGGCTCGAAATTCACTTCGGGTTTACCTGTGAAAGTAAAGCGTGGTCGGGCAGTTGGGAGTTGTCCAGAAGTATCAATTTCACACCACTGCACTTGCAAAGTCAGTTTCCAATGAATCTGACACATCACTTTCTTCTGAACTTACTTCGGAGGTATCTGAACCACTAAACTCAATATCAAGCTCTTTTTTACTGTCCATTTTCACAAAAGAAGAAGAATATCACCAAGAAACACGGAAGAAAACAAAGGCACCCTTACTGACTTTTTCACACCTACGCCGTAGACGAAAATAAAGGTCAAAAGAAGGAGATTAGTGACATCTACCGGAAAAACAAGTAAACAACAACTTCAACAGCACTATCTAGCGGAAACATGCAGAAATATAGAAAAACTAGTATAATCGTCCTTTTAAAATGTGTACGGATAAAAAGAAGTTACCCCGAATATACTCGGGATTTTATATTTTCGTGGAAATTAAAAACCTGAGTATACTCGGGCTTTTATGTTAAAAGGTTAATACTTAATGGGACCCAATGTGTTAAGAATATTTTATTCAATAGAATTAGTAGATTACTCTTAATGAGATAGTGGCCAAATTTTTCTGCATACATTCTCATAGACAGAAAATAATAGTTCAGCACTATAGGACCAATTTTCGCTAGTAATCACTGAGATCACTCTGATGATTTCCTGATCCTAAATGTGATTTGTTCTTGCGTATCTCATGAAATCTCTAATTGTAGCCAAGCTTTTTGTTTTGTATTGAGGCATGTCTGATTAAATCAATGTGTAATTTATAAAATATTTAAATAATTTTTTAGCATTTTATATGTTCATATTTTCTTTTATTTATATTATATTTTCAGCTTATTTTTGTATTATTTTTGCATGCTTTGAACAAAAATTAAAATCTTGTTATTTTTTAGACTGTATTTCAATATTGTAAGATAGTAATGTTTAGTCTACAAGTAGAAATAAGTAAAAATTTGATAGTAATGTTAATTTCAGAGCTTATTAACAAATTTTTGGCTTTGGTTTTATTTATATTTTTCTGATGTAGAAATGTTGTAAATACATATGGTATAAAAAATAAAAAAACATAAAATATTAAAATAATATTGCAAGCAATATTTTAATTTAATACATTTTGTTCATAATTGTTCAGCACTACTGCTCACAATATTTTTCAAATTCTTTTTCTCACCACATGCAGTTTATAGTGGAATGTGAACCATTGAGTTGTGCTTCTACTATAAATTGATCTCAACACTGATAAAATGCTCCGTATCTATTTTTCAGTTACCAACCAGCACCCTTTTTCGTACTTGATGAAATAGATGCTGCTTTGGATAACACAAACATAGGAAAAGTTGCAAGCTACATCACAGACAAGACGGCTGCTCTTCAAACAATTGTCATCTCACTCAAGGAGGAATTTTACAGTCATGCGGATGCCCTCATTGGCATTTGTCCAGATGTAAGTGAGACTTCTGGTATATTATTTAATAGTCATCAATAAAATCGAAGGATGCATTTATAGAAAGTGATTATTAGCCAGTAATTATGATAATACTGTACTCTGTGGTTCACAACCAGGAATATCTAGGAAAATCAGCTTAAGAGTGAGAAAGTTGTGCAAAAGTCAGAATTTTGCATGACTTAAAATTCTGGAAACGTCAGGCAAGTTGGATGGTTTTTGTACTTACCAAGATTATCAACATTTTTCTCCAGGTTTCTTAATTGGTACTTTGTGTAAAAAGAAATATTTATTACTTTGTTTTAGTGAAGTAGTTACACTATAATTGCTAAATTAGATGGATAGTATCACACCACCACCACAACAACAACAATAATAATAATAAAGGTTTGGATCCCGATTAGCCTGTCTGCATGAAGTAACCTTAAGGAAAATTGTTGAAACTTGAACAATTTTTTGTGATGTTTGATGCTATTTGTCACACTTCTATAATTTTGAATTAAATATGATAATCAGTTGACATACACCTTACAATGATGAAAGTACGTGTTGTTTGCTTGCAGGTTGGAGAGTGCTTGATAAGTAAGGTCCTTACATTGGATCTGACGGAGTACCCGTCTCATCTGGAACAAGAAAGGGAGAATGAGCAGCTGCCTAAGAGAATGAAAAGGTATGCATTACAAGAGTTCATATACAGCTAAGACCATGTATTTTGTAGCAGGGGATATGCAGTAGCACCAAGCCTTGAATTACTCTAAGAAAGCGATTTTTATTAATGAATGGTTCCATCATCAGAGTTGTTAATGTACCGTTACGTTGCATGTATAGTGGAACGTCAATTTTACCTTTTTCAGGGGACGGTGGTGAAAAACTTAAAAATGTTGGAAATGTAAAATGGAGAAAAATTTTATAACATTTTGCTAAGTTGCTATTTTTGGTGACGGTAAACTATGGAAAAATTTTGAACATAATCTTGCACTTGAGAAGCACACATTTCTGGAAAGGGTTTATGTATATTTTGCTAGCAATATATACAATGTTAAATAGTGGTGTCGTCTTGAGTGGCCTCTCCTTTTCCATGTTCCTCAGGAGCCTCCCCGATGGTGCAGTGGCAACATCGTTTCCTTCTAATCAAGGGATCCTGGGTTCGATCCCCAATGGAAGCACATATTGGTTCTGATCCCACTTTAAACTGTAGGTCTAGTCTTGGCCCGTGTCCAGATTGGCAAGCGCTGCGTTCCATTCTCTCCCGTTGCTTTTGTGTGCCGTCGAAGTCATCCGAATCTACGTGTCAATCTACGATTGATTCTGTTCTCTACTTTTTCCCCGCCATTGCTCGCCACAGAATACCTTCTCTGAGGCACCTTCAGAAAACAGATATTATGTCTGTCTTCAATATCGAACCCCATTTTTTTAAAAAAAAAGTATTTTCAGGGAATTTCCCCCCTTTCCCCCCTCCATATATACGCCGAATGTGCATAAATTATATATCGTCTGAATCTGTGATTCATTCTGCGTACAACGGTATATAGTTCATATCTCCAGGGCAAATAGTCTCTGAGCTAAAGTCATTTCAAGGTACCGCTGCATTTTGAAGCTTGAATCAGTGGCGTGCCGACCATTCCTTTTGGGATGTACAACTCAAGTTACATTGGTCATATGATAATAATAATGCAAATATTTTTGTTTTCCTTACATGTCAGCGATCATTTTCATGTGCATTTTCACTGTCATGTACTTTTTTCGAGGGGGCGGGAGGGGGGTGAAACCCCATTTTTTAAAAAAAAAAGTATTTTCAGGGGATTTCCCTCCTTTCCCCTCCATATATATGCCGAATTTGCATAAATTTCATATAGTCTGAATCTCTGGTTTATTCCACGTACAACGGTATATCACTCATCTCTCTAGGGCAATTAGTCTCCGATCTACACTCATTTAATTGAAACTCTGCATTTTGCTCAAAATCGGCTCGGGACCATGAGGCTTACTTGTGAAAATGGCCTTGGGACTCAAAAGGTTAAAATAGTTTTTCTTGTATGTACGCATTGCTTGCATTATAGAATTATTTTCCTGTAGTTTACGGCTATTACAAGCATAAGAAAACAGTTTTTCTTTGTGACGTTTCAGGAGAACACACGCTCCTTTCATCAGACATTTATTTTCATTTTGACTAAAGATACAGTTATAACAATGGTTAGTAATTTTTTTAAACAAAAAGAATCTGTTATATAATGGATGTTGTCAATGTTACATTGTTGTAATATAGCAACTTAACTGTGAAAAAAGCAGTGTTTTATTTTTATTTCAGATTTTTTAAAAATTATGAATTCCAAATATCATCAGGTAATTCAAATTCATCATTGTTTTCACAAAGTCTCTTGATGTTTTCTGTTACATTAAATTTTAAAGATGGTGGCTTACTCCATTTGTGAAAAAGAAAACTCCATACTGGATCTATGTTACCATTTTCATTATTTAATTTATTCCAGTGTTCTTCTGCAACGAACGAAGCTTCCCAGACATTCAACTCTGTGTTTCCCGTTAATCTTTTTAAAACCCTTCTCTTTTTAATCAAATGCTTCTCTTCGATGATATGAGTTGACAAACCTATTCTTGGGTTTAGATTTATAATGTCCAAATTGTGTTCGTGCCATCTTATTGCCATTTTCCTTACTGCTTGTCCCACATAATCCTTTGAACATGAACAACTTATATTATACACCCTTGTGCAAATTAATTGAAACAAAGCATGAATTTAGTAGTTTATTTTACAAAACTCACATATACATGTACAAAACTCACCTACACTACATTAGTAATGGATATGACCTCCTCTATTTTTAAGCAGCATTTGAACACGGTTTGGCATGGAGTATACTAGTTTCGAACAGTCACTGTTGATTTTTGGATCCCTGTACCACATTTGAATGAGCTTCTCCATAGTCGTACAGTCCACAGTACGGAGGCGACTTTTGCATATAGCCCACAAATTCTCAATGGGATTTACGTCCGTAGAATTCCCTGGCCAATGAAGTACCTGTATTTGCTGCTCTGTCATGAATTTCTTCACCACTTTCGATGTGTAACAGGGGACTAGGTCCTGCTGCAATATCCCAGTACCGTCAGGATACCTCGTTTTCAGCTCTGGAATAGCACACTTTCGTAGAACCTCAATATTTTGTTGCGAGCGCACATTCCTTCTATTGGATGCAGGCTTCCGACACCATAATAACTGAAACATCCCCAAAACATCTTATCTTGTGGGTGCTTGACAGACTGATCGATGTGGCAATCACGAAGATTCTCTCCTTCTGACCTTCGAACATGCTGACTTCGTTGACCCTGTACAAAGAAATGGCTTTCGTTGGTGAATAGGACTTTTTGCCACTGGTCTTTCGTCCATTCCTTATACTTTTTTGCCCATTTATACAGATTTCGTTTCATTGTTGTCATTAAAAGCTGTTTCTTGACAGGTCTTCTGGCTTTTCGTCCGACCGGAATAAGGTGCCTACGAACTGTAGAGGAACTAATTTTGATTCCTTTCTCCTGCAAATCCATTTTCAGTGCTTCACTCGTTTTGCAGGGATCCTTTTTGCTTTGTCGAAGCAAGTAAGCATCATCTCTAGGAGTTGTTTTCTTCTTACGTCCACACTTTCCTTTACGTTTAGGAGAAACAAATCCGGTTTCCTCCTGCAACTTGATGACATGACTGACAGTTGCCAAACTCACACCAACCACTGACGCGATCTCTCTATACGTTTTAGCTGTATGTTCGTGCAAAGTTACGATCTTCGTGCATTTCCTAGGTGTCACGTCCATCTTGACCTGCGGTCGAATCACATCTGGTGATGTTTCTAAAATCTGATGCAATACTGCAGTTGCTTACATCATGATTGCATCAGTCAATGATCACTACAGCGATCAGACAGGATTCTCAAATCTTTTGCAATACAGTAACCTGACGTAATGATTGCATCAGCCAACAAAACAAATGATCTAACTAACTTTTCGTGTTTGTTTTGAGTACACGATTACGAGTAATGTAGAAAACATGCTTTGTTTCAATTAATTTGCACAAGGATGTATATTCCTGTGTGTTCTCCTGAAACGTCACAAAGAAAAACTGTTTTCTTATGCTTGTAATAACCGTAAACTACAGGAAAATAGGACTTAAAATAACTGTGCCAAACATCAATGTTACATAGCTGTAAGTGCTTTTGTGGATATCTTGATGCCATATGACCACATGCTTATATGAACATATGAAAATATATTATATATTTAGTCTTGTTTTCTCACCTCAGTATTTCATGATCACATCACTTCAAGGAGAATAATGGATTTTTGGTAGTAATTGCTATATTGGGAGCACATGAAGGGTTTATTGTATGTGCACAAATAACCACATGTGCATGCAGGTGGCCTAGGTGTTCAGTGACGTGAGGTATAGGTGTGTATTTTTATTTACATCCAGGACCACAGTGAGTTTTGCTAATGATTTTTCCATCTTGTGTCTAAGGGTTCACTGGTATGTTTGTGGAACATTTTGTGAGATTCTGTAGTAAGATATGCACTTTGCATTAGGTCCACCAATTGGTCCATTGTTGGAGCCTCTCACCCTCCCCAGAGGCGAAGTGTCAGTCAGTGGAACTATGTAGAAATATATTTTGGGAGTGTCCTTGCATACTAAGACCTCACATATAAATTTTATTATAAATAATACGCTTATTACTGTTATTTTATAATATGAAATAGTAAAAATATGTCATAAAATAGAGATATAAACAACGCATTTATTATCTACCTTATTTCTAGTTTATCATCAGAATGAAATACTTACTTTCATGTAAGTTTTTGGTAAATAAATGAACTGGGTGTCATATAATAAATGCTTATTTTATTTAAATTTTTGTCAACTGGATGTCTTGGGCCTCTCCCTTTCTCTTTGAATGTTTTGTTGCTTTTGCTGTTCCATATCTCAGGGCCTGCTGTTATATTGTAAACCAGTCAAGAAATCAACAGGTAGGCCAAGAAAAAGTCAAGAAATCATGCTCATGGTCAAGAATTTTTGCCAGGGATGGAACCGATTAATCAGTACTCTATCGGTATCCGCCGATATAGGCATATCGGTTTACCGGTAAAATTACCAATTATTTTACCGATCCGATATATTGACAAATATCTGATAATTTAGTGCAAAATTCTGCCATTTTGTTGTATTTTTTATTGATAATAATCTCCATGCCCTACTTTCTAAAACAGTAAATGTCTAAATATGCAATTTCTTTGCAGTCACCTTGAAAAACACATTTATTAAGGAGTTCAATGAACCTTTCAGGTTCCTCAAGGACCATTTCCAATTTTATATCGGTACTTTATCGGTATTGGCCCATCCCTAATTTTTTCAATTATTTTTACTTTATAGAGAATATACTTGCACTGGGATTTGATAAAATTGAATATTTGGAAATCTAAAATTGTATTCAGTTGTGGTTAAGATTTTCTCTTTGATTCTTAAGAATTACATTCTTGTATGTGTGAAGTTTTGTAAAAATATGAAAGTAATGTGGCCATTCCTCATCCAGTATGAAGTCTGAAGCATTAATTTTTACATGCAATTAATAACAATCTAAATCTCTTGTTAAAGTACAGCAATTTTCATCTTAACCAGCCTTGTAAGAGGGGCTTTTCATTGAATAAAAATATCTCATTTTCTTAATTTCCAACTATACCTAAGTAAGAGGCAATTAAATGAATGAAAGGTCAAGAAAAAGTCAAGAATTTTGGATTTGTTATTTCGGTAGATACCCTGCTATATTTCCGAGAATGGTGGATCATTTGTTGAGTGTTTGTGAGGCTTGAGTGGCTTCACAAGTGTAATGCCCATATCTTACTATGGATTTTAGTGCATACTCAGGAAATGTATCACAGATGGTCCACTTGAGGATTTCACCGATGCAGCATGAAGCATTGGTGTTGATTGTTTTGTTCCCAAGTAAGATGTGTTTTTCACATTTTATGTACCAGATGTCACAAATCTTGAGAAAAGCTGGTGTGATTCATCATGGAAATATAAATGAGCTAATATATAGCTGTGGTTTTTGCGTAACAGCTGTACACATACTGAGGAAGTTGACACAGTGCTTAGGGTGTAAGGGGTGGCCTGAGAAGGCACCCAGAAGTCAACCTCACGTCCATGCAGTACACTCCAGTAACTGCAATGTTCTCTAGATAAGTAGATTTTAGTCCTCAGAGACGCGTGTGACGTGGTCATGTCATTCGAATATAGTGGTAAAATTTTGGAAGCAAAAAAAAGACTAAATAGGTTTTCTTATACCACTAAGTCCACTACCACTTCACATCAGCATTGGCCAAAATTAGAGCAAAAGAAAAAAAAAAGGTTAATTGTCAAAAACTAGACCTGTAAGAATACTCAAACCTGCAACCCTTTTCACTTTTTACTGGATTCCACCATTTATTACCTCTATGGTAAAATCATTCATTCCAATCTATGACCACAGTTATAACAAATTTTGGGCCCCTTATGCCGACTCACAAATTAACGTGGATCTCGAGCACCCAATCCCCAACATACTGTATACTTCCAGTTTTATTTAGTAGTCGTGATTAGATATTGGTTTCCGTGTTCGTGGTCGTCTAGCCACGAAAATGGAACCACTCTCAACATGCACCCAAAAAGATGGAATGCTTAATTAACAAAATAAGAACAATTAGAGACGTTGAACTTCAATTTTGTGGACATTTATTTTAACAAACTATTCCCCATACAACTAGCAACCTTTTCCCAACAACTGACAAATATCTCTTCATAAATATAGTTGTCCACAGAATGTACTAAAACCCACATGAGTAATAAATAATTCCCTTTTACCATACATACAGTTAAAAATTACACATATTAAATAAACACAATGGCATTTGCAGGGTTTAGGTGATCAGAAACTTTACGTTCTTTTATCGACGATATTCTCAAAATTAAACTGACGAATTTTGAACTGTACTGTCCTTGGCATTGAATAAACGAACTAAGGTTCAATGCACAAAAATCGATAATTCAAAACTATTCCTGAAAATCATAATGAACTAAAAATGACCGGTCATTAACTAACACAAACTGAAATGAGTTAAATTAGTATACCTAGTTATTCCATGTCCAGCCATCAGTTAAACGGCACAGTCAAATTCATGTGTCGATGTGGATCCGATCACCCTCGCCATTGTTCAAGGAAGGAGAAGGAAGCTCCTTAACGTACGAATGCCTCAGCTGCAACTGCTTGTTCTCTCAGGAGTAAACCTCGCCCGTAGCAGTGGCTTTCTCCCTTGCGTTACAAGGTTCTCCCGCTAGAGGAAACAGCGTTGCCGGATTTACTTTGTTCGATGTCTAGAGCCGAGCGTCAGGAACACAGTGACGCAAAACTCCTTGTTCATTTAACGAGGAGAATGTGGTGGAGCTTTTGAAATTATACCCGTTATAAGCAAACACCACACGCGTTGATTTTATTTATGGTAAGGAGCTGTGCCCAATGTCATGTGATGGGTGCAAATAGCCTAAGTGCCAAAGCTGCCAAAATTTTTATTTTAATCCATGAATTGACACATTTCAATTATGATCTAACCTTCCCATATTTCCTATCTTCCCCCTCCAAAATACTTGACGTTCTCAAAGTAGCAAAAAATGCATCTGATGTAGAATCTTTTTATTTATTCAAATAACGTTGGAAACCATATATTTAATACATTAATAGTCTCAATGATTTAATACATTAATAGTCTCAATGATAGTCTTTGTACCTTTCCATTATATGTGTAATTTTTTTTTCAGGTAAAAATGTGCAGTTACAGTTATCAGGGAGTTTACGAAGAATTATCTGTGTATTCAGAAGTTGTTCATATTAAAATATTAATTGCGTGTGTGGAGTTCATAACAAGTGCTGTTTTTTTAAAAAAAGAGGAAGAGTTGTGACATATTTTAAATAGATTTTACAAAATAAAGGTAATGAGTCCTTATATGTAAAGAACATACATCTGCTTTATTTTGGAAATATATCATCATGTAATATAAGATATTCATACAATAAAAGAGTATTCATTTATCATCATTCCATGTAAGAATAAGTCATTTGTGTTTCAAGTTTTATAAATAAAATAAAAGTATATACTATATTTAAATAGTGTTTTATTTTAATATATGAGAAAAATCTATTTTTTTGATTGGTTATATTTATTGTTTAGAAATTTCACGTTTTGTGTTTTGCTCGTATCAAGTGTTGCAATGAAATTTACTGTATCTATCAAGGTAGCTAATATTTTGCATTCTGGTTTTCAAGGATTAGATGTAAGTTCCTCGACCATCAGTCTTGCAAAAACAATTTCAAAAACTTTAAAAGTCTTGATTATTGTCTCCATTTTTAGGTATGGGCGCTATTGATGCAAATGAAACAATTTTACATAGATAAAAGGTAAGGTGCTCCCGTGCATGGCACCACACCATGAAGGTGTATAGGGGGTGTGGGGGTAATGCCCCACACTTTCTTGATCCGGTCGTGAGTGGGGGTGATGTGATCAGCATCACACCCCTGGCTGCCTTTACCCCCCAGGGTTTCCCCCAGGTACCCATGTTATTCGACGCTGGGTGGGCGCCGGGACCGCTTCCATCATTAGTAAAGAAAAGTTCCCAGATTTGAACCGGCCGGGGATCGAACCTGGGACCTTTAGCATGGTAGTCAGATGCATTACCGACTGAGCCACCGCCACAATTTTACGTAGGTATTTTATATTTATTTATGAATGAGCTGGTATCCAAAATTTTCAAGATGTACTACCATGTTGTCAAAAACTCACCTTACAACAAGTGCATCACTCTCAAAGCATGTACGCACCAGTTCCAGTGATTCTGTTATATTTTAAATGCATCTTGGATATAGTGTTCTGTTGCCTACGTTTCTGCTTGTGCCATCTCAATTGTGTCGAACCAGCAGCCTTTCAGCTTGATCTGCAGTCGGAGGAACAGAAAATGTTTCAGTAAGTGAAATGGAACTTGGATTGCCATCAGGAATTTTCGGTACCACAACTTGAGGCCCAAAGGCTCAAGGGCTTTGGAAGAAGAGGTTTTAGAGTTGCGACTTTAAGAAAAAGAAGATGAAGCTTTTGAGAAGTGACAGCAAGAAGAAAACGAATATGACTCACTTTAATTGATGCCAATATGGAGGATGAAGTAGCACAAGCGTAATGAATTTCATTTGAAGTGTTCAGAGTTTCTTGAACCAAAGAATTTATATTCGGAAAGAGATTTGAAGTGTGGGAGATGCAACTGAAGACTGGGAGAAGAGAGGTATCATTGATGGATGTGTTACGGATATTAGAAGAAATAAAGAGAGAAATAGAAGAAAGAACGAATGGTGGGGAGAGAGAAATAGTGATAAAGATCACAACAGCAAGTTGTCAGAAGTTTTTCAGAAGATGAAACTGGAAGAGAGCTCAATAAGGAGGAATTAATTTTGAATTATCAGTGTAAGAAGAAAGACTAAAGGTGAGGGAAGAAAAGTATATAAATAGGTACAAGATAAAAAGTGAGAAGAAATGATACAAAAGTTAAATTATCATGAAGCTAAATTAAGTTCCCATATCAGAGAAGCTCATTTTGCAAATTCCCCTTCTATGATTCAATATTTTGCCACAAGGGTGTGCAGACAAAAACAGGTTTGGCAGATGTTTTGGTTCGGCCAGCAAGTTTCCCTCGTAGACCTGGAGGGATCTGCTTTACTCTGGTCAGCTGCTGCATTGGCATTTCTCAGACATTTTCTTAGCTCCTAACCCCTCTCATCAATTGCTTCCTTCCTGCAAAAGCTGTTACTTATTTTGTTTCCCCCCATCTTTCTGTTTTGTGTAAAAATGTCAGAAAAGAAAACACAGGTCTGTGTGGTTTTATAACACTGAAAGATTTTCTTAAATAAATGAGGAGCTGCAGTTGTCTAGTCGGCAGGGAAAACTCGTGTTCAATTCATCATCATCATCCTTTGCCATTTCCTGCCTCTGGTTGGGTTGCCATTCATGTTTAATTCTCGGTGGCAATGTTTTCTACATTGTTCCTGCATAAAAGCGACTCTAGGGTTACCCAGCCTTTTATAATAATACCTAGTGGGGGAGTAAACAAAAAAAAATGTAAAATAAACAGATAGATATTAAAATTATAAATTCCATGGATATGACATTTTTCTGAAAAATTACCTTTCAGCGTTTGTGTGAATTGTTAGTAGTGCCGCAACCACAAGGGGGGGGGGGCATTGCCCCCTCTAACTTTGGACTGAAATGAGTACTGGGGGGGGGCAACATTGATGGCTAAGTGTACCTGCAGGGGGCAATTACCGCCCACAACTTCAAATTTTATTTAAAAAAAATACTTTTCGTAAAATTTTCTTGCTCGCTTCGCTTGCAATGCCTGCTTTTCTTAGTCTTTTCAAGTACAGGACCGTACTTAGAAAGTGACAGGAGTCAACACTGCACGCCGAACGATATAAATAAAAATAAGTTGTAAGATTGATTTATTTATTTTTGGTTTTAAGTCCACTTTACACACAAAAAGGCTAATCGGGACTAGACCTACAGTTTAAAGTGGGATCCGAACCATTGGGCTTAAGCCTCCACCGGGTATCGATCCCGGGACCCCTTGATCACAAGGCAACAATGTTACCACTACACCCTCGAGGAGGCACAAAAGTTGTAAAAGAGAGAATGCATTGGCGTCTCATGAAATTATTTGCAACTCCTGCCATCTGTTGTGAATAACAGACACTATATTTAACAGGGACGCACAAGTCCCGCTGGGAAAGAAACTAAGTGTGTCGTGTATCCAGCGTGCAAACGATGTGGGACTTTTAAGATCCGTCAGGCTGAAAAGGGTTAATCAAAAATTAAAACTTGCATGTCTTTATTGCTAACAACAATAAACAAATACAATGTGCCTTTGACACAGTCAAGGTTTCCACAGTGAAACATGCTCAAAAATTGGAAAAGTGATGTGTGATTTGGCATAGCAAAGAAACTAGTAACACAGTCGTACGAGAGCTTGTATTACTACTACTTATATCCCTTCGTTCTTCTGATACTAGTTGTCTGTGACACACTGAACAGATGACAAAATAGAAAATAGAAGAACTCAAAGTTCCAAAGGTAAGCAACACATAATATAAGGTATATTTAGGGCATTATGAGGCAAGTGGCAAAAATGGTTGAAAATACAGGGATATAAGTAGTAGTAATACAAGCTCTCGTACAACTGTGTTTATCTATGCACCGGATAAACATGTAATAGTTTGCGACTGTGAACAGGGCAGTATATTCATTACTGATTCATCATTACGTTGTTACTGTGGTTGTATGTGTTTTAGCCATAATGTAGCAACGTGAACCTCGGATACTTCCGTTATCAGCACAAATGTACCACAAGGCATCTGGACACAAACCTGTAGATATCAACCTGGGAACGAGATTTGCAAATATTTGACATGTAGCTGGGCGTAAACAGCCAGATGTAAGCTGCAAGTCCAATAAGGTTTTTGATTGTTGATATTTGACATGTAGGCTGAGACAAAAAACGATATTGACACTTCATTTTGAATACGTTTTTTACCATTTTTTTTTATATGGTTAGTTCACTTCCCCCTTCCTCTGAGATGACTGCTGATCTTCTGGCTGGTAGACTATGATGTTCGGTCTTCTGGACGTATTTCTCACTTCGTTTTACAGCTAATAATGTGGTTGGTAGTTTGTCATTTTTCACAAAATTTGTGTGTTCTTTGCAATCCTGCCGTGCGCTGGATGACGTCACAGATACGATCAAATGTTGTGTTGAGTTGCCAGCATCCAGGCGGCAAAATGGTGTTTTTGAACGGCTGTAGCGTCGAATCGACTCACAGAGAAAAATGTTACTAAGAAAAGTTGTTTGTTTTGATGTCCTCTATACGAATCTGTGGCCCGTGGACACCATTAAAATGACACCTTGTATAATTTGTGTGTGGAGGGGATGTGTTTTACTTTGTAGTGAAATAATGTTCTAGTGAAAAAGTACAGGAGGTAAAATAAACATTAGTGAAAATTATGCAAAACCTCTTACTAGTTTCTTTGCTATGCCAAATCACACATCACTTTTCCGATTTTTGAGCATGTTTCGCTGTGGAAACCTTGCCTGTGTCAAAGGCACATACGAATCTGTGGTCCGTGGGCACCATTAAAATGACACCTTGTATAATGTGTGTGTGGAGGGGATGTATTTTACTGTGTAGTGAAATAATGTTCTAGTGAAAAAGTACAGGAGGTAAAATAAACATTAGTGAAAATTATGCAAAACCTCTTACTAGTTTCTTTGCTATGCCAAATCACACATCACTTTTACGATTTTTGAGCATGTTTCACTGTGGAAACCTTGCCTGTGTCAAAGGCACATTGTATTTGTTTATTGTTGTTAGCAATAAAGACATGCAAGTTTTAATTTTTGATTAACCCTTTTCAGCGTGATGGAACTTAAAAGTCCCACATCGTTTGCATGCTGGATACACGACACACTTAGTTTGTTTCCCAGCGGGACTTGTGCATCCCACTAGATTTGCAAATATTTGACATACAAGCTGAGACAAAATTCGATATGACCACTTCCACTTGAATTCTATTTTCTTTCTACCATTTTTTGTATCATTTGTTTACTTCCTGTTAGGTTACAGAACGTGTTTTCTCGTTTTGTTTTACGGTACATAATGTGGCTGATTGTAGCTATGTCATTTTTGCACAGAATATGTGTGTTCCTGGCAAACCTGTAACGCATCGCTTCACGACGGGATATGATGTCACAATTGCTATCAAATGTTGTGTTGAGTTGCCAGCATTCAGGCGGCAAAATGGTCATTTTTAAAAGACACTCCAACGAAAAAATTGTTACTGAGAAAATTTGTGTTTTGATGTACTCTATACGTTTCCGTGGTCCGTGGGTGCCATTAAAATGACACCCTGTATATTTTTCAGATTGTAATGTTTATCAAAATGTATTGATTAGCTCTTGATGTTTTGGGCAAAAAATATATTAAAAGATAACGCTACTAAAAAAAAGAGGCATTTGTTTTATTTTTTTCCGTATTATAAATACTTTCCTTACACTAAAAGTTTTCAGTAATCTTTCCACACACAAAGTAAACAATTTCTCATTTCATAAATTATAAGACTTGAAGCCATGCGAGTGTATTAGTACCTGGTTCAAGTTTGCCTAGTTAAGTGCTCAGTGCCTTTTCATTTCATCGGAGGAACTCCCTCGGGGGTGTAATTACAATATTTACACAACAAATTTTACACTTTACACTTATGTATAACATCACCATGATGCGTATCCTTTGGCTTTAATTACTGCTTGACACCTGTTCTTCACAGAATTAACCAGTTTCTGACATGTTTCAGAGCTTATTTTATTCCACTCGGCTTGAACAACAGTTTTCAACTCTTGTTTGGACTTGACGCCTGCTTTATGGACTCGCCTCTTCAAAATTGCCCATAAATGTTAATGGTATTTAAGCTGGTGTTTGTAGAAGTTTGGGCACATTCCATATTAACCAATTCATGTTAACTCGCGCTTTATGCTTACTGTCATTGTCTTGTTGGAATCTGTAGATAGGCTGCATGTCCATTTTTTTGGCACTCTGCTTTACATTTTTCTTCAATATGTCCAAATAGACATATGCATCCATGATACCATCAATAAACTGGATGGTACCAACACCTTTGGACGACATACAGCCCCAAATCATTAATGACCCACCACCATGTTTAACTGTTGGAACTGTGTTAATGTGATCATTGTCTTTATTTGATTTTCTCCAGACCCTATTTATCCCATCTGACCCGTATATATTAATCTTGGACTCATCTGACCATATGACACTATTCCAAAATTCCTGGTGCTTTTGGATGTGCTCTTTCGCAAATGAAAGTATATTCCTGCGATTCACCTTATTTACATACAGTCTCTTTCGTGGTATTCTGCCATGACATCCATGCTACCACAAGGCACGTCGGACATCATCTTGCCAGCAACATTTTCTACTAACTGTCGTAACTGAGGAACACTTAGTTGGGGGTCTCTCTTTTGGTTTTCTCTGCACATTCTGTGTTGAACCTTCCTCTCTAAATTTGTTTACTATGTATTGAACTGTGGAGTGTGATTTATTGACTGTTTGTCCAATTTTTCTTAATGAATAACCTCTAAGGGTCAAATTTTACGAACATCCTTCAGATCGGAACTAAGTTCCTTCACCTTGCCCATATCAAACATGCTGATAGATAGACGATAGGCCTACAACAATACCTACGCCAGCATTCCACTTGACGGGGAGCGTGCCTGCATGTTCAAACTTGTTACGAAGTAGCAAACTGCACAAAATTGCCCGAATAGCAGTGGTGCTGTATGCGAGGAAGATTGAAATTCTTGCCTGTATGAATAACAATGTTGCATGAAACAGCGTGTTTTTCTCTTTTCACACAAATTATATACTCTGTTTATACACTTTCAACATACATTTTTATTGACATTTGTTGGTACATATGAAAATAATTATATTTACTCGTATATATATCATTTTTTCCTCGGAAATTCTATGTGTACGAATAACAATGTTACGTACTGTATCTTGCTTTTGGTTTCTGAAAATCTGGTCACTCTGGCATCGTGAGCATTGTAAATTACCCAATAACAGAGAAAATGAAATTATGTCAAATGCACTTTTTGAATATTTTGTTGAAGGACATTTTATCTTAGCGAGCGGTCAGTCATTAATTTTGCTTGCAAATATTAATGAGTGTAAGGAGAATAACATTTTGTGACCATTACGTCACCATTGAGATATCAAATTATAAAGGTTTATGCTCAGTTAATATATTGTCAGTATTCAATGGCTGACGTGAAAAAAGGAAAATTTATACTTTAGGATTTGTATATTCAATCTAATGTTTCCTATATTTATTACTTAACGGATACTTTTTTGGTGATTTCAGTCATTTTAGTTAAAAATGCATATTTTTAAATTCAGACAAAATTTTGCAAAAAAACTTGTGCTTACAGTACTTGGTATCTATTCCCAAACTCAGTGTTGGATGACTGCAATTGTTGTAAACTCACTATAAGGGAAAATCGTGAAAGTCATGATGGATAATTCTTAAGCAGTTTTTTTGTTCTAAGCTTTCTAAATTAGAACTCCTGTTGGAAAATGTAATGGAATTTTTTTTTTTTTTATTGTTATCATTCAATATTACAAGCAAATATGTATACAATTATATTCAAAATAGGCTTTTCTAATGTACCAAAATGTCAAGACTGTAGTCGGTGACTATGCAAGAAAAGTAAGGGAGCTGGTCCTACTGCTAGGGGATTGCTCTCTATGCTTTTGGCTTCACTTGGAAGCTTGAGGAGAGGGCTCCGTGACATTGATGAATTATGCTTTTATACTTTTTATACTCAAGTATCTACAAATGAAGGCATAAAAAAAATGGATTGTAGTTAATCTCCAGCTATGTGAATTGATTTGTTCCTGTTACCTGGTAAAGTATGAACAGTTTTCATTTTTGGTGACTGGCTAATGAATTTTCAAATCAGGGTTAACATTATATAACAATTTCTTTAAAAAAATATGTAAGGAACGTAAATTTCATCCTTTATAATTTGTGTAAGCAAGTAAGGGGTAAGGGGTGCGGATTTTTTGGAAGATGACAAAATCTGTTGTCATCCCAGGCGCAGAAATCTCTAGCTACGGCTCTGGTACTTTTCCTATGACAAGAATTCTGTTTGCTTTCCTTTCATTGGTACCGATAGAACTTTTGCATTTGCAGTATCGTTTCTTCGGAGCTTCTTGCGTTATCCAACAGGAAATTGAAGACATTCTTAGGAAACAGCTGCGTTTAATGAGGCGTCACTTTAATGAGCTGCAAGAAAATCTCCCAGACGGCTTTGCACAAAGCACCAAGTGCCATTCGGTTCACAGCTCAAAGCCAGCCAGGGTTGGCTGCCATCGCTTGAACAGTGAAGTTGAACGGAATTTAAACTGTCACAAACTATATGTATACCCCAGTGCGTGCTTTTGTTTTTGATGTTCCATATCATTTAGTTTGTGGATGTTTTTTAGTACATTTTTGTATTTTTAATACATATATGTACGTATTTTTACCGTTTTAGTCCATATGATCCGGACTTTATTGATTACTTACATAATTGACCATTGATAGTTGAGTTTTTAAAACTCTTGATATCTGATAGTTTAACTTTGGATTCAAGTGGAAGGCAATCACTATTTGTGTAATTTTATGTGTTGCAGGCAGTGCGTATTTTCCATGTTACCACTGTAAACAAACTTTTCTCATATATTTTAGCTTTAATATATGGGAAATATCTCATTACATATTATGCAAACTATTAAAACAAGCTTTTAAACCCAAATTTTAGTAAATTGTTTAAAGAATTTAAATACTGTTGTTTTACGCCATTGATCGTTCTGCATCGCACCTTTCTGACGACCTGGTTTCCTCCCCGATTGTACGCGGATATTCGAGGGGCCGAAGAAAAAGTGGGCGGGTGGATATTTAACAACATGTAGCCCACGTGGCGAGTTTTACCGCTGGGAACAACGTTGGCGGGAGAATACTACTTGTTCATTTCTGTTTCTGTGCTGCGCTTGGCAGAGATAGCTGCTGTTGCTACATGAAGGGAAATTTATGTAAAATGTCGAAGTTACGTTTGAAGTTGTCGGACTCCTGTTTTTGTTTTTGTTTTTGTTTGTTTTACTTGCACACGTGCATTGCTGTTTTATTTATATTACAGCTTATTAATCTTGATAAGGAGGGGTGTACAATAAATAAGATTTGTTGCTATAAACCAGGTCAAATTTTCAGGATACGCCACTGTTGTATAGTTAGTTTGTCTAGCTTAGTTTTAAGACGTCGAAGGAAATGGGGCTATACTCTTTACACATTTTGAATTCACGGCTTACTGTTACGTTTGAAGGACTCGGTAGGCGGGGGCTTGTCCCTTCTACCCCCATCTTCATCATAAACAGTATGCTACATAACTGTAGCATTTCTCACCAAGCAAATGAGTATGCTGTATGGACGACTGAAGTGACCTTTGCAGCTAATGCTAACAAGCGTTAAGACAGAACGGGACAATCGTCCAATTGCAAGCACTTTATTCAGTGCACTGTGCAGTTCCATTCGGAAATAGAAGATTAGATTACTATTCAGCGCAACGTTTCGGCTAAAAGGATTAATAGTAATGGTACCAAGAACTGACAGGCATTCGATACAGCGCTCTGCAGCTCACGCCCAGGCAGCAAGCAACAAGGCTGTTTGATTAAAATGGAGGGGGGAGGAGATAAGCGGGCCACCTTTTTTTTCTGTTTTGGCCGTAAGTTTAGAGCATATTTCTGCACATTGAACATTTTTTTAGGGGATCTACCATACTTGCACACGTTACTACTATGCGCGTTCGGAAAATTTCACGTAAAATGTCAATTTGTCATGATCAGCTGCATTTTCGATTTGAACATGAACGTAACTGTTATGTACATTGATTTTAAGGTAAAGTTTCCCGTGCATATACCATATGTAGGGTTAGGGCTCTACATATTCTCGATCTCCGCCATTTTGGAAGTGATGTGGTCAGCACCACACTCCGGCCACCTTTACCCCCCCCCCAGGTACCCATTGATTTGAGGCTGGGTAAGCCCCAGAGCTGCTTTATGCGGGGACAAGGCTGGAAAAAATTCCAACCCTAGATCACCCGGGAGTCGAACCCGGGCCTCCACGCAGTCAAGACACCCTACCGACTAGACCACCGCGGTTTTAGGATATTAATTAGCAAATGAAATCGACAGTAATGGTTTTTGTGTGTCTAAGTCCGTTCTTCCGTTCGTGACAATCAGGGTGTCAATATTTATCTCAAACTACGCCAGGCATGTGTTTATGCAAAATGTTCAGTTGGCGGGGGAGGGTTTGCAAAAGACGTCTTTAATGATTGCTAGTACTAAAGTGGCAAAAAATTAGGCCTTTATGGGGAAGTTTGGAGAATGTTGGAAAAATTTAAGGGAGTCACAGAAGTGTGTGATTAAATCACTCAACCCCATTAAATAAGATAGCTTTAGCAACCATAGTTATTTTTCATCACTCCTGACAACCAGCAACAGAATAAGAATTTTCTCAAGGGAGGATGTCATTTTTTTTAAGACTGTATCGCTATGTTTATTTCCAATTTTAGGTTCCTAAAGGATATCCAGTCGCTTAGTTTTAGACGTGAACACCATTTTTTTAAAAAATATTTGTTTTGAAGACATCAATTGACTGTGTGCAAAATTTCATAATGCGACGGCAATGGGTTCCTATGGAAATTAATTTTTTTCTATCGTAGGAGTAATGTGTGCGAAATTTGCTAGAAAGCGTACTAAATTAAAGAATTCGCTGATCGATCTGCTGGTTCACTCCCTCAGTTGCCACGCAAATAGTTTTTTTATCTACAGCTGTTTAAAAATTTCAAAATGTCGTCAAATTTTGGGATTTTTGCTTTTTTGAAAGTCAATAACTCAACTAAGAGCCGAAAAAATCTGAAATTTGGAAGTGTATAAACAAAATATCTAAATAATCTGAATCCCGAAGGTTCAAAAATAATTTTTATCGGTTGATTTGACATGGGATGACCCTATGTTGATAATTTAGTTTATTTTACTTCGCTTTTTTGCTGCTTCTAGCCAATCGCGAAGTTGAAGATAAATGATGATATGATGAAATTGATGAAGGGATGCTCGTGATCCCTGGCGTCGTAGCGCGCTGTGCTAAAAACTCTGCCACCAAGGTCGGCTACTGAACAAATACACTGACATGTTCAAATATTTATTAATATTGATAGTTTTATTTTAGTATATGGAATGATTTGTATTTATTTAAAATGACAAGTGGCGGACGTGCGCTTTATTCTTCTAATATTAATCCTAGCATGTTAATTTAAGTTAGTCCTAGTGGAGACTCTTGAGACTAGCAGAAAGGAAGGTAATTCCCTGCATATTCCATTCAAGATTTCCAGAAAGTTTGCATGCCTCTTTACTTGCGAGGCTATTTATTTATTTATTGAACTCAACAGGTACATACCTAATTACAGAGCCCATATGAAGGATACATAGTCAGAGTAGATGTTCAGCATCTATTTCGTGATTTAACAATTTCCACAAGAATACTATTTCATGCAACCTTCTTCTGTGACACAGCTTTGTAAACCGACATTCATACATTAGGTTGTCGTAGTGTTCAAATGTGGGGTAAAAGTTCTGAAATTTGTATTTTAAAAATCTAAGAAATCTCGATTGGACTCTTTCAATTGCTACATTGTACTTTGCTGTGTCTGTATTCCATATAACAGATGCATATTCGAGTTTGGGTCTTACATATGAATAATACAAAACTTTTAGTGTCTCTATACTCTTGAAATCCCTCCCCATTCTAAGAATAAACCCAAGGTTCTTGAACGCTCCACTAATTATTTGTTCTACATGTTTATTAAAAGTAAGATTTGAATCAAAAATAACCCCTAAATCCTTGACTGTAAAATTTCTTGCTAGAGTATTGTTGTATATTTGATACTGAAATTCAACTGGATTTTTCTTTTGAGTATATATTACATAATGACATTTACTGATATTTAGTGTTAAATCATTGATTTTTGTCCACGTTTCTAACTTTGTAACATCATTTTGAAGTTGCACACTGTCATCTTGTTTGCTTATTTTCCTGTAAAATTTCAGGTCATCTGCAAACAACAATTTGTGTGAGTTTTCTAATGAATCTGGCAAATCGTTGAGGACTCATTGAAGTTTACTCGGGGCTAAGTTTCGAGGAAATATGGACGCATTATACGGAGTGTCCGAAAAGTCACGCAACCCGGTGTTTACGGCCGTATAACGGAATAGCGAAACGGAATGAGAAGAAACGCTTTCCGCCAAGAGAATGCCCTGTGTATTGGGAAAATTTAGAGAGACAAACATATGTAAGAACATGCATGTTTTAATAACAAATAAGCAAAGTGTTGCCAAAGGCGGAAAAAAAATATTTGCAAATCGTGTATATTAATGCACAGAACTCACGGAGGTAGATTATTGCAACATTTCACAATACCAACGAACAATTTGGATGGCCATCTAATGAATTTGATAGAAAAAGAACTTTGACGAAGTTTTAAAAACATTGCAGAGGGGAATAAATGGGCTGTTCCGAAAATCGATGTTTTCCAATATTACGAGGGACACTGGCAACACTGTTGGTGTCACGTGTCACTAACAGACGTGTTTCACCTCAGGCTATCACACTAAGGCACTTTTAACGACAAAGGAGAAAGTTGGTTATTCTCGAACATATGCAATAAATTACATACACCTTGCAACCTTGAAATGTGGTTTCAATTGGATAGGTATGTCAACAGCCAAAATTCCAGGCATTGGTCGACAGAAAACCCACATCAGTTGCATGAACTACCCTTGCATTCTCCGAAAATCGGTGTATGGTGTGGAATATCGCGACGTCGTATTGTGGGACCGTTATTCTTTGAGACAACAGTGGATACTGCTGTGTACGGGGATCTCATAATGCAATTCGTTGCTCTCCTGGAAGAAGACGAACGTGATGTTTGGCTACAACAAGATGGAGCAACTTGCCATACATCTAATGTATCTCTTCGTATGCTGAGATATTTTTTTGGTGATCGTCTAATATCCAAGGATTTATGGCCCAGTCGCTCGTCCGATTTAACATCTGGAGATTTTTTTCTGTAGGGTTACTTAAAGGGGAAAGTATACCAAACGGGACCCAGAACATTGGAGGAGCTGAAAAGAAACATTACACAGGAAATTAATAATATCGGTGCTGCAACCCTCAGGAAGGTATCTGAGAACATGATCAAGCGAACCAACTTATGTATCCAAGAAAATGGTGGACACTTCAAACATTTGCTTTAATTTGTAGTGATACCCACATTTCAGGGTTGCAAGGTGTATGTAATTTATTGCATATGTTCGAGAATAACCAACTTTCTCCTTTGTCGTTAAAAGTGCCTTAGTGTGATAACCTGAGGTGAAACACGTCTGTTAGTGACACGTGACACCAACAGTGTTGCCAGTGTCCCTCGTAATATTGTGAAAACTTAGATTTTTGGAACAGCCCATTTATTCCCTTCTGCAATGTTTTTGAAACTTCGTCAAAGTTCTTTTTCTATCAAATTCATTAGATGGCCATCCAAATTGTTCGTTGGTATTGTGAAATGTTGCAATAATTTACCTCAGTGAGTTCTGTGCATCAATATACACGATTTGCAAATATTTTTTTTCCGCCTTTGGCAACACTTTGCTTATTTGTTATTAAAACATGCATGTTCTTACATATGTTTGTCTCTCCAAATTTTCCCAATATACAGGGCATTCTCTTGGCGGACAGCGTTTCTTCTCATTCCGTTTCGCTATTTCGTTATACGGTCGTAAACACCGGGTTGCGTGACTTTTCGGACACTCTGTATTACGTAATTAGCTATGATGACTGGAAGAACTAATTGTTCTAATTTCAATTTAAGATAAGATGAAAGGCATTCGTACAGAAGTGAGTACATGAGCCATGGACGAAAGGAAAGGCTTTCGTTCTAATTTGGAATGAAAAATGAAGGAATTCTTGAAAATTTCACCGTTTTGTAGTCACTAATATGAATAGAGGCATGAATGCATGTACGATAGGAGCGTAACGAGGAGGTCTAAGGAATTTGTTTTATTTATCCTTTTTTTCATTTGTTTTATTCAAATACGTGCAGATATTTTTTAGAAAACAACCTCCCAAATTACGAAGGTTGAGTTTTATACGATATAATTTACCACTAGATAGGTATAAGTTGTAGCAAAATATGAAATTAACTATGCACTTCTGTACATTTTTCTCAACTTAATTATTATATAATATGATAATAATGTTCATATTGGAGTTCATTTTACGTCACATTCCTACTTCTCTACGTTAAAGGTAACGATGAAGGTGACGGTGTGTCTAACAGCCAAGAGTAGTCGTAGGCTCGAATCCTGGTAAGATGAGATTCTTCTTTTTCATCTCCGTTGTCGCAATTAAACTAGAGTTTTAGAAAAACTATCTAAAATGACCAAAAATACGAATAAAAATCGTGTCATCTCCAAGAATTCCTAATAAGGCCCATGAGAGTACAAGATAAATAAATTCTATTTATTGTTTGGGTAACAAATGAAGGAAAACATAACTGCAATTTAGTTAGCATGGGGCTCCAATAAGATGAGCGCGTACAAAGTGTGTGCTCTTGGCTAAGCGATGCGGCGTCCTCCCACATGTAGTGGAAATAACGAGAAATGCAGCCTCGCTGGATGCAGTCGGTCAGAGATCACTGACTGAGGGTGAGAGTTGGGCGGATTGGGCAAAAAACGGGTGGAAAAATCTCGTAGGCAAAAAAGAATTACACCACTTTAAGTGTCTTATTGCCGCAGCAGACGCTGGTGAGTGATGAATTTCTCGCAGCAGGCGTGCCAGGTCGTGTAACTCGGCAGCCTTGGGGAGTGAAAGCTATATGGATCACGCGTGCGAAAAGACAGTCGTTCAAGAATTCACCGTTGCAAATCTGTCTCGGAAAATAAGAAAGAAACCGAGTCAAAATTATTTACTTACAAATTATTTTATGCTGTTGAAGAAGAGCACTAAAGCCTTCTACAGCAGTTCCAGGTATAACATGAGGACAACATATATGTACATTCAAAGCCTCTTTGTACAAAAATCTACACATTAAAATATACTAAAAAACACATATTATAATAGTATCCACTTAAAAGCCAGTCCTCGTGGCGGAGTGATTAGCGCATCGCGCTACGACGTCAAGGGTCCCGGATTCGAATCCCGGCCTGGGCATGGTTGTTTCTGAGTGTCTATTCATCACTCATCCTCATCTTCGCAAATTAGCCAAGTAAAATAAAGCAAATCAATCACAAAGACGTGCACTCTTTACCTCTTTACCTCTTTACCTCTCTTATTTAAGGATTACATCACACTAGAAGAAAAATAAAATATATATTTTTATACAATCTCTATTTTACTTATTTATATATATTTTTATTTTGTTGAAAATGTGGTTCAGTTGCAAGTGCACATGCTGAGGAGTAATTTATTTGAAGTCACTGTTTATTTTTAAAATATATTTCTTCGTTTGCATTTATAAATTAATTCCACTTTATTTTAAGACCTACAGTTTAAAGTGGGATTCGAACTATAGTGATCCCTTGATACAAGGCAACATCGTTAGCCGCTACGCTACCAGGAGGTGATATGTTAATTTATGAATGAATCGCACACTTGCATACAACCCAGAACAATAGGTATATAATGTGTTTGTATAATGAACACTTTCGAACATAGAGAACTAGCACAGTAAAATTATATCATAATTGATTTCCGTATATGTTTTAATTCTGCTTTGAAGGTACAAATCATGAAAAGCGTTCGGCGGGGATGAATACATTCTGGGCGTGTTATTTCTATGGGGAAAAAAAACGCGTGGAGCATGGCCAGAGAATGTCGCTCGGGTCCCAAACTTCGTGTGGGGTGTTTTTAGGTACATTGGCACCCGACTGGGGGGGGACTTGCTAAAGTATCACATTTTGGGCCAATTTTTTGGGGGGGTCTGGACATTTAAGAGGCTAGTAGCCATTGCCACCCCTAAACGACAACCCTGGTTTTCTATTTTATGAATGGATGTTACAATAACGGAAAATTAGTGTCAACAAAAATTTCATGTATTTGCTTAAAGATAATCATCGGCAAGTAAAGTACTTAAATTAATGTAAACCCAAATAGTTGTAGAAATGGGCAAAGTTAAATTATATAGCAAGCACAACAAAAAATAGTGTACTTATCCGAATTCCTTTGCTTGAGCAAACACTACAATTTCGGCAAATAAAACAATGAGGAATGAGTATTTGAACACAATAGAAAAGTAACATTGTTCCTACTCTATACGTGACTATCATTAAAAGAAAAAGATGGTTAAAAATTTGTTCATGAGATTTATGAAACCGCTGCCAACACTGATGTGAACGTTTCTTCTGAGTCACGTTACCCTGAACCATAAAACAGACCGGAACACATTCAAGACGCTTTAATTGTCAACTTTGGTTCACACATCTCTTCAATTTACTTCATGGAATTTTGTAAGCTCAGGCTATTACGTCACACTATGGGCGAGTTGAAAGTTTGATAGAAATATGTGGGGTGATCAAAGTAGTATCAATGGCAAGTTTTAGTTTTCGAGTGAATAAATCGCCCATTTTTTAAAATAATAATAAAAAAAATCTGTTGGTACCAAACAGTGGCGAGCACTCCCTTCGAACGAATGGTAGCGGGGGCTGTGCATAACTCAGGGACGGCGACAGGGGTGGACACGGGTGGGCAAGCGCCCACCCAAAAATTCCTGTGCCCACCCGATTGCCCACCCAATCAAATTCAAAAAGTACATATTCTTGGAGATAGCTATATGAATGTTTCGATATTTTACTTGTGAATATTATCTATGCTAGAAATGTTCACATATTGTCAACCCATAAAAAGCCAATTTTGTCATTAGAAAGTGAAAGTAAATACTAGAGCTATTGAAACAAAGACTGTGATCAAATGAATACTTCCATGATTAAAAGCAGTTAGTAGGCTTAGGAGGCTCAAAATTATGCAGGGTAAGATCAAGATTAGATCAGAATTTAGGTCGAACTTGAGGACTGCAGCTCCAGGCCTCCACATACGTAGCTATATAAATCCCAGCCTGGGTATGGTTAAAATAATCTCCAAGTAAACAAATAAAAACATCATCTTAGCTTTACTTCCTCCGGCAACACTATTGTTTATTTCGACTTTTTAAATTATTATCAGAATAATTTAATCACGAAGACTTAGATTGGCAGGCCATGTGACACGAATGGCAGAGGAAAGAATAGTTTACAGGATTCTTGTTGAGAAACCTGATGGTATGAGACCAGTGGGAAGGCCAAGACAAGGATGGAGGGATAACGTTGAGATGGACCTAAAAGAAATCGGCAAGGATGGGAAAGATTGGATTGATCTTGTACCGAATAGGGACAGATTGAAGGCTTGTGTTGCTGCAGCCATAAACCTTTGGGTTTAAGTATGCTAGAGAGTATAATATAGTTTTAATTAGCTCTGCATTGAAATTCCAGAAGTGTCCCTTTTCTTATTTTATTACAATTTTTATATACCTGTTATCTTCAAATATCAATCAATATGCTATGGGAAATGTCAACTTTATATTCATTCTACTAATAAGAAGGAATCACAATAGTTGATTGATTGATTGAGTTGGTGTTTTAAGTCCACTTTATGCACAGTAAGGCTAATCGGGACTGGACCTACAGTTTAAAGTCGGATCCGAACCACTTGTGCCTCCACCGGGTATCGAACCCGGGACCCCTTGATTACAAGGCGACGACGCTACCACTGCGCCATAGGGGAGGCCCAGGAATCACAATAATCACTACAATACTGAAGTGAATAAATTTTAATAAACCAGTTATGTATGGAAAAATTATTATACAGAATTATTCAATTATCTACTAATGAGTGGCTTATCCTATTTAGAAACCCTCGCCCCACACATAAATTTGGCCACATTAATCAACCGAAAATATCAACAGAATCTGTACACGCAGCTGAAGTAAAGGAAAAAAGTTATGTTACGAAGTATCCAGAAGACGATTTTGTTAGTTTGTTCTTAAGCCCACTTCTATGCTCAGATGGGGTAATCGGGACTAAACATACAGTTTAACGTGTAGTCCGAACCAGTGTGCATTGTGCTCCCACCAGAGGAGGGCGGAGTCGAACACAGGACGTCTTCATTATAATGCGACAGCGTTATGCCATTGGGGAAAAGTATACAGAAAGAACTCGCACCAAACGTGGCATTTTATCACCACAGAAGATGCGTCCATTTTAAGAGGGTGATGCCTGAGACAAATATTTGAGACTTTCGGAAAACAACGTCATTGTTCACGGAATTAGCTGCCTTGATCCACTAATGAAACGCTGTGCAATTGAAACTACCACCTCAACTTTCTAAGAGCTATGGGCTAATGAAACTCCATTTTTTGGAAGAGTAAGCTGTGGTTGATTTGTTTTATTTAAAGTCATTTTTCTGCTAATTTTGATAACGACGACGATAAGGTTCAATGGTGATTAGATGAAAGTAACGAAGGGGCGAACACAAACACATGCTGACACTCAAAATACAAACCCCCATAAATTATTACTTTGACAGTGGTTCCAAGTGCTAGGGACTCGTTGCCCTGAAAGAACAAAGTTTTCAGGGTATTCTGCACAGGGTAGAGGTTGACATTCTAGTGTGTTCGAAATGGTCACACCATACAACCCAAGTCATCTATGAAAAATAGATGAATTATTACTGGCACGGTGATCAACTTCGATGAATTCCTTGTGTCCTAAATAATTTTGTCACCTCAAAAAATATGCTTCTCCCGCATTAGTAACATGACAGTTGAGAAAACGAATAGCAACTTAGCTAATAATCTGTTAAATTCTGAACAAATTTTTCAATCTTACTTGTTTATTACTTATGAGTGATATTTTGTCAAAATAGCCTTTCATTAACCTAGGAATACTTCATAAACAATGAACAAAGGAGGAGCGGTAGTGGCGGCGATTAGGAGGAGCGGGAAGTGGGGGATGCAGTTCCCCCGCCACGTTTTGCCACTTTTTGCCCCCCCCCCCCCCCCACTATGGCCTCTTTATGCTAAACCTTTTCTACCAAGAAAAAGTGGCACCCAATCGCCGCTACTACAAACATTCAGATAGATTTGTCAGTTGTACAAACCTTGTAAGCTAAGAAAAGTGACCCCCAAGGAGTAAGAAAACTCTTTCAGTCAAAAACTCATACGATGAAAATACTATGCTCAGGAACATGCATTTAAATTACGAGAAACTTCACGATTGTCTACCATCGCACTTTCTATCATTATCGCCGAATACATAAAATCAAGTATGTGCCTTGTATTTGCAACACAAGCTTAAACCTAATTCACATTTATTTCACTGTATTAACATGCATGAAAGAATGTGACTGATTAGAATGTATGGCTGCGCATGGGTAAACACTTCCTTGAAATAATTGTGTCCATCAGAGACAAAGCGAAAGGAAATGGAATAAGATGCGACAATAGATTAGAAAAGATAAAGATAAAAACAAGAAAAGGAAAGGGAAAATAAGTAAGAGGAAAATCGGGAGTGTAAGAGAGAGGGGGATACGTCTTACATACACATACACATACATGGTCTTACATTTATACTGCCCACCCTAATCCATCACTATGGAGCTTCTGCCCAGCCGGTCGAAAATTTCTGGCGCCGCCCCTGGCATAACTTGAACTTTAAACAACAATTCAAACAATTTTTCAAAATTATATATAAACTATACTTTCCCCAGTATCTCCGCTTTTTCGAAAACTAGACGAAACGTGAGAGAAGACGGGAAATTTTACATACAGAGTTGTAAAATTTACTGTAGGTGATTGATTGATTGATTTGCTTTATTTTACTTCTCTTCTTGTGCCACTTTTGGCTAATTCCGAAGATGGGGATGAGTGACGATGATGAAATTGATGACTGGACACTCACAAACATCCATGCCCAGGCCGGGATTCGAACCCGGGACCCCTGGCGTCGTAGCGCGATGTGCGAGTCCAAAGACGTGAAACTCACTGGAAACGATGTGTGGCGAATACGGTAGTTGTGGAAGACACTCAACAGTTAGTTCTTGGATGGTTGCAACAGTTGAACGGCCAGTATGAGGTCGAGCATTGTCATGTTGCAACAAAACACGTGCACTCAGAAGTCCACGTCGTTTAGACATGATTGCAGGACACCAGTGGTTCTTGAGGAGATTTACTTACGCTGCACTGGAGACTTTTTCTCCTCTGGGTATGGAGCATTCCAAAATGACCCCTCTTTCTTCCCAACAGAGAGTCAGAATAAACTTTCCCTCCTATGGTTCTATATTTTTATTTTATTTTGGCGAGTAGCTATAGCGTCATTCCTCGCTCACATTACAATTTTCCGGTTGGTGGTTGTGGGCAATTATTCCTAAAACCAACCTCCGTGGCGGAGGTTAGCACAACGCTCTACGACGCCAGAGGGCCTGAGTTCGAATCCCTGCCAGGGTATGGGTGTTCTTCACCATATCATCACTCATCTTCATCTTCGCGATCGGCGCTTGACGAAGAAGGCTTTTGAGTTGGGTGAACCCCCCGTGGGCTATCCTTCAAACCACGAGTTTCGCTGTTTGCCAAGTTACAGGACAATCAAGCGCTGTTTGTAATATTCATTGCCAGTGTTGTTTGTTCATAGGGAATAATAGCTACCGGAATTAGAGCGAAGGGAATACCGATTTCAGGAATAAACGCAAACGGAATAGCGGCTACTGAAATTGGAGGGAAGTGAACAACCTTAACAATGAAAGAATCGGGAACGATAGCGAAATTTCCATTATTGCAAAAGGCGAAGTGCATTTGTTGAAAGCACTTGTCAGGGATGCCACTGTTGTGACTGATCTAATGCGAGACTAGACGCGTCTGAATTCCAATGAGGTCCCGAGTGAAGACATTCCCAGCTGTTCCTTCCTTGAGGAGGTCTTCCCAGGTTAATGGCTGATTAATATTCTTTGCAGCCCTCGACTCAATCCAGCCTCGGTCACACTTGGCGGCCTTTTCCAGCAGCGACTCGCACAAGTTGAATGAGATGGCGAATCGGCACGATTCTTTTTTCTTTCTTCCGGACACCCTTGAAATGGGCCGTAACAGTGGCAAAAAGCGAAATGTTGCTGCATTCATCTATGCTGTTCTAAGATAGTATATGAGTCATTCCATTTATGAAATCAACACAGCCCACAACCTGACCATCTCCGATTTTCATAAAATTAGGGGAGTTGAAACTAGGCATGGAACATAGTAGCTATGAAATTTTTTATAGTTTCGTTTGTCTTGTAATTGTTAAATTATTCATTGTCAAAGTTCGCATAAATTGCCTTTTCGAGCCCGCTTAGCTGTACTAAATGTGCTGTAACTCCGCCCCTATTTCGCCTAAAAAGCTCAAATAAAGCTTATTGTACAGGGAATTGAACAAGCTTTCCAGTGATATATAACAAGCCTAGCCTTGGATAAAAATATAATTTTGTCACGTGACCTTGACTTTTGACATTGAGTATCTCAAAACATGTCATCACCAAAAATCGTGAAAAAATTATATTTGGTTCCTCATGCTATACTCTAAAACATATCAAAAAATAATTCTGGGACTGCAATGGGATCAGAAGAATCAAAATAATATGTGTAACTGTGTGACTGATAAAAGCCTCATTACATGAACTATGACGAGTCGAAAGTCCCTTAACATCCCCTACAAAATGTAAAGGAGTTATCCTGGTCATGAAAGAAATAGGTTAGGCACAGGGAGATCCCTAGCTGTGTGTGAAGTGCAGGTCCCGCATATTGTTGACCGCCATATTGAATTCAACGCAAACATTTCAAAGGAAAGGGGGGTGATGTGATATATCAAATCAGGCTAGAATTTCACGAGAAATGAAGTGACGAAGGTTTTTTCCAAAGTATCTTTAGCCAGCAAAAAGTTATTACTGCATGCTTGTAACCATTTTCTCCTTTTCGAGGTGTTAACAAAGTATTAGAATGCTCCTAACGTGTTAGGAACTCGTCGAGATCACGCTGACATCTCGGGACCTATACGCACCATTGCATATGACTTAAATCAGCGACATTCACCAAATAGTTGAATAGTGAAGAATATTTGGAAACGTATCTCAAACAATTCCGTGACACTTCCTTTGAAATAAAAAAATCTCCAGTGATAGTGTTGCCCACGAGACGAGACTTTGGCCTGTCTCGTCTCGTGGAAGTCTCGTGGAAATGCTGTCTCGTCTCGAAAATATTATATTGTCTCGGGGCACATGGTCAATCTCGTCTCGTCTCGAATTTTTAAAAGCCTGTCCCGTCTCGTCCCGTGGACAACACTATCCAGTGACGATGCTAATTTTTATGTTCACGGTGAAAGTAATAAAAATAATACGCAATACCTGTGATTTGATAATCTACAGTAGACAGATCCAAGCCGAATGGTTGTTGCTATTAAGCTAATGATGTGGTATAGTGCATGGAGAACGGGAATGGGTGGTCTATATTCAACAAGGGAACCTTAAATGGTGAGGGCTTCTTGGATTTGTTAAGTGAACAGGTTTTTCATCCTTGCTTACGGGATATGGCACTTTTCCAGAGTTTTGAAATAGGACAGTGTGTGACCACACTGTGTGGACATTGTGGCAATTTCTTCATGCTAAATTCCTAGGTAGATTGATGGGCAGATGGGGTCTATTAAAAGGCCAGCACACAGGCCCATAGCCAGGCAGGGGCCAGAGGGGGGCTGAGCCCCGCCTGGAACTGCCGTCAGCTCCCCCTGCCACTGAGGTCAGTTCCCTTGACATTAGATAAAACTATTTTGTACTGTACATAATTTGATTGCAGTGAAGAGTGAAAATGTAGACAGCAGATATTATTTTGCTCACAATTTTCGTGAAGGATAAATGCACAGAACATGAACAGCAGCTATTACATTCGTTCATCTTATTTATAAGAAGAAGTCTAAGTAGCGGCAAGTATTTAGGAGATTCTCTTCTCTGGACTTCGGAAAGTTCCTTCACAGAGGAGCTTCTTTATATGTACCTTCGTTGCCCCTGTTGCGACATCCCATTTATACAGAAATTTGTGACTTGGGCGTCATTACTCAAATTCCCTCCACATCTGCATCAAAGGTCAACAGCTCTCAAGTTTTGGGAACGAAGAGGAGTTTCATTGCTTCGGACGGGGGATGGAATATACGCTAGGCAGTATGATTGAATATTGTCCATGTTTTCTTGTGTGATACAAATATTCCCGTGTGTGATTTCAGTAGCAGCCAATTAACACTTCAAGCGATATTTTAAAATATATAGAAAACATGTAGTATTTGTGTGCTATTTCTAAACTGTATGTAACTTAATGACCCCCTCCCCATACATAATTTACCTTCATTTAACACTGTTAAACTTTCGAAAAATGGACTTAGTTAACCCTCGAGTACTCGCGCGGCATCCCGTAACATGGATACTCGCGCGGGTGACAGTTGTCACCCATAAGGTATTGTATGTATTTCGAAAATACTAATTATAGTATGGTGTATTTTTTTGTTGTGTTATATTTACAATCTATTTTAGTGACACTTAAAGTATTTTTTGAATTATTTTTGTATCGAACAGGTGTTGTAAAAAAAAATTACCAAATCGTTATTTTACAAAAATTTTGCATGGAAAAAATAACAAACTTTAGGCGACCATAACTTTTTTGTAATGCAAGGTAACATTGTAAAACTCTTTGTTCATCTAAAATACAGCTTTATTGAGAATCCATAAACATATATATTAACATATTTTGGCCTTTATTACAAGGCTAAAAAAATCGCTAAAGCGTACCCTGGATTTTACATATGCAGGGTGGCTCAATAAGTCACTTAACACCCTCAGTACAAGGCCACTGCGGCATGGAATTTGAAATGGCGATGACCAATCGTTATCTGGCCAAGGGGGAACCACATTGACGCCACCCACACGGTCAGCGGCCATCTTGATGTCCGCCATCTTGAATTCAACTTCAGAATTTTAAATGGGAAGGGGGTCGTGCGACATATCAAACTGGGCTAGAATTTCACGAGAAATGCAATGGTGAATGTTTGTTTGACATATCTTTAACCAGTAAAAAGTTATGACTGAGTTCTTGTACCAATTTGCTCCTTTTCGAGGTGTTAGAAAAATGCCTTAAAATTTGTTTAGCGCATCGGTAATGCATCGAGATCAAAGTGACGTCTAGGGAGAGACGTTCGCATGCCATTGCACATTATTTTAATCGGATACATCCATGAAGAGCTGCGCATTATGAATGGTTGTCGCGAACAATTTACAGTGTGACGCTTCCATTGAATTAAAAGTCCTTCACAGTGACAAGGCTAATGTTTATGTTCATAAGGAAGTTCATGAACAGAATATTCGATGATTTTTATCTGATAACCCATTTTCGACAGATCAAAGCTGAATGGTTAGTGTTGGTAAGTTAATGGTGTGGCGTGCTGTGTGGAACACGATTGGTTAGTCAATTTTCCATCAACGGAACCTTAAATGCTTAGGGCTACTTGGGTTTGTTAAATAAACAGTTTTTTTCATCCTTGCTTATGGAAGAAGGTACTTTTTACAGAGTTTTTTCAATAGGGAAGAACACTAGAACACTTGCGGGAACGTTATGAACCAGTTTTTGTCCAAAGTTAGTTATCAGATGACAAGGGTCACATATTCTGTTTATGAACTTCCTTATGAACATAAACATTAGCCTTGTCACTGTGAAGGACTTTTAATTCAATGGAAGCGTCACACTGTAAATTGTTCGCGACAACCATTCATAATGCGCAGCTCTTCATGGATGTATCCGATTAAAATCGTGTGCAATGGCATGCGAACTTCTCTCCCTAGACGTCACTTTGATCTCGATGCATTACCGATGCGCTAAACAAATTTTAAGGCATTTATCTAACACCTCGAAAAGGAGCAAATTGGTACAAGAATTCAGTCATAACTTTTTTCTGGTTAAAGATACGTCGAAAAAACATTCACCATTGCATTTCTCGTGAAATTCTAGCCCATTTTAATATGTCGCACGACCCCCTTCCTATTTAAAATTCTGAAGTTGAATTCAAGATGGCGGACATAAAGATGGCCGCCGACCGTGTGGGTGGCGTCAATGTGGTTCCCCCTTGGCCTGATAACGATTGGTCATCACCATTTCCATGTTGCGCGCTGCATTGGCCTTGTACTGAGGGTGTTAAGTGACTTATTGAGCCACCCTGTAGAAGGAGTATAGTCACAACAATGTTTGTTACTTGTAATAATTTTTTTACGCATATTGTAGGTTGAAAATTTCAATGTAATAACTAGGCGTATAATTTCCTTATTTTGTTTCACATTTTGGATATCAAGAATGAAATGGATGTTAAACTACAGAAATACATTTGTACATAAGAATAGTAAGAAGTCAGCAATATTTTACAGTTGCATTTGTTGTATTACCTTAGTCCTATTCCAAGCATTCAGTACAAACAATTGATGAAAGATCACTACAGATATGACATCCACATTTTTCACAATATTTTCTGGTTGCTTTGTCTCTCGCCCTCCCACACAGGTAGCAGCGACCTCTACTGTTACCTTGTTGTCTGCGCTCAGGCTGTGGAGTTTCTTCGATTCCAAGAAGGGACTTTCCTCTTCTCTTCAGATGTACAGGGATGAAAGGAAGCTGGATTCGACTATCAGTCGGAGGTTTTATGAGTTCCAATGCCAAACTTTGCATGAATTCTCGTCGTGCAGGTGGTTTAGCTGCAGCATTGTTGAACTTGTAAATGATTGAGGCATGACCACAAGTTTTGAACCACAAGTTCTAGGACTTCTCTGATAGGCGCAAGCCGATCAATTTCTCTTCGCTGCTGACCATCTCTGATGTCATCAAAACGAAAACATCACATGAGAAAATGACTCACTCATGGCAATATAACAGACTTCCACACCAGTCCCTGCAGAGTTGTTCCACACCTGCTTAGTTTTTTCCTGTTACTGCCCAAAGAGCCGGTTAGTAGTAACATGCCTATGAAAGCACGAATTTCAACAACATTCGTGTGTTTTGCGTGCTTGTCTCAGCTAAAATTATCTTTTATATGGTCAATATAAATGTTGGTTGATGTAACTATAGTTCCAATAACGTTATCGTCCATAAAAAGTACAAAGCAATCAACAGCACTGCTTACTTCCCTACCCTGTCCAGTTGGTCCTGGGAGCCGCAAAATAATATTGTCAGCTCTGGTTCGTACATTTCTGTGCTGAGGTGGATAATTTCTCCACTTCATTCCATTTTTATACTCGTCTCTTACCATGTATAAATTTGCAAATGGGATGTTCTCTTCATCACCGGATTCTTCATCTGCATTTGGTGCCAGTTCATTTTCGGTATTTTCCACTTGGTCGTTTTGTAGCTCATCTGCTTCTTCGGTGTCAGAGAGATCGTCCTGGACATCTAAATGGTCATCTTCACCATCGTCACTATCATTCCCCACAACATCGTCCTCATCAGAACTCTAACCAAGCAATTCGTCCAAAATAAGAGAATCATTACACTGTCGTGGACGCTTTGGTGCATTCATAACGCCGTTAATCGCCGGGGAACAACTGTTACCCAACTGACTTTCACGCGCAATAACACGGACACTCTTCACTACAACGTACGAACGCAAACTAGTCAGGTAGCTGGGAATGTAAGCGGAAGGTACTGAAGCCCCTACCACTCCTCTCCTCCGCACTGCTTGGCGGTAACGACAACAAAGGAGCTGGGTGAAAATGGTCACCCGCGCGAGTACTGGAGTTAACGAAGCCTACCCTGATGACCCGTGAGCCCCCCCCCTCCATCCGAAGATCAATTCTAGCTACGGGCCTGCCTGCACATTCCTCAGATGTAACATCTTAGGAGAACTTTTACCTTCAGAAACATTTGAAGAGAATGGGGCATGCACTAAACGTCCATGATATTGACCATCTGAGAGAAGGCATAGTTGCTGCTTGCGATGATGTTGCAACTGCTACATTGCCAAATGTTCTATGTGAGTGTGAGAGACGTCAACGAGTGTACCAACAGAAACATTGACAACATTATAATGTACATATATCGTAAGTGAAAGATATGCGTATAACTTTTTGCTGGCTAAAGATACGTTGGAAAAACCTTCGTCACTTCATTTCTCGTGAAATTCTAGCCTGATTTGATATATCACATCACCCCCTTTCCTTTGAAATGTTTGCGTTGAATTCAATATGGCAGAAGCGTGCGGTAAGGAAAGGCGGGGCAAGCGCCGCTTGCGTTGTTTTTTAAAACACTTTTGATATCTTAAGTCCGTGTTTTTCAATGCCTTTATATACCTTAGAATGGAATTTATTTACTATAAGGTATTTACATTACAGAATTTTCATTTCCCCTATTTCCTGTTCTATTGGCTTGAAACATAAATCGGCTGCACCCTTGACGACGTTGGGCGATGCGGTACGACTGACCGTGTTAGAAGAAGAGGGCTGCTCGCCTTTCTCCCCGCTTTTCGAGTGACTTATGCAGTTCTTGCATGGTCACTGTCCATCCCCGTTCACGAAGAAAAAAGGCCGAGGGCAAGCGACACCAAGACCGCATCTGTCTTTGGCAAGGGTGTTGGAAAGAATTCGTCCACACGGGCCACAAGTGTTGCTAACTTCCAGAATTTTCTGCGCATCTGTAGCACCACCTCACGCGGTACGATTTTCATGTTTGAAACTCTATAGTCATTAACAAATTACATTATGAAGCTAGCCAGTGATCACCAGTCGTGTGCTATTTATAAGAAATAAAATCACAGCCGGTACTTGAACATATCCGTCATGTAGTCAGTTACTCGGAAATATGGAGGGTATGTAACACTGCAACTGCAGGTAGGGTGAAACGGAAGAAGCGTGGGTGCTGGGATGCGTGTTGTTTTTTACTGTGATATTGTGCTGTGTTTTTCTGTTCTTCGTGTAGTGTTTTTGTACCTGATGTAAAAGTATGATTCTACATTGAAAATTTCCGCCATGGTTGACATACCAGACGAGTCATCGATTTGCAGTGTTGCAGGTAAGGACTTTATTATTAGGGGCCTCAGAGGCGAAGATATAGTACAAGCAATGCAAGCACTGCTTGCATTATTCGAATATCATTTAATGTACTTAATGTTTTAGCCTTATTTCGTTTCCATCGCACTCGATTTAGCGAAAAATTACGGCCGCAAACTCCCTCAGCAGCTCTGTAGCAAGCACCAGCCTCAATGCTTGCGGCTGCTCTGCGGGAAAATAACCCACCCGAAGGAGTCACATGGCGAAGCGTGAAATTCGAGTGGAACCCGTCCACAACGCTTATACCAAAAGCTCTGCTTGCTGAGCTTGCGTTATTCCCGTAAATAGCCGAGCTCAACCGAAAGCAGAAGGAGTATTGCCACCAAAAACTAGGAGTAAAGAATATTTGTCTTCATGAACACGTAAATAAGATCGCGAATATAAAAATATTTCTTAGTCATAAAATAACTAAAATAAGTTATTATCATTGTTCTAAATTCCATATATATATATATATAATTTTATATTACAATTTATTTTAGATTTCGCGAATTGTAAAACGCGTAAAAAAAATGGATATTGGGAGTTCGGGCGAGATGGTAAAGGGCGGGGGTTTGTGTTTCCAGGAAGTGAGATGTCTGCACCCCAGAGTTTCCCCAGGGAGGGAGGGAAGATTCGACGAACCTTGGTCTGCAGCCTGTGTCCAGCTCGGTCCAGCTCAAATTACGTCAAAAGTGTTGACCGCACCAGTGTTTGCAACTGCCAAATTATTTACACAGTAATTCAAGTGAGCTGTTTCACAAATTTTACAACCACATTCAATAAATTGACTGCTTTTGAATAAAACTTGGGGTGAAAATAAAGCCATCTAAAAAGAACTCTCTACTGATATTTACACAGCATAATTAAATCGTATACATTGTACACATTATGAACACAAGAACATGTTTTAAGTTTTATTATTATGACACAAGTGGTGCTCCCAGGATTTTTTGTAGTAGTCTCCTCATTTTGTCATCTTTTCCTGCCTTTGACTTTCCTTTTCTTAGGAATACTGGGCCAAAGGGGGGGCAACCCTCCCCCGCCCCCGGCCCCAGCCCCGCCTCTGTATGACACTTTATTACTTAAATATTATGTATATACTCTTTCTGCTGTAATGATTCTGATTCCACCGCTTAATTTCTATCTCCATACTGATATATCTTTCCTTCCCATGAGGGTTAAAATGAAGGAAATAGGTTGGTATCACTTTCGGTCGTTTCAGAGATTTCCAAAGTGATCTTGCGTGGATGCTTTCCGGTTGTGGAAAGAGCATGGGAGTGTCTTCACGTTTTGAGAACCTTGAAGCCCTAAGATTTGTTGAATTGCTCGATAGCGGGAAATTTCCTATATATGCAAAGGAGTTTGGAATTCTTTGTGGTGAGTACATCGTCTATGCATGTGTTTCTTTTGTTTGAAATGGATTTTTTAAAGTTTGTGTTTAACTTTTTATTTTAATGTTTGACTCCAAATGCGATTTTTAGGGTGCCCACAAATCCTAAATTACAATCACGCAGTGTAAATTAAATAAATGAGTTATTTTACCTAAATCCGTTTGGTCACCGTTTGTCCACATTAAAAAATTATGAACAAATAAAAGTACTAATATATAAATAAGGTCCTCCTCCGTAGTCGAGCGGGTTAAGGCGTTCACTCGTCTTGAGATCGTTCGCTGCGGGACGGCGTAGGTTCGAATCCGGCTCTGGTCGGAATTTATTCGGCCTGCGTATAGGGCCGGTGGCAACCCACCATCGTGAGGAAATTGGGGAGCTCCGAGTGAGTGAGCGTAATCCGGTCGAGAAGACCTACTATAACGGCTGGGGATACGTCGGGCTGACCCCCCCGATTAATCCAATACTGGTTGAAGATCTCCACGCTTAGAGGTGACGAAGGAAAGCGTGGGAGGGAGATCGGCAGTCGGTAGGTATGCCTAGGCCCTTCATGGGCTGTTGCGCAACGGATTATTATTAATATATAAATAAGAAAATACGTACCCCTTTAGTCGTATGCGGAAAGTTCGCATATGTAAGACGTTTACTACCATACGAATAACGTTACCTGGAATTTCGAAAGTAAATGTGACGTTTGAGGATCATATGGTTTATTTTTAAAACCGTCACTTTATTATGATATTTTGACAAATCCAGCGACCGGGCCAATGAGGCTATAAACCTTTAATCCCCCTCTTGGCGTGCCATTGTACTACATGTTTTGTTGTACTGAAACATTGCTTGCCTCCTTCGTAAGACTACGCTTCGCTACTGAGGGGCCTTCTTTCAAAACCATTCACTTCGAGAACATAAGGTGAAAGGTTGGAGCTTGTGAACCATGAGCGACCGTGTCCTGAATTGTTCATAACCAAACCAACTAAGAAAGATGGGAAAGTTTTCATTAGGCAGTTTAAAACATCTCAGTACAACAATATTATCTGGTTATGTGGCAGCAATGATCTTAATAAATTATTTTGTTCGCCATGCGTTTTATTCAGTACAAATGTAGGACCATGGAACTCAGTGGCGTGCCCAAGGGGGGGGGGGGTTGATGTGGGTTTTCGCCAAGTATTCCTAAAAAAGAACGTCAAAAGTAGGAAAATATGACAAAATGAGGGCTGACTACCAAGAAAAAGTATACATAACCCCTCCCTTTCGAAAATCCTGAGCACGCCACTGATGGAACTGTACAGGCTACGGTGAGTGACTTGAGCAATTTTTATAATGCAGTACAAAGACATGAACGTTCGCAGAATCACATCTGCGCTTGCATTTAGTAACTGAAGACAAGTCATGATTCATAATTCTAGCCAAGTAAGAAACCGAAACCCGTCCGTTTATTTAATATCAAAACTTTATGCTAATAGGATGTTTCTTATTTTCAGGGTTAAAGAAGAACGTAATTTAATTTATAGTTGCCCTCAAATGTCAGGTAAATCATAATTTTCTTCATGGTTGGAATTTAAAAGTTATATCGAAAGGCTGTTTTCCTTCTTTAACAACCGTGCAGCGAAGATTTGATTTTACGGTATGTATGCACATCACACACTCAAACCCGATACGTCACCATTAAGCACATTATTGTAAATGGGGATGTGTCTAGGCCTATATTATATTTGAAATTGGTATAATTAACCGAAACGAAAAATTCACCCATCGCTTGCCTATCACGAAAGGTCACGGCACGCCCCTGCAATATGGCGGTCAACAATATGCGGGACCTGCACTTCACACACAGCTAGGGATCTCCCTGTGCCTAACCTATTTCTTTCATGACCAGGATAACTCCTTTACATTTTGTAGGGGGTGTTAAGGGACTTTTGACTCGTCATAGTTCATGTAATAAGGCTTTTATCAGTCACACAGTTACATATATTATTTTGTATCTTCTGATCCCATTGCAGTCCCAGAATGATTTTTTGGTATGTTTTAGAGTATGGCATAAGGGACCAAATATATTTTTTCACGATTTTTGGTGATGACATGTTTTGAGATATTCAAGGTCAAAAGTCAAGGTCATGTGACAAAATTATATTTTTATCCACGGGTAGGCTTGTTATATATCACTGGAAAGCTTGTTCAATTCCCTGTACAATAAGCTTTATTTGAGCTTCCTAGGTGAAATAGGGGCGGAAGTACAGGACATTTAGTACAGCTAAGCGGGCTCAAAAAGGGCAATTTATGCAAACTTTGACCTTGAATAATTTAACACTTACAAGACAAACGAAACTAAAAATTTTCATAGTTTCTAAGTTGCATGCATAGCTTCAACTCCCCTAATTTCATGAAAATCGGAGATACTCAGGTTGGAAATTGCACATATCTGTGTTGATTTGGCATGGGATGACGACTCATGTATAGGGCAATCCAGTATCACGACGCTTATGTATGATTCCGGAATGGGCTTACCATTATTTCATTGGGCCAGTTTTCGGAAAGTCATTATTTGAGAAGCTGCAGTAATTTAATTTTAAAATCAACTCAACCAGAACCAACCTCTTGAAACATCTTCGGAAGAGTGGTTCCTTCACTTTTGTACTACATCTGGCAATATTGATTTAAAGCACGTCTATCGAGAAACATACCAGACTAACATGTGGTATGTCTGAAATGTAATATGCAGTAATGTGCGGTGACCTAGTCACTTCGGGATGCTTTAAGAAATAACGTATGTCTCTCCTCCCCCACACACATATATAGACGACAATGCTTATTTTATTTTATTTTATTTATAAGCAATCCCATAACAGAGCAATTACAATGGAATATCACAAACCAATACTCACATTATGCAACACACTCAAAAAAAGATAAAAAGTTAAAAAATACAATACAATATACCCACCGACAAACATAATACAACAAAAGAAAAATTATAAAACTAGAATAATACTATAGTACCAATATACATGAAACTAAAGCTTAAGACTTCAAATAGTATAACGAAACTCCATATTAAAACCCGCACTAAAGAAAAGAGATAAACACACAACCCTCATTTTGATATTTTTCAGATTATCGAACATATAAACATAAAAGATTGTTTACAAATCCATAACGTTAAGTGCAATTCAATACATACAATACACATCATAAAAATTAAAAAATTAAATACCATTTATCGTTAAATCTTACCTTTGTCTTGAATAGTAGCCCTTTATTACTGATATGTACTTTGCGTAAGGGAATGCAAAATCTACATCAATTTTATCCTTAACAATACTATTATGTAGTCTACACATACTAATAACCACAGAATTATGATGGACCAAATTTTTGGAAAAAGTGTATATAAACGGTTGACGCAATCTTAATGATTGAGGTCCAAGGGTCCCGGGTTCGAATCCCGGTCGGGCTTGGTTGTTTGTGAATGTCCATTCATCAATTTCATCATTTCATCACTCATCCCCATCTTCGCAAATTAGCCAAGAGGCACAAAACGCGAAGTAAAATAAACTAAATCAATCAATCAAGCAATCAATAATGATTGAGGTTTAGTACAGAAGTTTAATCTCTGCAAGACTTCTTCTGTTTCGGTTAGACCCTTAACAACTTTGTATAATAAAATATGCTTTGCAATATCAGATCGAGTTTTCAAAGAGGAAAATTCAAACTCAGTTAGTAGCATATTATAAGGTATGCTTAACACATAAGACGATTTTTTATATTTTTTAAAGAACAGATATCTTAAAAATTTATTCTGGATTCGTTCGAGTTTATCAATATATAATTGGAAGCAAGGACTCAGATTACATTAGCGTATTCCAATTTACTCCTCACCAGAGCATTATACACAACTGTTAAGGCTTTACTACACTGCATTTCATTTGTGTTTCTAAATATAAATCCCCGAGTTTTGAAACCATTAACTACTAGTTTATCAACGTGGTTCTTGTAAGTGAGTTTAGAATCCAGAATTATTCCTAAATCTTTAATTATATTGACTCTCTGAAGACCCACATTACCAATAGTATAATTAAATAAAAATGGAGATGAAATTCTTGTAAATGTCATGGAAAAGCATTTAGCAACATTAATATAGAGCTTATTTCTTATACACCATTGATGGCATTCACTCAAATCGGACTGTAATTCTGTAAGATCCTTAAATTTTACAATATTCTTGTAGGGTTTTAAATCATCTGCGTATAAGAGACACTTTGAGTAATTAACAACAGAAGGTAAGTCATTAATATATAATAAGATCAATAAGGGACCAAGATTGGATCCCTGTAGAACACCCGAATGACTAATACAGTGAGTCACATAATTATTCGGACACACAGTAAATTTCTAACGTTTAACAGCGGGAATGGAGTGAAATCTGTGTACAGCGTTGAAGTTGATTTTCGTTTAAAAAATGTCATGTTAGCACAAAATTGGACTATAAAAAGTTAAAAAACGAACATCAGCAACAATATAACGAAGGATGAATCCCTACCGTTGCAAAAATAGTGCCACAAAATTATTCGGACACATAGTAAATGTTAACGTAAGTTTGCGATACAGTGACAATTTCGATTTACGGATTAATTGATGTATGTATACTCTGTTCATATATATTAACTCTGGTTTCCTGTAGGTTTCTATAGCAATTACGATCGCGTTTTGTTTAACAAAGTTGTGATATAAGAAGATTTTCTATGTAGAAATGGGGCGAGAGGAAAGGAAAGTTAATTTGAACAACGTCAGTTAGTGATATGGCACCACGCTAAGGGTAAAACTTACCGTGCAATTGCCTCAATGTTGAAAATGAAAAAAGTACAGTTGCAGATATTATTAAGCGACAGTAATCGTGAGGAAAATTAGAAAAAAAAAAAACAAAGATGAGTGCTCCAATGGTGTGTGCTGAGGTAGCTGAGGAGTGTGGAAAGCATAGTTATCCTGAAACTATACGAAGGGTGCTCAGAAGGACAAACTATCATGGCCGTGTAGCCAGGAGAAAGCCATTTGTAAGTAAGCCAAACATGACAAAAGGACTGGTGTTCGCAATGGAACACTTAGGAAAGGATCAGACATGGTGGAATCGGGTAATTTTCACTGACGAGAGTAAATTCAATATTTGTGAGTCAGATGGGAGGGTAACAGTGTGGCGTAAACCAAACGAGGAGCTCCGAGGAAAAATTTTGCAAGCAACAGTGAAGCACGGGGGTGGTCACGTAATGGTTTGGGGCTGCATGTCGGCCCAAGGCGTTGGTAAATTGGCTTTCATCGAACAGGCAATGGACAGGTACCGTTACCTTGACATTCTGAAGACAAATCTAAAGACTAGTGCTGAATTGACGGGAATTCTTTGTAACTTTATGTTTTATGAAGATAATGACTAAAGCACACTTCCCACGTAGGACAAGAATGGTTATGGTACAACTGGCCAAAAGTGCTCCATCCTCCACCGCAGTCTCCAGACTTAAACGTCATTGAGCACCTCTGGTGTAAGTTGGAAAAAGAAGAGAGGAAAACACCTATAACCTCGAAAGCAGACCTCAAGGAGAGACTTCAACACGAATGGGCCAACATGTCGCCAGTGTACACCAGAAAATTGGTAGAAAGTATGCCAAATCGTTTATCCGAGGTGTTAAAAATGAAAGGGATGCCTACCAGATACTGAAATTTCTGTTCGTTGCTTTTCAAGCGTGTTTTCCTGTTTCTCCTTCCATGTGTCCGAATAATTTTATTTAACCCACAAAAAATGTTTGTTTTGTTTAATGAAAATATTTTACTAATATATTATATTAATCATAATTGAAGATAATTAACAGTATGCTCATATTGTGTTTTGTTTGTTAAATAAATATTAAACATTTATCATCGTATTATATCACGACGACGCAAGGGCGCCGACTTTCCAAAATATCTGTGGGTGCATATCAATGGCGGTTAGATCTGTAATTATCAAGTATTGTATACTTTAAACAATTTACTTGCACAATGATTGCAAGAGGCAATGATATTATCAACACGTTACTAAAAGAAAATACCACATTCATACAAATTAAAATGAGAAATCTTCATAAACGCAAATAATTTTAATTGTATTGCAGAAAGAACTATGCAAGGATTTTGTTGTGAACAGAAACTACAAAATGACTAACTTTATGTACCAAATAATAATAATAATAATCATGACATGTTAACTTTCAATATAAAACACATTCTTTCTTACGTCATTTGCACTTATGAATTTGTTTGCAATTTTGGTAATGTCAATATTTTTAGTCATTTATGAACATGCAAAATTGCCAAATCATTCAATCTTTTTTGGGTCATTGTTGACCGCAAAAACGTTTTCAATCGTCTAAGTGCTGAAAATGACCGCTCAGAGGTACAAGAAGTAACAGGTATAGTTAAAATCATCCGTACAAACTTCACAAATTCTGTGAGCATTTCACGAATGACACCACTGTTTTCTCTACTTAAAATATTTGTTGTGTCTGACAAGTTGGCCACTTTTTCTTTGTTCGTTCGGCTCACATCTAGAAACATGTCCCTGTGCAATGTTAGCTTGTCTTTATCAAAGTCTGTCCCACAGAACTGCAGAATTCGATCAGCACCAATTTGACCGATAGCAAAAGCTTCAAGTTGTGAAATAAGTTCCAAAACCTTGTTTGAGATCTACCAATTAGCGAATCCACAGCCACATCAATTATTTCAAAATACAAGTATATTTGTCTGTACATTTCCTCCGGCGTTTGATACGTATGAGGATCACTACCTTCGTTGCAGCGTTTTGGCATCTTCCTTTTTCTAGGCAAAACTGGTTCATAAATGTTCAATTCCTCCGCTTTCCTCATGGTTTCATTCCACAACTCAAAAAATATTTCCCTTTGTGAAGCTAAACTTGCAGACAAAGTTTTCACCAAAGTTTTGATTTCTCGGTATGACAATGATTTCTTCTGAAAAGAAGAATGAAGTTGTTCAATCCTGCCGAAAACTAAAATTAACATTTTCAGGACAATAAGAAATCTGAATTGATGTAGGTTTGAAAAATATTCACTAGCCTTCCCACCGACTTCACTTTCTTCTTCTGACAGATCTTCCAAAAAATTCAAGAGAACGTCATAATTAACTTCCAACGATTGTAGTAATTTTACCCTCACACACCACCTTGTGGGACAGAATGGTCGCAAAGTCAGTCTGGGAATGTTTCTTACAACACCATCTTCGTTGTCTTCTTGTAGCGACTGAAACACTGCTAGCCTCTTTGGCGAATGTCTTACAAATTATATTAATTCACGAAGAATCACCAGAAAGTCTCGCACATATAGCTCGACCACAAGGAAAAAAACCTTCAAAAGCCTTCGCGCAGCCTTCCCTGCCGTTATCGGTGTTCGAGGCAGTGTTGCCAGGTCAGATTTGAAAAATTCGGGAGATTGTTCCTTGGGAAACCAGAAGATCTGCTACAAAATCCGATAATCTAATAGTAGCGGATGAACGACGTTCTTGGGGCGGAGGGGCGGCATAGGCGTGCGCACTGGGGGGGGGGGAGTGGCGCGCATTGTTTACGGTGTAAACGTCACAGATACTTTTGTAACAATGGTGCTAAACCCAGCACCCTGTGTTTGGCGAAAATAAACCGAAGATCTCCATTTCAGGAGTGGACATGTTTCAAACAAAAGAAAGTAAACCGCCCGAGGGAATCGACCAACATCTTTCATCTCTTCCGCATTTTCCCGTTAGAGGGTGCGTGGAAAACACCCTCAAATTTGCCCTTTCTCAGCATCGACACAAGGGGTTTGGAATGCCTCTATTATCGCGAGGAATTTTTATGACAGGAAATGGTAGAAAGTTGTGTTCACAGATGAAGCTAACGTGCCACCTTTCGTTGTCGGCGATTTTCCACAATCTTTCAAGTCGAATGCTAACAATAACAAATCAATTTGCCTTCTGCTGGTGTTCGGTGTACAGCTATCGATAGGGGTGGGCACGCGTCCTGCACCATAATGAGAAAATGCATTACGTATGTGAAATATATTTGGTGAATGAGACAGCATGTCTTCCTCAATAATTCAAGATAACAACGCTTATGCTAGGGTGCCACCCATCCTCCCCATCTGCTAGAAATACACACACACACTCACAAACACATACATGTATAACATAATTTGCCCACAGTACGAAGTCAGTGTTTCTACCTCGTATGGCAAGGACGTTTCACTGTGTTTGTGTCACATCATCCATTTCATCAGTTTTTCGTTCATCCATATTGTCGTACTTACCCGTAAAGGCACAAAAGCGATAACTAAAATAGAAATAGAGTTTAGGGTGGGATAAAATACAGCCATCTAAAAATAGTAATGTAGTAAAAGTAATAAAATAATGTCCTAGCACAATTGAGTAGCGTTAGACATAATTTCACAGTTCAAACAGCACTTTTCACGGCTGAGTGGAGTTACACTCCACATCTCCCCTCCATGTTCAAGTAAGATTAGTAGGAAACGTGTTTTTAAGCTGGCCGTTGGAGGTTCCATAGCAATAGTTTATTAAGGAATTCTCCCGAGAAATCAATAGGCCTGGCAACGCTGACGTGAGCCAGCGCGAATGTTGCTTCCCCCTGCCCTTTCCCGCACCCGCCGGCGCGATGTGCTTCTGCGCAGGTTTTTTTTGCTTGTGGTTCCACTATAACTGATACCTTGCATCGCACCTTGCACTACCAAATTCAAATTATGCGCCGAACAATGAACAAATATAGCTCTCGGCTCCAACCGAGTCATCCTACTTTGTAATCCTGTTAAATGTCCACTGACATTACTCGCGCCATCATAACACTGACCACGGGAGTATTTTATGTCGAGAGATAAACGTCTTGGGCATCCTGGACGACTTCAAACAATGTCCTAGAACATGTTGAAGCTGCTTCATAGAAGCCCGTAAACACTTCTTCAACTTGCAAATTTTCATCGACAAATCTGAAGCATATGGATATTTGTTCCTTCACTGATATGTCGGAAGTCTCATCTACAATGAGAGAAAAATATTGTGCCGCCTTAATAGATTTCACAATATTTTGCTGTACATCGTTGGATAATAAAGAGACACTTTCATTCAATATATTGTGAGAAACCCACTTATATGTAGTTCGCTGCAGCCAAGATTTCAACTCAGGAGCATCTTCTGCTCTAAGCAGCAACAACTGATGAATATTTGATGCTTCATCGGTGTGACCCCGAATTGCTATTCCTTGCTATTCCACGCCGCTCTTATCTGATTGAAACCAACAAAAGAAGAAAAACTCAACTATTGAGGTAGTCGGTCACAATTAGCTTCCTTGGGTTTCGGTTTATTCTTTATTAGTGCTCAATATCGGCAAGTAGTTATTTTTAAAAAAATGTTGACGAGTGGAGTGGGCGTATTGTAGTGTGTCACTTGTAAGGAAACATCAAAGCAAGCCGAAAAGACGGGATTCTATTCACAATACAATATATTTCCATTGTTATTGTGGGGACTGCCTTTGACTTGGCCAGAGACAGGCAAGGAAGGGGGGAATGTGTTGCTTGGTTGCCTTTGCACAAACACATTTGAAACAATTATGTTTTAGAGGTTAGAAATTTTAACTTCCATCTCAATGTTTTAATTGCTTATTATTTTTTGATAATGGCAAGTGAGAAATATTTATTTTATTTTGTTTTTATCAAACTAAAAATCTTGTGGGTGCGGCGCACCCACAAGATTATTTATGTGGGTGCTCGAGCCCTGGAGCACCCACGTAGTCGGCGCGCATGCGACGACGTCAGTAAATATTCAGAAATCTTATGTGTCCGAATAATTATGTGACTCACCGTATATGTACTCGATGAACAAGCATTGTAAAGAACATACTGCTCTCTATTCAATATGTAAGACTGAAATAAAGCGACTAAAACATCCGAGAAACCGAACTGTACCAATTTTTGTAAAAGGATGCGGTGATTTAGCTTATCAAACGCTTTTGCAAAGTCAGTGTAAATTACGTCTACTGCTTGATTTTGATTAACTGCCTCAGCTATATATTGAGTAAAGGTAACGAGATTAGTTACAGTAGATCTTCTCGGTATAAATCCATGTTGATAAGAAGATAAATAGGGTTTAACATGCAAAAATATTTTATTGTAGAGTATTTGTTCGAATATTTTAGCAGGTACAGATATTAATAAAATCGGTCTATAATTTGTGATGTCACTAGGGTTACAAGATTTTAATATGGGACAAACTTTACTTATCTTTCATAGAGAAGGAAACTTACCAGATTTTAAAATCAGATCATAAATTTTACATAAAGGATAACATAACCACTCACCACAGCCTTTAAATACATACGGGGGTATTCCATCTGGCCCACAAGATTTACTTGATTTTAATTTCCGAATAGACTGTTTACATTCATCCTCCTTGATCTGCATTACAACTAGACAGTGACTCACATTCATGGTTAAGTTACCAATATCCAACAGCTCTATATCCTCTTTTTCATAGACACTACTAAAATATTCAGCAAACGAGTCTGCGATAGACTGACAAGAATCAAGAACCGTACCTTTATATGTCATTGTATTCACTCGAGTATTCCCTTTCTTCTTATTGTTAATAAAATCCCAAAAGCACTTCGGATTAGTTTTAATAGCTTCTTCGGAGTTACTAATATATGCTCTATATGCAGCATTAATCAGCCTCTTTGATTCTTTACGAAGCTCCTTAAATCTTAATAGATTATTAGTTGAATGTTTTTTCCCTTCCTATAATTTTCCTTTGACTTTAACACATTTATAATTTCTTGAGTGAACCAGCATGGATAAGACCGTTTCTTATGTTTCTTTTTAGGTACTCGTCTCGTGATGACTTCATTTAATATTTTGTAAAAATACGATACAGCTTTATCTGGATCATCAAAGTTACCTAATGCATCCCAATTCACTTCCTTAATGTCTTTATACATATTATAAAAGTCCGCCTTCCGAAAATTAAGAATGTTAGTAGCTCTGTTTACAATATTACTTTTTGCATTACCAGTGTTGACATGTAATTCTAACGGTGGATGATGTTTATCAATCTTCACATTCGAACTTCCAGCAAATTATCTACGTTCGTTAATGCTAGATCAAGCGTTCTAATAATGATATTTTTAATATTATTTATGCTAACAAGACCAGTGAGAGACACAAAATTGTGCAATTCCATTTCAATTTGATTCCCCTGTGTCAAATCATGAGTCGACTCAATAATAGACGGAATATTAAAGTCTCCAATTATTATAATTTTACAGCTACATATATTAAACATATCTTCTACAAATGCATAAAATGTTTGATAAGCTATCACATTTGACTTTGGCGGGAAGTATACACAAATTACAATTAAAGAGTATATTTCAAACCCAATCTTAATGCATACAATCTCAACATTTTCAATATTAACATCTATGTTTCTTACATAATATTTACTTTTTACAGCTATTAAAGCACCTACACCCCTTGTATCCATTCTATCCTGACGAAAAATTACATACCTATTATCGCTAAATTCAGAGTCCATTACATTAGCCGTAAGCCAAGTTTCATTTTTGGCAATTATGTCATAATTGTTCGCTAACACACTCAGATACATATCCGTTAGGTTTAGTATTGAAGCCACAAACATTTTGATAATAAAATGACAAATGTGTATGACTCGCCATTCTAAGCAAGAGTACGAACATCATGCACTGACTTAAGTATATGTACCCAAGAGTCATTAACTGCCTTTCTAAGTTTTATATTGCCTGCCCAGTCAATCCAAAGAAAAGCATAATTTCTTTCATTTTTAAGTTTTCTAGCCTCATTGAATGAACTCCTCCTTAGCGGTGTTAAATTACAATTAATATATACAGCCCCCCCCCCTGATTCAGACCGAGGTCCCTACAGTGTAACGTCCTTTTTACTTTACGTCTGCGAAGAACTTCATCTCTGACGTCCCTCTTTACAAATTTAATTATTATACCAGGTACATTTTGGTTTGAGGATTTTAATCTATGACAACAATCAATCATGTTGTCTTCTTATGTAATCTGGCAGTCTCGTTTCTTAAATCATCTATTACCTCCATACATTTCATCAATTCAACGCTTTGACACTTCAATAGATTGGCATTCTCGTCTAATTTTTCATGAGCTAAGTTCAGTGATTTCCCAATCTCATCCTCCACCGTTTTATTACTTCTCCTTATTACATTTATTTCCTCCTTTATATCTAACAAAAGATGATACATCTCATTATGAGTAGGATGATGATCATCAAAAACCACGGGTGTTCCATCACCAATACTACCTCGGCGAGATTTTACACATACATCGCAGATCCATGATTGTTCCATAGAACGAATAAATTTAATGTCATCTTCTTTTAAATTCACACAGGCGCTGTGATAAATATTATTGCAGGTCTTACACTGAATCTTTTGAAACATATCTTGTCGCACCACCGTTTTGGAACATTTTCCACAAACCACCATCTTATCGGTGTTGAGTCAGTGTCCGGTTAGAAAAATATTCATCACACTGCGACACTGCGGTTAGATCCAACAAAATCCAAATTGAGTTGGCAATTCTGAGTCCAACCCAGTTTGTTTACATTATCATTCACCAACTAGAAAATGCATCTTCTACTGTATATAAGTCAAATATTTGTAATTATTTTTATAAATAAGTGCTCATGCGTTCTTACTGTTCTTCGCAAGCATGATACAAACTCACAGATTGCACTAGAATCACTTAAATACCATATAAACACCGGACACGAAGCAGTCACCGTTATCGCTGAACCATCAATGCCAATGTTGCTTTAATGCAGACAAAACAACGTAGATGTCTCAATGGAAGTGATAACATAACACATTAACTACAAGACAGGGACGTTATAAGAAATTAATATTCAAAGATAGTGATAAGAAAAAAACATGACACCATGTCTCTTAGCTGTCATTTAGGAGACGTCTTGTGACAACCTGTCGTTATGCGACATCCTGTCCTCACGCTACCTCTTGTCCTTATTCTACATATTGTCCTTATGCTACCTCATGTCCTTATTCTACCTCGTGTCCTTATTCCACCTCCTGTCCTTATACTACCTCATGTCCTTGTGCTACCTTATATCCTAATGCCACCTCCTGTCGTTGTGCTATCTCTTGTCTTATTCAACCTCTTGTCCTTATTCAATCTCATGTCCTTATTCAACCTCCTATCCTTATTCAACCTCCTATCCTTATGCTACTTCCTCACCTTATGCTACCACTTGTCCTTATACTACCTCCTGTCCTTGTACTATCTCTTGTCCTTAGGCTACCTCTTGTGCTTATTATACCTCATGTCCTTGCGCTACCTCTTATTTTTTTCTACTTCTTTTCATATGCTACCTCCTGTCCTTATGCTACCATGTATCCTTGCCACCTCTTGTCCCTATTCTAACTCCTGTCCTTATATTACCACTTGTTCTTATGCTACCTCTTGTCATTAGGTTAACTCCTGTCCTTATGTTACCACTTGTCACTATGCTACCTCCTGTCCTCTTGCTACCTCCTGACCGTATGCTACCTATTGTCCTTATGCTACCTCCTGATGATGTCCTACCTCTTCTCCTTATCCTACCTACTGTCCTTATGCTACCTCCTGTCCTTATTCAACCTCCTGCCCTCATACTACTTCCGGACCTTATGCTACCCCTTGTCCTTATGCTACCACTTGTTCTTATGCTTCCTCCTATCCTTATTCAACCTCCTGTCCTTATGCTACTTCATAACCTTATGCTATCCCTTGTCCTTATGCTACCTCTTGTCCTTATACTGCCTTTTGTGCTTCCGCTACCTCCAGTCGTAATGCTACCTCCTGTCCTTATGCTATCTCCTGTTCTTATGCTACCTCCTCTACTTATACTACCTTCTGTACTTATGCTATCTCCTGTCCTTATGCTACTTTCTGCCCTTATGTTACCTCTTGTCCTTATGCTACCTCATCACAAAATAACATTAGGTCTCAAAAAGGACAGGAGGTCTCAAAAAGACAGGAGACCTACTGTCCCTTTGAGACATACTGTTATTTTGAGACCTCCTGTCCTTTTGAGACATTCTGTCATTTTAAGACCTCTATTCCTTTTGAAACCTCCTGTTGTTTAAAAGACCTCCTGCCCTTGTGACACCTCGTGTCCCCTTGAGACCTTTCGTCCTATTGACACCTACTGTCCTTTTGAGACCTTCAGTCCTTTTGAGACCTTCTGTCATTTGAGATCTTCGTCGTTTTGAGACCTTGTGTCGCTTTGAGACCTTCTGTCCCTTGATACCTCCTGTCCTTTGCAGACCTCGTTTTTTTAGATCTCCTTTTCTTTTGAGACCTCCTTTATTAGATCTCCTGTCCTTTTCAGACATTGTGTCCTCTTGAGACCTAATGTCCATTGAGACCTTCTATCCTTTTGAGACCTTTTGTCATTTGAGACCTTCTGTCCTTTTAAGACCTCGTTTTCTTTTGAGACTTTGTGTTCTTTTGAGACCTCCTGTCCTTTTGAGACCTCCTGTTTTTTTTAAACATTCTGTCCTTTTGAGACCTTCTGTTCTTTTGAGACCTCCTGTCCTTTTCAGACCTTTGTTCTACTTAGACCTCCTGTCCTTTTGTGACCTTCTGTCCTTTTGAGACCTCCTGTCCTTTTGAGACCTCCACTCCCTTTGTGGCCTCTTGCCCTTTTGAGACCTCCTGACCTTTTGACACCTTCTGTTATTTTGAGACTATTGTCTTTTGAGACCTCGTGTCCCTTTGAGACATTTTATTCTTTTGAGACCTCCTGTTTCTTTGAGACCACGTGTCCTTCTTACTCTATCTGTCCCTTTGACACCTTATGTCGTTTAGGCATCATCTGTCCTATAGAGACGTTCTGTCCTTTCCAGACCTGTCCTTTTCAGATCTTCTGTCCTTTGAGAACTTCTGTCTTTTTGAGGAATCTTGACCATTCGCTACCTCCTGTACTTTTGACCCCTCGTAACCTTTTGAGACATTCTGTCTTTTTGAGTCCTTCTTTCGTTGTGTGACCTCGGTCACTTCTTGACTGTCTGTCCTTTTCAGACCTCCTTTCCTTTTGAGAACTCCTGTCCTTTTGATACCTCCTGTAATATTGAGCCCTTGTGTCCTTTTCTGACATTCTGTTCTATTGACACCTCGTGTCCTTTTTAGACCTTCCGTCTTCTTGACCTGTCCTTTTGAGATCTCCTGTCCTCTTGAGACCTCCTATCCTTTTGATACCTCCTGTGTGTTTGAGACCTCCTGTCCCTTTGATACCTCCTGTCCCTTTTGAGACCTCCTGTGTATTTGTGAACTCCTATCCTTTTGAGACCTTCTGTCCTTTAGACTGGTTTTGAGGCATCCTGTCCTTATCATAGCTCCTGTCCTTTTGAGACCTCCTGCCGCTATGAGACCACCTCTCCTTTTGAGACCTGTCTTTTTGAGACCTGTCTTTTTGAGACCTTCTGTCGTTTTAATTCCCCCTGTCCTTTTGAAACCTCCTGTCGTTTTGAGACCTCATGTTCTTTCAAGACCTCCTGTCCTTTTAATACATTCTGTCCTTTTGACACGTCCTGTCCTTTTGAGACCTTCTGTCCTTCTTAGACATACTGTCCTTTTGAGATCTCCTGTCCTTTTCAGACCACCTGTCCCAGACCCATACCCTGTATGTCTTTTAGAGGAGCCAAGCCCGAAACCATTGTTATATATATATAATAATTGACATGAAACATATGTCAATTATTAATTAAAATCATTAATTTTATTTATTTATTTATATTTATAAACATATATAAACAAAATAATTTGCTACATTTATAAACTAGCAAATTAATTCCATAAACGACTGGTACAAGAAAGTAGAAGATAGGTGAAATGTTTTTAATAAGTGTTAGATATTATTTTATTATTGTTTTTTATTTAAAATTATACTTAAATTTTCATACTTTTATTGTGTTGTTTCTACAGGGTGGCTCAATAAGTCACTTAACACCCCCGGTACAAGGCCACTGCAGCGCGCAACATGGAAATGGTGATGACCAATCTTTATCAGGTCAAGGGGGAACCACATTGACGCCACCCACACGGTCGGCGGCCATCTTGATGTCCGCCATCTTGAATTCAACTTCAGAATTTTAAATGGGAAGGGGGTCGTGCGACATATCAAAATGGGCTAGAATTTCACGAGAAATGCAATGGTGAAGGTTTTTTCGACGTATCTTTAACCAGTAAAAAGTTATGACTGAATTCTTGTACCAATTTGCTCCTTTTCGAGGTGTTAGAAAAATGCCTTCAAATTTGTTTAGCGCATCGGTAATGCATCGAGATCAAAGTGACGTCTAGGGAGAGAAGTTCACATGCCATTGCACATTATTTTAATCGGATACATCCATGAAGAGCTGCTCATTATGAATGGTTGTCGCGAACAATTTACAGTGTGACGCTTTTATTGAATTAAAAGTCCTTCACAGTGACAAGGCTAATGTTTATGTTCAGAAGGAAGTTCATAAACAGAATATGTGACCCTTGTCATCTCATAACTATCTTTGGACAGAAACTGCTTCACGACGTTCCCATAGCGTTCTGGAGTTCCTCCCTATTGAAAAAAACTCTGTAAAAAGTACCTTCTTCCATAAGCAAGGATGAAAAAACCTGTTTATTTAACAAATCCAAGTAGCCCTAAGCACTTAAGGTTCCGTTGATGGAAAATTGACTAACCAATCGTGCTCCACACAGCACGTCACACCATTAACTTACCAACACTAACCATTCAGCTTCGATCTGTCAAAAATGGGTTATCAGATAAAAAGCATCGAATATTCTGTTTATAAACTTCCTTCTGAACATAAACATTAGCCTTGTCACTGTGAAGGACTTTTAATTCAATGGAAGCGTCACACTGTAAATTGTTCGCGACAACCATTCATAATGAGCAGCTCTTCGTGGATGTATCCGATTAAAATCGTGTGCAATGGCATGCGAACGTCTCTCCCTAGACGTCACTTTGATCTCGATACATTACCGATGCGCTAAACAAATTTGAAGGCATTTTTCTAACACCTCGAAAAGGAGCAAATTGGTACAAGAATTCAGTCATAACTTTTTACTGGTTAAAGATACGTCGAAAAAACCTTCACCATTGCATTTCTCGTGAAATTCTAGCCCATTTTGATATGTCGCACGACCCCCTTCCCATTTAAAATTCTGAAGTTGAATTCAAGATGGCGGACATCAAGATGGCCGCCGACCGTGTGGGTGGCGTCAATGTGGTTCCCCCTTGGCCTGATAAAGATTGGCCATCGCCAATTTCGAATTCCATGCCGCAGTGGCCTTGTACTGAGGGTGTTAAGTGACTTATTGAGCCACCCTGTATAATGGTATACATCTATTAATGGTATCTCGAAAGGAAATATTTCCTTATCAGAGTTGTAGCTAGAGATTTCAGCGACCAGGACCAGAATTTTTTTTCGCACCCCCTCACCGAATTTGCACCCCCCTACCTAGAGCTACCTAACATACTTAGACAGTATAGACATTTTATGTACTTACTCTTTTCCGTTGACTCAGATTAAAAGACAACTTAGCATTCAAGAAATGTGTCTGTCCTTTTGAGACCTATCCTTTTGAAATCTTTTGTTCTTTTGTGATCTGTTCTTTTGAGTCCTCCTGCCCTTGATGAGACCGTCTGATCTTTTGAGACCTCCTGTCTATTTGAGACCTGTTGTTTTGATACCTCCTGTCATTTTGAGATCTCCTGTTGTCTTGAGACTCGCCCTTTTGAGACCTCCTGTCCTTTTGAGACGACCTGTCCTCTTGAGACCTGTCCTTTTGTGACCTCCTGTGCTTTTCAGTCCTCCTGTACGTTATGAGACCTGTTCTTTTGAGACCTCCTCTCCATTTGAGAATTCCTGTCCTTTTGAGACCTATTCTTTTGACACGTCCCGTACTTTTGAGATCTGATATCCTTTCGAGGCCTTCTGTTTTTTAGACTTTCTGTAATTTTCAGATCTCATGTTCTATTGAGAACATCTGTCCTTTTGATACCTCTTGTTCTTTTGAGACCTCCTGTCCTTTTGATACCCTCTGTCCTTTTGAGACCTGTCTTTTGAGACCTTCTGTTGTTTTGAAACCTTCATCCCTTTTGAGACCTCCTGTTATTTTGAGACCTCCTGTCCTTTTGAGGCCTGTCCTTTTCGCACCTTCTGTCCTTTTGAGACCTCCTCTCCTTTTCAGACCTTCTGTTCTTTTGAGACCTGATGTCCTTTTGTGACGTTCTGTTCTTTTGAGACCTACCCTTTTGAAACCGCTTGTTGTTTTGAGACCTTCTTTCCCTTTGGTACCTCCTGTCCATTTGAGACATTCTGTTCTTTTGAGACATCCTCCCCTTTTGCGACCTCCTCTCCTTTTCAGACGTCCTTTTGAGCCCTCCTGTCCTTATGAGACCTTCAGTGTTTTTCAGACCCTCTGTTCTTTTGAGACCTCCTGTGCTTTTGAGACCTTCTGTTCTTTTGAGAACTCCTGCTCTTTCGCAACCTCCTATCCTCTTGCGAATTTTTATCCTTTTGAGACGACCTGTCCTTATGAGCCTTTCTGTCCTTATGATACCTTCTGTCCTTTTTTAAGCCTTGTGTCATATTGAGACATTCGGTACTTTAGACTGGCCCTGTCGTTTTGAGACATCCTGTTCATTTGAGACCTCCTGTCTGTTATTAGATCTCCTATCGTTATGAGACCTCCTGTCCTTTTGAGACCTCCTGTCCTTTCGAGACTTCCTGTCCTTTTGAGACGTGTCTTTTTGAGACCTTTTGTCCTTTTGAGACGTCATGTCCTTTTGAGACGTTCTGTCCTTTTGAGACGTTCTGTCCTTTTGAGACCTCCTGTCCTTTTGAGACCTTCTGTCATTTTTAGACATGCTGTCCTTTTGAGACTTCCTGTCCTTTTGAGACCTTCTGTCCTTTGAGAACTTCTGTCTTTTTGAGGCCTCTTGTCCGTTTGAAATCTACTGTCCTTTTCCTACCTCCTGTCCTCTTGACCCCTCCTGTCCTCTTGAGACATTCTGTTTTTTAGGCCCTTCTTTCGTTTTGTGACCTCGGTTACTTCGAGACTTTATGTCCTTTTCAGACCTCCTGTCCTTTGATACCTCCTGTAATTTTGAGCCCTCGTGTCCTTTTCTGACATTCTGTTCTATTGAGACATCCCGTCCTTTTGAGACCTTCTGTCCTTTTTGGGCCCTGTGTTCTTTTGGGACCTCTTGTCCTTTTGACAACCCCTGTGCTTTTGATGAGTCCTGTCCCCTTGAGACCTCCTATCCTTATGAGACCTCCTCTCTTTTTGAGACCTGTCTTTTTGAGACCTTCTGTCGTTTTAAGTCCACCTGTCCTTTTGAGACCTCCTGTCGTTTTGAGACCTCATGTCCTTTCAAGACCTCCTGTCCTTTTCATACGTACTGTCCTTTTGACACGTCCTACCCTTTTGAGTCCTTCTGTCCTTCTTAGACATACTGTCCTTTTGAGATCTCCTGTCCTTTTCGGACCAACTGTCCCAGACCCATGCCCTGTATGTTTTTTAGAGGACCCAAGCCCGAAACCTTTGCTATATATATATATAATAATTGACATGTAATATATGTCAATTATTAATTAAAACATTAATTTTATTTATTTATTTATATTTATAAACATATATAAACAAAATAATTTGCTACATTTATAAACTAGCAAATTAATTCCATAAACGACTGGTACAAGAAATTAGAAGATAGGTGAAATGTTTTTAATAAGTGTTAGATATTATTTTATTATTGTTTTTTATTTAAAATTATACTTAAATTTTCATACTTTTATTGTGTTGTTTCTATAATGGTGTACATCTATTAATGGTATCTCGAAAGGAAATATTTCCTAATCAGAGTTGTAGCTAGAGATTTCAGAGCCCAGGACAAGAATTTTTTTCGCACCCCCGCCCCGAATTTGCACCCCCCTACCTAGATCTACCTAACATACTTAGACAGTATAGACATTTTATGTACTTAATCTTTTCCGTTGACTCAGATTAAAAGACAACTTAGCATTCAAGAAATGTGTCTGTCCTTTTGGAACTATCCTTTTGAAATCTTTTGTTCTTTTGTGATCTGTTCATTGAGTCCTCCTGCCCTTGATGAGACCGTCTGATCTTTTGAGACCTCCTGTCCTTTTGAGACCTGTTGTTTTGATACCTCCTGTCATTTTGAGATCTCCTTTTGTTTTGAGACACGCCCTTTTGAGACCTCCTGTCCTTTTGAGACGACCTGTCCTCTTGAGACCTGTCCTTTTGTGATCTCCTGTGCTTTTGAGTCCTTCTGTCCGTTATGAGACCTGTTCTTTTGAGACCTCCTCTCCTTTTGAGAATTTCTGTCCTTTTGAGACCTATTCTTTTGACACGTCCCGTACTTTTGAGATCTGCTGTCCTTTCGAGGCCTTCTGTTTTTTAGACCTTCTGTTTTTGAGACCTTCTGTGCATTTGACCTCCTGTCATTTGAGAACTCTTGTTCTTTTACGACCTTCTGTCCTTCTGGAAATATTCTGTTTTTTTAGACCTCCTGTCCTTTTCAGAACTCATGTTATATGGAGAACATCTGTCCTTTTGATACCTCCTGTTCTTTTGAGACCTCCTGTCCTTTTGATACCCTCTGTCCTTTTGAGACCAGTCTTTTGAGACTTTCTATTCTTTTGAAACCTTCTGCCCTTTTGAGATCTCCTGTCCTTTTGAGGCCTGTCCTTTTTGCACCTTCTGTCCTTTTGAGACCTCCTCTCCTTTTCAGACCTTCTGTTCTTTTGAGACCTGATGTCCTTTTGTGACGTTCTGTTCTTTTGAGACCTACCCTTTTGAAACCGCTTGTTGTTTTGAGACCTTCTTTTCTCTTGATACCTCCTGTCGATTTGAGACATTCTGTTCTTTTGAGACCTCCTTTCCTTTTGCGAACTCCTCTCCTTTTCAGACGTCCTTTTGAGCCCTCTTGTCCTTTTGAGACCTTCAGTGTTTTTCAGACCCTCTGTTCTTTTGAGACCTCCTGTGCTTTGAGACCTTCTGTTCTTTTGAGAACTCCTGCTCTTTCGCAACCTCCTATCCTTTTGCGAATTTTTATCCTTTTCAGACGACCTGTCCTTATGAGCCTTTCTGTCCTTATGATACCTTCTGTCCATTTTTAAGCCTTATGTCCTATTGAGACATTCTGTCCTTTAGACTGGCCCTGTCGTTTTGAGACATCGTGTCCATTTGAGACCTCCTGTCTGTTATTAGATCTCCTATCGTTATGAGACCTCCTGTCCATTTGAGACCTCCTGTCCTTTCGAGACTTCCTGTCCTTTGGAGACCTGTCTTTTTGAGACCTTTTGTCCTTTTGAGACCTCATGTCCTTTTGAGACGTTCTGTCCTTTTGAGACCTCCTGTCCTTTTGAGACCTTCTGTCATTTTTAGACATGTTGTCCTTTTGAGACTTCCTGTCCTTTTCAGACCTGTCTTTTTGAGACCTTTGAGAACTTCTGTCTTTTTGAGGCCTCTTGTCCGTTTGAAATCTCCTGTCCTTTTCCTACCTCATGTCCTTTTGACCCCTCGTGTCCCTTTGAGACATTCTGTCTTTTTGAGTCCTTCTTTCGTTTTGTGACCTCGTTTACTTCGAGACTTTATGTTTTTTTCAGAGCTCCTGTCCTTTTGATACCTTCTGTAATTTTGAGCCCTCGTGTCCTTTTCTGACATTCTGTTCTATTGAGACATCCCGTCCTTTTGAGACCTTCTGTCCTTTTTGGGACCTCTGTTCTTTTGGGACCTCTTGTCCTTTTGACAACTCCTGTACTTTTGATGAGTCCTGTCCTCTTGAAACCTCCTATCCTTACGAGACCTCCTGTGTGTTTGAGACCTCCTGTCCCTTTGATACCTCCTGTCATTTTGAGACCTCCTGTGTATTTGAGAACTCCTGTCCTTTTGAGATGTCCTCTCTTTTTTCAAATCTTCTGTACTTTAGACTGGTCCTGTCGTTTTGAGACATCCTTCCCTTATTATAGCTCACGTTCTTTTGAGACCTCCTGCCGTTATGAAACCTCTTCTCCCTTTGAGATCTGATATCATTTCGAGACCGAGACCTTTTGATCTTTTGAGACCTTTTGTCTTTTGAGACCTCCTGATCTCTTGAGACGACCTGTACTCTTGAGACCTTCTGTTCTTCTGACACCTCCCGTACTTTTGAGACCTTCTGTCCTTTTGAGGCCTGCTTTCATTTGAGATGTTCTGTCCCTCTTGACCTCCTGTCATTTGAGACCTTTTGTTCTTTTAAGACTTGTCCTTTTGAGGCCTTCTGTTTTTAGACCTTCTGTGCTTTTGAGGCTTTTTGTCATTTTGAGGCCTCCCTTCTTTTAAAGACTTTTCCTACTTGAGACATTGTGTTCTTATAGACCTCCTGTTCTTTTGAGACCTAATGTTTTATTGAGAACTTCTGTCCTTTTGAAACCTCCTGTCCATTTGAGACCTCCTGTCCTTCTGAGACCTCCTGTTTTCCGACACATTCTGTCCTTTTGTGGCCTTCTGTTCTTTTGAGACCTCTCCTTTTTTGACCTTCTGTCCTTTTCAGACCCCTATCTTTTTGAGACTTCCTATCCTTTTGAGACCTCGTTTTTTAGACATCCTTTTCTTTTCAGACCCTCTTTCCTTTTGAATCCTCCTATTTCTTTTGAGACCTCGTGTTCTTTTGATACCTAATGTCGTTTTGAATCCTTGTGTCTTTTTGAGACCTTGTGTTCATTTGAGACCTATTGTCCTCGAAACCTTGTATCCTTTTGAGACCAATTGGTCTTTGAAATCTTCTACACTTTTGAAACCACGTGTCCTTTTGAGACCTTCTTTCCTTTTGAGACATCCTGTCCTTTTGAGACCTTTGGTAATTTGAGACCTTCTCACTTTATGACCTCGTTTTCTATTGAGACGTGTTGTTTTGAAACTTCGTGTTCATTTGAGACCTCCGGTACTTTTGAGGCCGTCTCTCTTTTTAGGACCTCTTGTCCTTTTGAGACCTCCTGTCCTTTTGAGACCTCCTGTTTTCTGAAACATTCTGTCCTTTTGTGGCCTTCTGTCCTTTTGAGACCTCCTGTCCTTTTGAGACCTCCTGTTTTCTGAAACATTCTGTCCTTTTGTGGCCTTCTGTCCTTTTGATACCTTCTGTCCTTTTAATACCTCTTGTCCTTTTGAGCTCTCGTGTTCTTTTGAGACCTTCTGTCCTTTTGAAACCTCCTGTCCATATTAGACCTCCTGTCTTTTTGAGACCATTTGTCTTTTGAGACCTCCTTTTCTTTTGAGGCTTCTTTTCTTTTGAGGCCTCTTTTCTTTTGAGACCTTCTGTCCATTTTGAGATTTCTGTACTTTTTGAGACCTTCTGTTCTTTTGAGGCCTCCTGTCCTTTTAATACCTCCTTCCTTTAGAGCCCTCGTCTTATTTTGAGACCTTCTGTCCTTTTGAAACCTCCTGCCCATTTGAGACCTCCTGTCCTTTTGAGACCTTTTCTCTTTTAAGACCTCCTGTTCTTTTGAGGCCTCTTTTCTTTTTACACCTTCTGTCCTTTTGAGAGCTACTGTCCTTTTGAGACTTCGTGTCCCTTTGAGTCATTCTCTATTGAGACCTTGTCTCTTTATATCACGTGTCCTTGTGTGATTTTCTGTCCCTTCGAAACCTTATGTCGTTTTGGGACTATCTGTTCTTTTGAGTCCTCCTGTCTTTTGTTGCCTCCTCTCCTACTGAGACCTCCTGTCCTTTTTGACACCTTATGTCCTTTTGAGATCTTCTGTCCTTTTCAGACCTTCTGTCCTTTGGAGATCTTCTGTCCTTTGGCTATCTTCTGTCCTTTTGAGACCGACTGTGCCTTTGAGACCGCTTGTTCTTTCGAGACCTCTTGCTCTTTTGAGACCTCTGTCCTTTTTAGACCTTTCGTCCTTTTGATACCTTCTGTCCTTTATAGCCCTCGTGTCGTTTTGAGGCATTTTGTTCTTTTGAGATAAAGTATCTTTCTCAGTCCTAGTTTATTTTTAAGACCTTCTGTACCTTTGCGACTTCGTGCCCTTTTGATACGTCCTGTCCTTACGAGCCCTCGTGTATTTTTGAGACCTTCTGTCCTTTTGAGACTTCGTGTTATTTTCAGACCTCCTGACATTTGAGACCTCCAGTCGGTTTGCGACCTCTAGTCAATTTCTTTTGAGACCTTTTGTCACTTTGAGACCTTCTGTCCTTTGGATATCTTCTGTCCTTTTGAGACCCACTGTCCTTTAGAGACCGCTTGTTCTTTCGAGACGTCTTGCTCTTTTGAGACCTCTGTCCGTTTGAGACTTTTTGTCCTTTTGATGCCTCCTGTCCTTTTGAGCCCTCGTGTTCTTTGGAGACATTCTTTTCTTCTGAAACCTCGTGTCTTTTTTAGACATCGTGTCTTCTGGAGACCTTCTGTCCTTTTTGGACTTCGTGTGCTTCTGAGACCTCCTGTTCTTTTGAGACCTTCTGTCGTTCTTGAAATATTCTGTTGTTTTAGACCTCCTGTCCTTTTCAGAACTCAAGTTATATTGAGAACATCTGTCCTTTTGATACCTCCTGTTCTTTTGAGACCTCCTGTCCTTTTGATTCCCTCTGTCCTTTTGAGACCTGTCTTTTGAGACCTTCTATTCTTTTGAAAACTTCTGCCCTTTTGAGACCTCCTGCCCTTTTGAGGCCTGTCCTTTTTGCACCTTCTGTCCTTTGAGACCTCCTCTCCTTTTCAGACCTTCTGTTCTTTTGAGACCTGATGTCCTTTTGTGACGTTCTGTTCTTTTGAGACCTACCCTTTTGAAACCGCTTGTTGTTTTGAAACCTTCTTTCCTTTTGATACCTCCTGTCCATTTGAGACATTCTGTTCTTTTGAGACCTCCTTTCGTTTTACGACCTCCTCTCCTTTTCAGACGTCCTTTTGAGCTCTCCTGTCCTTTTGAGACCTTCAGTGTTTTTCAGACCCTATGTTCTTTTGAGACCTCCTGTGCTTTGAGACCTTCTGTTCTTTTGAGAACTCCTGCTCTTTCGCAACCTCCTATCCTTTTGCGAATTTTTATCCTTTTCAGACGACCTGTCCTTATGAGACTTTCTGTCCTTATGATACCTTCTGTCCTTTTTTAAGCCTTATGTCCTATTGAGACATTCTGTCCTTTAGACTGGCCCTGTCGTTTTGAGACATCCTGTTCATTTGAGACCTCCTGTCTGTTATTAGATCTTCTATCGTTATGAGACCTCCTGTCCTTTAGAGACCTCCTGTCCTTTCGAGACTTCCTGTCCTTTGGAGACCTGTCTTTTTGAGACCTTTTGTCCTTTTGAGACCTCATGTCCTTTTGAGACGTTCTGTCCTTTTGAGACGTTCTATCCATTTGAGACCTCCTGTCCTTTTGAGACCTTCTGTCATTTTAGACATGCTGTCCTTTTGAGACTTCCTGTCCTTTTGAGACCTTCTGTCCTTTGAGAACTTCTGTCTTTTTGAGGCCTCTTGTTCGTTTGAAATCTACTGTCCTTTTGCTATCTTCTGTCCTTTTGACCCCTCCTGTCCTCTTGAGACAATCTGTTTTTTAAGCCCTTCTTTCGTTTTGTGACCTCGGTTACTTCGAGACTTCATGTCCTTTTCAGACCTTCTGTCCTTTTGATACCTCCTGTAATTTTGAGCCCTCGTGTCCTTTTCTGACATTCTGTTCTATTGAGACATCCCGTCTTTTGAGACCTTCTGTCCCTTTTGGGCCCTCTGTTCTTTTGAGACCTCTTGTCCTTTTGACAACTCCTGTGCTTTTGATGAGTCCTGTCCTCTTGAGACCTCCTATCCTTATGAGACCTCCTGTGTATTTGAGAACCCCTGTCCTTTTGAGATGTCCTCTCCTTTTTCAAATCTTCTGTACTTTAGACTGGTCCTGTCATTTTGAGACATCCTGTCCTTATCATAGCTCACGTTCTTTTGAGACCTTCTGCCGTTATGAAACCTCGTCTCCCTTTAAGATCTGATATCATTTCAAGATCTGTCTATCCCTTCGAGACCTCCTGTCTCTTTGAGACCTCCTGTCGTTTTGAGACCTCCTGTCCTTTTGAGACCTTCTGTCCTTTTGAGATCACCCCTACCTAGATGTAGCTAACATACTTAGACATTGTAGAAATTTTATGTACTTACTCTTTTCCGTTGACTCAGATGAAAAGAAAACTTAGCTTTCAAGAAATGTGGCTGTCTTTTTGAGACCTTTCCTTTTGAGACCTTTTGTCCTTTTGTGACCTGTCCTCTTGAGTCCTCCTGCCCTTGATGAGACCTTCTGATCTTTTGAGACCTTTTGTCTTTTGAGACCTCCTGTTCATTTGAGACGACCTGTACTCTTGAGACCTTCTGTTCATTTGACACCTCCCGTACTTTTGAGACCTTCTGTCCTTTTGAGGCCTACTTTCATTTGAGATGTTCTGTCCCTCTTGACCTCCTGTCATTTGAGACCTTTTGTTCTTTTAAGACTTGTCCTTTTGAGGCCTTCTGTTTTTAGACCTTCTGTGCTTTTGAGGCTTTTTGTCATTTTGAGGCCTCCCTTCTTTTAGAGACTTTTCCTACTTGAGACATTGTGTTCTTATAGACCTCCTGTTCTTTTGAGACCTAATATTTTATTGAGAACTTCTGTCCTTTTGAAACCTCCTGTCCATTTGAGACCTCCTGTCCTTTTGAGACCTCCTGTTTTCCGACACATTCTGTCCTTTTGTGGCCTTCTGTTCTTTTGAGACCTCTCCTTTTTTGACCTTCTGTTCTTTTCAGACCTCCTATCTTTTTGAGACCTCCTATCCTTTTGAGACCTCGTTTTTTAGACATCCTTTTCTTTTGAGAACTTCTTTTCTTTTGAATCCTCCTATTTCTTTTGAGACCTCGTGTTCTTTTGATACCTAATGTCGTTTTGAGACCTTATGTCTTTTTGAGACCTTGCGTTCATTTGAGACCTATTGTCCTCGAAACCTTGTATCCTTTTGAGACCAATTGGTCTTTGAAATCTTCTACCCTTTTGAAACCACGTGTCCTTTTGAGACCTTCTTTCCTTTTGAGACCTCCTGTCCTTTTGAGACCTTTGGCCATTTGAGACCTTCTCACTTTATGACCTCGTTTTCTATTGAGACGTGTTGTTTTGAAACTTCGTGTTCTTTTGAGACCTCCGGTACTTTTGAGGCCGTCTCTCTTTTTAGAACCTCTTGTCCTTTTGAGACCTCCTGTCCTTTCGAGACCTCCTGTTTTCTGAAACATTCTGTCCTTTTCTGGCCTTCTGTCCTTTTGAGACCTCTTGTCCTTTTGAGACCTCCTGTTTTCTGAAACATTCTATCCTTTTGTGGCCTTCTGTACTTTTGATATCTTCTGTCCTTTTAATACCTCTTGTCCTTTTGAGCCCTCGTGTTCTTTTGAGACCTTCTGTCCTTTTGAAACCTCCTGTCCATATGAGACTTTCTGTCCCTTTGAGACCTTTTGTCTTTTGAGACCTCCTTTTCTTTTGAGGCCTCTCTTCTTTTGAGACCTTCTGAACTTTTTGAGACTTTCTGTACTTTTTGAGACCTCCTGTTGTTTTGAGACCTTCTGTTCTTTTGAGGCCTCCTGTCCTTTTAATACCTCCTTCCTTTAGAGCCCTCGTCTTATTTTGAGACCTTCTGTCCTTTTGAAATCTCCTGCCCATTTGAGACCTCCTGTCCTATTTAGACCTTTTTTCTTTTGAGACCTCCTGCTCTTTTGAGGCCTCTTTTCTTTTTACACCTTCTGTCTTTTTGAGACCTACTGTCCTTTTGCGACTTCGTGTCCCTTTGAGACATTCTCTATTGAGACCTGTCTCTTTATATCACGTGTCCTTGTGTGATTTTCTGTCCCTTCGAAACCTTATGTCGTTTTGGAACCTTCTGTCCTTTTTGAGACCTCCTGTTGGTTTGAGACCTTCTGTTCTTTTGAGGCCTCCTGTCCTTTTGTTGCCTCCTCTCCTACTGAGACCTCCTGTCCTTTTTGACACCTTCTGTCATTTCGAGACCTCCTGTCCTTTTGAGATTTTCTGTCCTTTTGAGACCTCCTATCCCTTTGAGACCTTCTGTCCTTTTGAGACCTACTGTCCTTTTGAGACTTTGTGTCCCTTTGAGACATTCTCTATTGAGACCTGTCTCTTTATATCACGTGTCCTTGTGTGATTTTCTGTCCCTTCGAAACCTTATGTCATTTTGGGACCTTCTGTCCTTTTGAGACCTTCTCTTTTTGAGTCCTCTTGACCATTCGCTCCCTCCTGTCCTTTTGACCCCTCGTATCCTTTTGAGACATTCTGTCTTTTTGAGTCCTTCTTTCGTTGTGTGACCTCGGTCACTTCGAGACTTTCTGTCCTTTTCAGACCTCTTTTCCTTTTGAGAACTCCTGTCCTTTTGATACCTCCTGTAATATTGAGCCCTTGTGTCCTTTTCTGACATTCTGTTCTATTGACACCTCGTGTCCATTTTAGACCTTCCGTCTTCTCGACCTGTCCTTTTGAGATCTCCTGTCCTCTTGAGACCTCCTATCCTTTCGATACCTCCTGTGTGTTTGAGACCTCCGGTCCCTTTGATACCTCCTGTCCCTTTTGAGACCTCCTGTGTATTTGAGAACTCCTATCCTTTTGAGACCTTCTGTCCTTTAGACTGGTTTTGAGACATCCTGTCCTTATCATAGCTCCTGTCCTTTTGAGACCTCTTGCCGTTACGAGACCACCTCTCCTTTTGAGACCTGTCTTTTTGAGACCTTCTGTCGTTTTAATTTCTCCTGTCCTTTTGAAACCTCATGTCGATTTGAGACCTCATGTCCTTTCAAGACCTCCTGTCCTTTTAATACATTCTGTCCTTTTGACACGTCCTGTCCTTTTGAGACCTTCTGTCCTTCTTAGACATACTGTCCTTTTGAGATCTCCTGTCCTTTTCAGACCACCTGTCCCAGACCCATACCCTGTATGTTTTTTAGAGGAGCCAAGCCTGAAACCATTGTTATATATATATAATAATTGACATGAAATATATGTCAATTATTAATTAAAATCATTAATTTTATTTATTTATTTATATTTATAAACATATATAAACAAAATAATTTGCTACATTTATAAACTAGCAAATTAATTCCATAAACGACTGGTACAAGAAAGTAGAAGATAGGTGAAATGTTTTTAATAGGTGTTAGATATTATTTTATTATTGTTTTTTATTTAAAATTATACTTAAATTTTCACACTTTTATTGTGTTGTTTCTATAATGGTATACATCTATTAATGGTATCTCGAAAGGAAATATTTCCTTATCAGAGTTGTAGCTAGAGATTTCAGCGACCAGGACCAGAATTTTTTTTCGCACCCCCGCACCGAATTTGCACCCCCCCTACCTAGATCTACCTAACATACTTAGACAGTATAGAAATTTTATGTACTTAATCTTTTCCGTTGACTCAGATTAAAAGACAACTTAGCATTCAAGAAATGTGTCTGTCCTTTTGAGACCTATCCTTTTGAAATCTTTTGTTCTTTTGTGATCTGTTCTCTTGAGTCCTCCTGCCCTTGATGAGACCGTCTGATCTTTTGAGACCTCCTGTCTATTTGAGACCTGTTGTTTTGATACCTCCTGTCATTTTGAGATCTCCTGTTGTTTTGAGACTCGCCCTTTTGAGACCTCCTGTCCTTTTGAGACGACCTGTCCTCTTGAGACCTGTCCTTTTGTGACCTCCTGTGCTTTTGAGTCCTTCTGTCCGTTATGAGACCTGTTCTTTTGAGACCTCCTCTCCATTTGAGAATTCCTGTCCTTTTGAGACCTATTCTTTTGACACGTCCCGTACTTTTGAGATCTGATATCCTTTCGAGGCCTTCTGTTTTTTAGACTTTCTGTCCTTTTCAGAACTCATGTTCTATTGAGAACATCTGTCCTTTTGATACCTCCTTTTCTTTTGAGACCTCCTGTCCTTTTGATACCCTCTGTCCTTTTGAGACCTGTCTTTTGAGACCTTCTGTTGTTTTGAAACCTTCATCCCTTTTGAGACCTCCTGTTATTTTGAGACCTCCTGTCCTTTTGAGGCCTGTCCTTTTCGCACCTTCTGTCCTTTTGAGACCTCCTCTCCTTTTCAGACCTTCTGTTCTTTTGAGACCTGATGTCCTTTTGTGACGTTCTGTTCTTTTGAGACCTACCCTTTTGAAACCGCTTGTTGTTTTGAGACCTTCTTTCCCTTTGGTACCTCCTGTCCATTTGAGACATTCTGTTCTGTTGAGACATCCTCCCCTTATGCGACCTCCTCTCCTTTTCAGACGTCCTTTTGAGCCCTCCTGTCCTTATGAGACCTGCAGTGTTTTTCAGACCCTCTGTTCTTTTGAGACCTCCTGTGCTTTTGAGACCTTCTGTTCTTTTGAGAACTCCTGCTCTTTCGCAACCTCCTATCCCTTTGCGAATTTTTATCCTTTTGAGACGACCTGTCCTTATGAGCCTTTCTGTCCTTATGATACCTTCTGTCCTTTTTTAAGCCTTGTGTCATATTGAGACATTCTGTACTTTAGACTGGCTCTGTCGTTTTGAGACATCCTGTTCATTTGAGACCTCCTGTCTGTTATTAGATCTCCTATCGTTATGAGACCTCCTGTCCTTTTGAGACCTCCTGTCCTTTCGAGACTTCCTGTCCTTTTGAGACGTGTCTTTTTGAGACCTTTTGTCCTTTTGAGACCTCATGTCCTTTTGGGACGTTCTGTCCTTTTGAGACGTTCTGTCCTTTTAAGACCTCCGGTCCTTTTGAGACCTTCTGTCATTTTTAGACATGCTGTCCTTTTGAGACTTCCTGTCCTTTTGAGACCTTCTGTCCTTTGAGACAATCTGTTTTTTAAGCCCTCCTTTCCTTTTGTGACCTCGGTTACTTCGAGACTTTATGTCCTTTTCAGACCTCCTGTCCTTTGATACCTCCTGTAATTTTGAGCCCTCGTGTCCTTTTCTGACATTCTGTTCTATTGAGACATCCCGTCCTTTTGAGACCTTCTGTCCTTTTTGGGCCCTGTGTTCTTTTGAGACCTCTTGTCCTTTTGACAACCCCTGTGCTTTTGATGAGTCCTGTCCTCTTGAGACCTCCTATCCTTATGAGACCTCCTCTCCTTTTGAGACCTGTCTTTTTGAGACCTTCTGTCGTTTTAAGTCCTCCTGTCCTTTTGAAACCTCCTGTCGTTTTGAGACCTCATGTCCTTTCAAGACCTCCTGTCCTTTTATTACATACTGTCCTTTTGACACGTCCTACCCTTTTGAGTCCTTCTGTCCTTCTTAGACATACTGTCCTTTTTAGATCTCCTGTCCTTTTCGGACCAACTGTCCCAGACCCATACCCTGTATGTTTTTTAGAGGACCCAAGCCCGAAACCTTTGCTATATATATATAATAATTGACATGAAATATGTGTCAATTATTAATTAAAATCATTAATTTTATTTATTTATTTATATTTATAAACATATATAAACAAAATATTTTGCTACATTTATAAACTAGCAAATTAATTCCATAAACGACTGGTTCAAGAAATTAAAAGATAGGTGAAATGTTTTTAATAAGTGTTAGATATTATTTTATTATTGTTTTTTATTTAAAATTATACTTAAATTTTCATACTTTTATTGTGTAGTTTCTATAATGGTGTACATCTATTAATGGTATCTCGAAAGGAAATATTTCCTAATCAGAGTTGTAGCTAGAGATTTCAGAGCCCAGGACAAGAATTTTTTTCGCACCCCCGCACCGAATTTGCACCCCCTACCTAGATGATCTACCTAACATACTTAGACAGTATAGACATTTTATGTACTTAATCTTTTCCGTTGACTCAGATTAAAAGACAACTTAGCATTCAAGAAATGTGTCTGTCCTATTGAGACCTATCCTTTTGAAATCTTTTGTTCTTTTGTGATCTGTTCTTTTGAGTCCTCTTGCCCTTGATGAGACCGTCTGATCTTTTGAGACCTCCTGTCCTTTTGAGACCTGTTGTTTTGATACCTCCTGCCATTTTGAGATCTCGTGTTGTTTTGAGACTCGCCCTTTTGAGACCTCCTGTCCTTTTGAGACGACCTGTCCTCTTGAGACCTGTCCTTTTGTGATCTCCTGTGCTTTTGAGTCCTTCTGTCCGTTATGAGACCTGTTCTTTTGAGACCTCCTCTCCTATTGAGAATTCCTGTCCTTTTGAGACCTATTCTCTTGACACGTCCCGTACTTTTGAGATCTGCTGTCCTTTCGAGGCCTTCTGTTTTTTAGACCTTCTGTGCATTTGACCTCCTGTCATTTGAGAACTTTTGTTCTTTTACGACCTCCCGTCCTTCTTGAAATATTCTGTTTTTTTAGACCTCCTGTCCTATTGAGAACATCTGTCCTTTTGATACCTCCTGTTCTTTTGAGACCTCCTGTTCTTTTGAGACCTCCTCTTCTTTTGATACCCTCTGTCCTTTTGAGACCTGTCTTTTGAGACTTTCTGTTCTTTTGAAACCTTCTGCCCTTTTGAGATCTCCTGTCCTTTTGAGGCCTGTCCTTTTTGCACCTTCTGTCCTTTTGAGACCTCCTCTCCTTTTCAGACCTTCTGTTCTTTTGAGACCTGATGTCCTTTTGTGACGTTCTGTTCTTTTGAGACCTACCCTTTTGAAACCGCTTGTTGTTTTGAGACCTTCTTTTCTCTTGATACCTCCTGTCGATTTGAGACATTCTGTTCTTTTGAGACCTCCTTTCCTTTTGCGACCTCCTCTCCTTTTCAGACGTCCTTTTGAGCCCTCCTGTCCTTTGGAGACCTTCAGTGTTTTTCAGACCCTCTGTTCTTTTAAGACCTCCTGTGCTTTGAGACCTTCTGTTCTTTTGAGAACTCCTGCTCTTTCGCAACCTCCTATCCTTTTGCGAATTTTTATCCTTTTCAGACGACCTGTCCTTATGAGCCTTTCTGTCCTTATGATACCTTCTGTCCATTTTTAAGCCTTATGTCCTATTGAGACATTCTGTCCTTTAGACTGGCCCTGTCGTTTTGAGACATCCTGTTATTAGATCTCCTATCGTTATGAGACCTCCTGTCCTTTTGAGACCTCCTGTCCTTTCGAGACTTCCTGTCCTTTGGAGACCTGTCTTTTTGAGACCTTTTGTCCTTTTGAGACCTCATGTCCTTTTGAGACGTTCTGTCCTTTTGAGACCTCCTGTCCTTTTGAGACCTTCTGTCATTTTTAGACATGTTGTCCTTTTGAGACTTCCTGTCCTTTTCAGACCTGTCCTTTTGAGATCTTTGAGAACTTCTGTCTTTTTGAGGCCTCTTGTCCGTTTGAAATCTCCTGTCCTTTTCCTACCTCATGTCCTTTTGACCCCTCGTGTCCTTTTGAGACATTCTGTCTTTTTGAGCCCTTCTCTCGTTTTGTGACCTCGGTTACTTCGAGACTTTATGTTTTTTTCAGAGCTCCTGTCCTTTTGATACTTCCTGTAATTTTGAGCCCTCGTGTCCTTTTCTGACATTCTGTTCTATTGAGACATCCCGTCCTTTGGGACCTTCTGTCATTTTTGGGCCCTCTGTTCTTTTGAGACCTCTTGTCCTTTTGACAACCCCTGTGCTTTTGATGAGTCCTGTCCTCTTGAGACCTCCTATCCTTATGAGACCTCCTCTCCTTTTGAGACCTGTCTTTTTGAGACCTTCTGTCGTTTTAAGTCCTCCTGTCCTTTTGAAACCTCCTGTCGTATTGAGACCTCATGTCCTTTCAAGACCTCCTGTCCTTTTATTACACACTGTCCTTTTGACACGTCCTACCCTTTTGAGTCCTTCTGTCCTTCTTAGACATACTGTCCTTTTGAGATCTTCTGTCCTTTTCGGACCAACTGTCCCGGACCCATACCCTGTATGTTTTTTAGAGGACCCAAGCCCGAAACCTTTGCTATATATATATAATAATTGACATGAAATATGTGTCAATTATTAATTAAAATCATTAACTTTATTTATTTATTTATATTTATAAACATATATAAACAAAATATTTTGCTACATTTATAAACTAGCAATTTAATTCCATAAACGACTGGTTCAAGAAATTAAAAGATAGGTGAAATGTTTTTAATAAGTGTTAGATATTATTTTATTATTGTTTTTTATTTAAAATTATACTTAAATTTTCATACTTTTATTGTGTTGTTTCTATAATGGTGTACATCTATTAATGGTATCTCGAAAGGAAATATTTTCTAATCAGAGTTGTAGCTAGAGATTTCAGAGCCCAGGACAAGAATTTTTTTCGCACCCCCGCACCGAATTTGCACCCCCCTACCTAGATGATCTACCTAACATACTTAGACAGTATAGACATTTTATGTACTTAATCTTTTCCGTTGACTCAGATTAAAAGACAACTTAGCATTCAAGAAATGTGTCTGTCCTATTGAGACCTATCCTTTTGAAATCTTTTGTTCTTTTGTGATCTGTTCTTTTGATTTCTCTTGCCCTTGATGAGACCGTCTGATCTTTTGAGACCTCCTGTCCTTTTGAGACCTGTTGTTTTGATACCTCCTGTCATTTTGAGATCTCGTGTTGTTTTGAGACTCGCCCTTTTGAGACCTCCTGTCCTTTTGAGACGACCTGTCCTCTTGAGACCTGTCCTTTTGTGATCTCCTGTGCTTTTGAGTCCTTCTGTCCGTTATGAGACCTGTTCTTTTGAGACCTCCTCTCCTTTTGAGAATTCCTGTCCTTTTGAGACCTATTCTTTTGACACGTCCCGTACTTTTGAGATCTGCTGTCCTTTCGAGGCCTTCTGTTTTTTAGACCTTCTGTGCATTTGACCTCCTGTCATTTGAGAACATTTGTTCTTTTACGACCTCCCGTCCTTCTTGAAATATTCTGTTTTTTTAGACCTTCTGTCCTTTTCAGAACTCATGTTATATTGAGAACATCTGTCCTTTTGATACCTCCTGTTCTTTTGAGACCTCCTGATCTTTTGAGACCTCCTGTTCTTTTGATACCCTCTGTCCTTTTGAGACCTGTCTTTTGAGACTTTCTGTTCTTTTGAAACCTTCTGCCCTTTTGAGATCTCCTGTCCTTTTGAGGCCTGTCCTTTTTGCACTTTCTGTCCTTTTGAGACCTCCTCTCCTTTTCAGACCTTCTGTTCTTTTGAGACCTGATGTCCTTTTGTGACGTTCTGTTCTTTTGAGACCAACCCTTTTGAAACCGCTTGTTGTTTTGAGACCTTCTTTTCTCTTGATACCTCCTGTCGATTTGAGACATTCTGTTCTTTTGAGACCTCCTTTCCTTTTGCGACCTCCTCTCCTTTTCAGACGTCCTTTTGAGCCCTCCTGTCCTTTAGAGACCTTCAGTGTTTTTCAGACCCTCTGTTCTTTTGAGACCTTATGTGCTTTGAGACCTTCTGTTCTCTTGAGAACTCCTGCTCTTTCGCAACCTCCAATCCTTTTGCGAATTTTTATCCTTTACAGACGACCAGTCATTATGAGCCTTTCTGTCCTTATGATACCTTCTGTCCATTTTTAAGCCCTATGTCCTATTGAGACATTCTGTCCTTTAGACTGGCCCTGTCGTTTTGAGACATCCTGTCCATTTGAGACCTCCTGTCTGTTATTAGATCTCCTATCGTTATGAGACCTCCTGTCCTTTTGAGACCTCCTGTCCTTTCGAGACTTCCTGTCTTTTGGAGACCTGTCTTCTTGAGACCTTTTGTCCTTTTGAGACCTCATGTCCTTTTGAGACGTTCTGTCCTTTTGAGACCTCCTGTCCTTTTGAGACCTTCTGTCATTTTTAGACATGTTGTCCTTTTGAGACTTCCTGTCCTTTTCAGACCTGTCCTTTTGAGACCTTTGAGATCTTCTGTCTTTTTGAGGCCTCTTGTCCGTTTGAAATCTCCTGTCCTTTTCCTACCTCAAGTCCTTTTGACCCCTCGTGTCCTTTTGAGACATTCTGTTCTATTTGAGCCCTTCTTTCGTTTTGTGACCTCGGTTACTTCGAGACTTTATGTTTCTTTCAGAGCTCCTGTCCTTTTGATACCTCCTGTAATTTTGAGCCCTCGTGTCCTTTTCTGACATTCTGTTCTATTGAGACATGCCGTCCTTTTGAGACCTTCTGTCCTTTTTGGGCCCTCTGTTCTTTTGAGACCTCTTGTCCTTTTGACAACCCCTGTGCTTTTGATGAGTCCTGTCCTCTTGAGACCTCCTATCCTCAGGAGACCACCTGTGTGTTTGAGACCTCCTGTCCCTTTGATACCTACTGTCATTTTGAGACCTCCTGTGTATTTGAGAACTCCTGTCCTTTTGAGATGTCCTCTTCTGTACTTTAGACTGGTCCTGTCGTTTTGAGACATCCTGCCCTTATTATAGCTCACGTTCTTTTGAGACCTCCTGCCGTTATGAAACCTTGTCTCCCTTTGAGATCTGATATCATTTCGAGACCGAGAACTTCTGATCTTTTGAGACCTTTTGTCTTTTGAGACCTCCAGTTCTTTTGAGACGACCTGTACTCTTGAGACCCTCTGTTCTTCTGACACCTCCCGTACTTTTGAGACCTTCTGTCCTTTTGAGGCCTGCTTTCATTTGAGATGTTCTGTCCCTCTTGACCTCCTGTCATTTGAGACCTTTTGTTCTTTTAAGACTTGTCCTTTTGAGGCCTTCTGTTTTTAGACATTCTGTGCTTTTGAGGCTTTTTGTCATTTTGAGGCCTCCCTTCTTTTAGAGACTTTTCCTACTTGAGACATTGTGTTCTTATAGCCCTCCTGTTCTTTTGAGACCTAATATTTTATTGAGAACTTCTGTCTTCTTGAAACCTCCTGTCCATTTGAGACCTCCTGTCCTTTTGAGACCTCCTGTTTTCCGACACATTCTGTCCTTTTGTGGCCTTCTGTCCTTTTGAGACCTCTACTTTTTTTACCTTCTGTCCTTTTCAGACCTCCTATCTTTTTGAGACCTCCTATCCTTTTGAGACCTCGTTTTTTAGACATCCTTTTGTTTTCAGACCTTCTTTTCTTTTGAATCCTCCTATTTCTTTTGAGTCCTCGTGTTCTTTTGATACCTAATGTCGTTTTGAGACCTTATGTCTTTTTGAGACCTTGTGTTCATTTGAGACCTATTGTCCTCGAAACCTTGTATCCTTTTGAGACCAATTGGTATTTGAAATCTTCTACCCTTTTGAAACCACGTGTCCTTTTGAGACCTTCTTTCCTTTTGAGACATCCTGTCCTTTTGTGACCTTTGGTCATTTGAGACCTTCTCACTTTATGACCTCGTTTTCTATTGAGACGTGTTGTTTTGAAACTTCGTGTTCATTTGAGACCTCCGGTACTTTTGAGGCCGTCTCTCTTTTTAGGACCTCTTGTCCTTTTGAGACCTCCTGTCCATTTGAGACCTCCTGTTTTCTGAAACATTCTGTCCTTTTCTGGCCTTCTGTCCTTTTGAGACCTCCTGTCCTTTTGAGACCTCCTGTTTTCTGAAACATTCTATCCTTTTGTGGCCTTCTGTCCTTTTGATATCTTCTGTCCTTTTAATACCTCTTGTCCTTTTGAGCCCTCGTGTTCTTTTGAGACCTTCTGTCCTTTTGAAACCTCCTGTCCATATGAGACTTTCTGTCCCTTTGAGACCTTTTGTCTTTTGAGACCTCCTTTTCTTTTGAGGCCTCTCTTCTTTTGAGACCTTCTGTCCTTTTTGAGACTTTCTGTACTTTTTGAGGCCTCTCTTCTTTTGAGACCTTCTGTCCTTTTTGAGACTTTCTGTACTTTTTGAGACCTCCTGTTGTTTTGAGACCTTCTGTTCTTTTGAGGCCTCCTGTCCTTTTAATACCTCCTTCCTTTAGAGCCCTCGTCTTATTTTGAGACCTTCTGTCCTTTTGAAATCTCCTGCCCATTTGAGACCTCCTGTCCTATTTAGACCTTTTTTCTTTTGAGACCTCCTGCTCTTTTGAGGCCTCTTTTCTTTTTACACCTTCTGTCTTTTTGAGACCTACTGTCCTTTTGAGACTTCGTGTCCCTTTGAGACATTCTCTATTGAGACCTGTCTCTTTATATCACGTGTCCTTGTGTGATTTTATGTCTCTTCGAAACCTTATGTCATTTTGGAACTTTCTGTCCTTTTTGAGACCTCCTGTGGCTTTGAGACCTTCTGTTCTTTTGAGGCCTCCTGTCCTTTTGTTGCCTCCCCTCCTACTGACACCTCCTGTCCTTTTTGACACCTTCTGTCATTTCGATACCTCCTGTCCTTTTGAGATCATCTGTCCTTTTGAGACCTCCTATCCTTTTGAGAACTCCTGTTGTTTTGAGACCTACTGTCCTTTTGAGAGTTCGTGTCCCTTTGAGACATTCTCTATTGAGACCTGTCTCTTTGATATCACCTGTCCTTGCGAGATTTTCTGTCCCTTCGAAACCTTATGTCGTTTTGGAACCTTCTGTTCTTTTTGAGACCTCCTGTTGCTTTGAGACCTTCTGTTCTTTTGAGGCCTCCTGTCCTTTTGTTGGCTCCTCTCCTACTGAGACCTCCTGTCCTTTTTGACACCTTATGTCCTTTTGAGATCTTCTGTCCTTTTGAGACCTTCTGTCCTTTGGACATCTTCTGTCCTTTGGATATCTTCTGTCTTTTGAGACCGACTGTCCTTTTGAGACCGCTTGTTGTTTCGAGACCTCTTTCTCTTTTGAGACCTCTGTCCTTTTTAGACCTTTCGTCCTTTTGATACCTTCTGTCCTTTATAGCCTTCGTGTCTTTTTGAGGCATTCTGTTCTTTTGAGATATCGTATCTCTTTCAGTCCTAGTTTATTTTTAAGACCTTCTGTACCTTTGGGAACTCGTGCCCTTTTGATACGTCCTGTCCTTACGAGCCCTCGTGTATTTTTGAGACCTTCTGTCCTTTTGAGACTTCGTGTTATTTTCAGACCTCCTGACCTTTGAGACCTCCTGAATGTTTGCGACCTCCATTCAATTTCTTTTGAGACCTTTTGTCATTTTGAGACCTTTTGTCCTTTGGATATCTTATGTCCTTTTGGGACCTACTGTCCTTTAGAGACCGCTTGTTCTTTCGAGACCTCTTGCTCTTTTGAGACCTCTGTCCGTTTGAGACTTTTTGTCCATTTGATGCCTCCTGTCCTTTTGAGCCCTCGTGTTCTTTGGAGACATTCTTTTCTTTTGAAACCTCGTGTCTTTTTTAGACATCGTGTCTTCTGGAGACCTTCTGTCCTTTTTGGACTTCGTGTGCTTTTGAGACCTCCTGTTCTTTTGAGACCTCCTGTCCTTCTTGATATATTCTGTTGTTTTAGACCTCCTGTCCTTTTCAGAACTCATGTTATATTGAGAATATCTGTCCTTTTGATACCTCCTGTGCTTTGAGACCTTCTGTTCTTTTGAGAACTCCTGCTCTTTCGCAACCTCCTATCCCTTTGCGAATTTTTATCCTTTTCAGACGACTTGTCCTTATGAGCCTTTCTGTCCTTATGATACCTTCTGTCCTTTTTTAAGCCTTATGTCCTATTGAGACATTCTGTCTTTTATAGTGGCCCTGTCGTTTTGAGACATCCTGTTCATTTGAGACCTCCTGTCTGTTATTAGATCTCCTATCGTTATGAGACCTCCTGTCCTTTTGAGACCTCCTGTCCTTTCGAGACTTCCTGACCTTTGGAGACCTGTCTTTTTGTGACCTTTTGTCCTTTTGAGACCTCATGTCCTTTTGAGACGTTCTGTCCTTTTGAGACCTCCTGTCCTTTTGAGACCTTCTGTCATTTTTAGACATGCTGTCCTTTTGAGACTTCCTGTCCTTTTCAGACCTGTCCTTTTGAGACCTTTGAGAACTTCTGTCTATTTGAGGCCTCTTGTCCGTTTGAAATCTACTGTCCTTTTGCAACCTCCTGTCCTTTTGACCCCTCGTGTCCTCTTGAGACATTCTGTCTTTTTGAACCCTTCTTTCGTTTTGTGACCTCGGTTACTTCGAGACTTTATGTCCTTTTCAGAGCTCCTGTCCTTTTGATACCTCCTGTAATTTTGAGCCCTCGTGTCCTTTTCTGACATTCTGTTCTATTGAGACAACCCGTCCTTTTGAGACCTTCTGTCCTTTTTGGGCCCTCTGTTCTTTTCACACCTCCTGTCCTTTTGAGACCTCCTGTTTTCCGACACATTCTGTCCTTTTGTGGCCTTCTGTTCTTTTGAGACCTCTCCTTTTTTGACCTTCTATTCTTTTCAGACCTCCTATCCTTTGAGACCTCCTATCCTTTTGAGACCTCGTTTTTAGACATCCTTTTCTTTAAGGAACCTTCTTTTCTTTTGAATCCTTCTATTTCTTTTGGGACCTCGTGTTCTTCTGATACCTAATGTCGTTTTGAGACCTTATGTCTTTTTGAGACCTTGTGTTCATTTGAGACCTATTGTCCTCGAAACCTTGTATCCTTTTGAGACCAATTGGTCTTTGAAACCTTCTACCCTTTTGAAACCACGTGTCCTTTTGAGACCTTCTTTCCATTTGAGACATCCTGTCCTTTTGAGACCTTTGGTCATTTGAGACCTTCTCAATTTATGACCTCGTTTTCTATTGAGACGTGTTGTATTGAAACTTCGTGTTCATTTGAGACCTCCAGTACTTTTGAGGCCGTCTCTCTTTTTAGGACCTCTTGTCCTTTTGAGACCTCCTGTCCTTTTGAGACCTCCTGTTTTCTGAAACATTCTGTCCTTTTGAGACCTTCTGTCCTTTTGAGACCTCCTGTCCTTTTGAGACCTCCTGTTTTCTGAAACATTCTGTCGTTTTGTGGCCTTCTGTCCTTTTGTTTCCTTCTGTCCTTTTATTACCTCTTGTCCATTTGAGCCCTCGTGTTCTTTTCAGACCTTCTGTCCTTTTGAAACCTCCTGTCCATATGAGACCTCCTGTCCCTTTGAGACCTTTTGTCTTTTGAGACCTCCTTTTCTTTTGAGGCCTCTCTTCTTTTGAGACCTTCTGAACTTTTTGAGACTTTCTGTACTTTTTGAGACCTCCTGTTGTTTTGAGACCTTCTGTTCTTTTGAGGCCTCCTGTCCTTTTAATACCTCCTTCCTTTAGAGCCCTCTTCTTATTTTGAGACCTTCTGTCCTTTTGAAATCTCCTGCCCATTTGAGACCTCCTGTCCTTTTTAGACCTTTTTTCTTTTGAGACCTCCTGCTCTTTTGAGGCCTCTTTTCTTTTTACACCTTCTGTCCTTTTGAGACCTACTGTCCTTTTGAGACTTCTTGTCCCTTTGAGACATTCTCTATTGAGACCTGTCTCTTTGATATCACGTGTCCTTGTGTGATTTTCTGTCCCTTCGAAACCTTATGTCGTTTTGGGACCTTCTGTCCTTTTTGAGACCTCCTGTTGGTTTGAGACCTTCTGTTCTTTTGAGGCCTCCTGTCCTTTTGTTGCCTCCTCTCCTACTGAGACCTCCTGTCCTTTTTGACACCTTCTGTCATTTCGAGACCTCCTGTCCTTTTGAGATTTTCTGTCCTTTTGAGACCTCCTATCCCTTTGAGACCTCCTGTTGTTTTGAAACCTACTGTTCTTTTGAGATTTCGTGTCCCTTTGAGACATTCTCTATTGAGACCTGTCTCTTTGATATCACGTGTTCTTTTGAGATTTTCTGTCCCTTCGAAACCTTATGTCGTTTTGGGACCTTCTGTTCTTTTTGAGACCTCCTGTTGCTTTGAGACCTTCTGTTCTTTTGAGGCCTCCTGTCCTTTTGTTGCCTCCTCTCCTACTGAGACCTCCTGTCCTTTTTGACACCTTATGTCCTTTTGAGATCTTCTGTCCTTTTGAGACCTTCTGTCCTTTGGAGATCTCCTGTCCTTTGGATATCTTCTGTCCTTTTGAGACCGACTGTCCTTTTGAGACCGCTTGTTGTTTCGAGACCTCTTGCTCTTTTGAGACCTCTGTCCTTTTTAGACCTTTCGTCCTTTTGATACCTTCTGTCATTTATAGCCCTCGTGTCTTTTTGAGGCATTCTGTTCTTTTGAGATATCGTATTTTTTCGGTAATAGTTCATTTTTAACACCTTCTGTACCTTTGGGACCTCGTGCCCTTTTGATACGTCCTGTCCTTACGAGCCCTCGTGTATTTTTGAGACCTTCTGTCCTTTTGAGACTTCGTGTTATTTTCCTACCTCCTGACCTTTGAGACCTCCTGTCGGTTTGCGACCTCCAATCAATTTCTTTTGAGACCTTTTGTCATTTTGAGACCTTCTGTCCTTTGGATATCTTGTCCTTTTGAAACCTACTGTCCTTTAGAGACCGCTTGTTCTTTCGAGACCTCTTGCTCTTTTGAGACCTCTGTCCGTTTGAGACTTTTTGTCCTTTTCATGCCTCCTGTCCGTTTGAGCCCTCGTGTTCTTTGGAGACATTCTTTACTTTTGAAACCTCGTGTTCTTTTTAGACATCGTGTCTTCTGCAGACCTTCTGTCCTTTTTGGACTTCGCGTGCTTTTGAGACCTCCTGTTCTTTTGAGACCTCCTGTCCTTCTTGAAATATTCTGTTGTTTTAGACCTCCTGTCCTTTTCAGAACTCATGTTATATTGAGAACATCTGTCCTTTTGATACCTCCTGTTCTTTTGAGACCTCTTGTCCTTTTGACAACTCCTGTGCTTTTGATGAGTCCTGTCCTCTTGAGACCTCCTATCCTTATGAGACCTCCTGTGTGTTTGAGACCTCCTGTCCCTTTGATACATCCTGTCATTTTGAGACCTCCTGTGTATTTCAGAACTCCTGTCCTTTTGAGATGTCCTCTCCTTTTTTAAATCTTCTGTACTTTAGACTGGTCCTGTCGTTTTGAGACATCCTGTCCTTATCATAGCTCACGTTCTCTTGAGACCTCCTGCCGTTATGAAACCTCGTCTCCCTTTGAGATCTGATATCATTTCGAGACCTGTCTTTCCGAGACCTTCTATCCTTTCGAGACCTCCTGTCCCTTTGAGACCTCCTGTCGTTTTGAGACCTCCTATCCTTTTGAGACCTTCTGTCCTTTTGAGATCACCCCTACCTAGATGTAGCTAACATACTTAGACATTGTAGAAATTTTATGTACTTACTCTTTTCCGTTGACTCAGATGAAAAGAAAACTTAGCTTTCAAGAAATGTGGCTGTCTTTTTGAGACCTTTCCTTTTGAGACCTTTTGTCCTTTTGTGACCTGTCCTCTTGATTCCTCCTGCCCTTGATGAGACCTTCTGATCTTTTGAGACCTCCTGTAATTTTGAGACCTCCTGTTCATGTGAGACGACCTGCACTCTTGAGACCTTCTGTTCATTTGACACCTCCCGTACTTTTGAGACCTTCTGTCCTTTTGAGGGCTCCTTTCATTTGAGATGTTCTGTCCCTCTTGACCTCATGTCATTTGAGACCTTTTGTTCTTTTAAGTCTTGTCCTTTTGAGGCCTTCTGTTTTTAGACCTTCTGTGCTTTTGAGGCTTTTTGTCATTTTGAGGCCTCCCTTCTTTTAGAGACTTTTCCTACTTGAGACATTGTGTTCTTATAGACTTCCTGTTCTTTTGAGACCTAATGTTTTATTGAGAACTTCTGTCCTTTTGAAACCTCCTGTCCATTTGAGACCTCCTGTCCTTTTGAGACCTCCTGTTTTCCGACACATTCTGTCCTTTTGTGGCCTTCTGTTCTTTTGAGACCTCCTCTCCTTTTTTGACATTCTGTCCTTTTCAGACCTCCTATCTTTTTGAGACCTCATATCCTTTTGAGACCTCGTTTTTTTGGACATCCTTTTCTATGGAGACCTTCTCTTCTTTTGAATCCTCCTATTCCTTTTGAGACCTCGTGTTCTTTTGATACCTAATGTCGTTTTGAGAACTTATGTCTTTTTGAGACCTTGTGCTCATTTGAGACCTATTGTCCTTGAAACCTTGTATCCTTTTGAGACCAATTGGTCTTTGAAATCTTCTACCCTTTTGAAACCACTTGTATTTTTGAGACCTTCTTTCCTTTTGAAACCTCCTGTCCTTTTCAGACCTTTTGTCTTTTGAGACCTCCTGTTCCTTTGAGGCCTCTTTTCTTTTGAGACCTGTCCTTTTTAAGACTTTCTGTACTTTTTGAGACCTCCTGTTGTTTTGAGACCTACTGTCCTTTTGAGAGTTCGTGTCCCTTTGAGACATTCTCTATTGAGACCTGTCTCTTTGATATCACGTGTCCTTGTGAGATTTTCTGTCCCTTCGAAACCTTATGTCGTTTTGGGACCTTCTGTTCCTTTTGAGACCTCCTGTTGCTTTGAGACTTTCTGTTCTTTTGAGGCCTCCTGTCCTTTTGTTGCCTCCTCTCCTACTGAGACCTCCTGTCCTTTTTGACACCTTATGTCTTTTTGAGATCTTCTGTCCTTTTGAGACCTTCTGTCTTTTGGAGATCTTCTGTCCTTTGGATATCTTCTGTCCTTTTGAGACCGACTGTCCTTTTGAGACCGCTTGTTCTTTCGAGACCTCTTGCTCTTTTGAGACCTCTGTCCTTTTTAGACCTTTCGTCCTTTTGATACCTTCTGTCCTTTATAGCCCTCGTGTCTTTTTGAGGCATTCTGTTCTTTTGAGATATCGTAACTTTTTCAGTCCTAATTTATTTTTGAGACCTTCTGTACCTTTGGACCTCGTGCCCTTTTGATACGTCCTGTCCTTACGAGCCCTCATGTATTTTTGAGACCTTCTGTCCTTTTGAGACTTCGTGTTATTTTCAGACCTCCTGACCTTTGAGACCTCCTGTCGGTTTGCGACCTCCAGTCAATTTCTTTTGAGACCTTTTGTCATCTTGAGACTTTCTGTCCTTTGGATATCTTCTGTCCTTTTGAGACCTACTGTCCTTTAGAGACCGCTTGTTCTTTCGAGACCTCTTGCTCTTTTGAGACCTCTGTCTGTTTGAGACTTTTTGTCCTTTTGATGTCTCCTGTCCTTTTGAGCCCTCGTGTTCTTTGTAGACATTCTTTTCTTTTGAAACCTCGTGTCTTTTTTAGACATCGTGTCTTCTGGAGACCTTCTGTCCTTTTTGGACTTCATGTGCTTTTCAGACCTCCTGTTCTTTTGAGACCTCCTGTCCTTCTTGAAATATTCTGTTGTTTTAGACCTCCTGTCCTTTTCAGAACTCATGTTATATTGAGAACATCTGTCCTTTTGATACCTCCTGTTCTTTTGAGACCTTCTGTCCTTTTGATGCCCTCTGTCCTTTTGAGACCTGTCTTTTGAGACTTTCTATTCTTTTGAAACCTTCTGCCCTTTTGAGACCTCCTGTCCTTTTGAGGCCTGTCCTTTTTGCACCTTCTGTCCTTTTGAGACCTTCTCTCCTTTCAGGCCTTCTGTTCTTTTGAGACCTGATGTCCTTTTGTGACGTTCTGTTCTTTTGAGACCTACCCTTTTGAAACCGCTTGTTGTTTTGAGACCTTCTTTCCTTTTCATACCTCCTGTCCATTGGAGACATTCTGTTCTTTTGAGACCTCCTTTCCTTTTGCGACCTCCTCTCCTTTTCAGACGTCCTTTTGAGCCCTCCTGTCCTTTTGAGACCTTCAGTGTTTTTCAGACCCTCTGTTCTTTTGAGACCTCCTGTGCTTTGAGACCTTCTGTTCTTTTGAGAACTCCTGCTCTTTCGCAACCTCCTATCATTTTGCGAATTTTTATCCTTTTCAGACGACCTGTCATTCTGAGCCTTTCTGTCCTTTTGATACCTTCTGTCTTTTTTTAAGCTTTATGTCCTATTGAGACATTCTGTCCTTTAGACTGGCCCTGTCGTCTTGAGACATCCTGTCCATATGAGACCTCCTGTCTCTTATTAGATCTTCTATCGGTATGAGACCTCCTGTCCTTTTGAGACCTCCTGTCCTTTCGAGACTTCCTGTCCTTTTGAGACGTGTCTCTTTTTAGACCTTTTGCCCTTTTGAGACGTTATGTCCTTTTGAGACGTTCTGTCCTTTTGAGACCTCCTGTCCTTTTGAGACCTTCTGTCATTTTTAGACATGCTGTCCTTTTGAGACTTCCTGTCCTTTTCAGACCTGTCCTTTTGAGACCTTTGAGAACTTCTGTCTTTTTGAGGCCTCTTGTCCGTTTGAAATCTACTGTCTTTTTGCTACCTCCTGTCCTTTTGACACCTCGTGTCCTCTTGAGACATTCTGTCTTTTTGAACCCTTCTTTCGTTTTGTGACCTCGGTTACTTCGAGACTTTATGTCCTTTTCAGAGCTCCTGTCCTTTTGATACCTCCTGTAATTTTGAGCCCTCGTGTCCTTTTCTGACATTCTGTTCTATTGAGACAACCCGTCCTTTTGAGACCTTCTGTCCTTTTTGGGCCCTCTGTTCTTTTGAGACCTCTTGTCCTTTTGACAACTCCTGTGCTTTTTGATGAGTCCTGTCCTCTTGAGACCTCCTATCCTTATGAGATCTCCTGTGTGTTTGAGACCTCCTGTCCCTTTGATACCTCCTGTCATTTTGAGACCTCTTGTGTATTTGAGAACTCCTGTCCTTTTGAGATGTCCTCTCCTTTTTCAAATCTTCTGTACTTTAGACTGGTCCTGCCATTTTGAGACATCCTGTCCATATCATAGCTCACGTTCTTTCGAGACCTCCTGCCGTTATGAAACCTCGTCTCCCTTTGAGATCTGATATCATTTCGAGACCTGTCTTTCCGAGACCTTCTATCCTTTCGAGACCTCCTGTCCCTTTGAGACCTTTTGTCCTTTTGTGACCTGTCCTCTTGAGTCCTCCTGCCCTTGATGAGACCTTCTGATCTTTTGAGACCTCCTGTAATTTTGAGACCTCCTGTTCTTTTGAGACGACCTGTACTCTTGAGACCTTCTGTTCATTTGACACCTCCCGTACTTTTGAGACCTTCTGTCCTTTTGAGGCCTACTTTCATTTGAGATGTTCTGTCCCTCTTGACCTCCTGTCATTTGAGACCTTTTGTTCTTTTAAGACTTGTCCTTTTGAGGCCTTCTGTTTTTAGACCTTCTGTGCTTTAGAGGCTTTTTGTCATTTTGAGGCCTCCCTTCTTCTAGAGACTTTTCCTACTTGAGACATTGTGTTCTTATAGACCTCCTGTTCTTTTGAGACCTAATGTTTTATTGAGAACTTCTGTCCTTTTGAAACCTCCTGTCCATTTGAGACCTCCTGTCCTTTTGAGACCTCCTTTTTTCCGACACATTCTGTCCATTTGTGGCCATCTGTTCTTTTGAGACCTCCTCTCCTTTTTTGACATTCTGTCCTTTTCAGACCTCCTATCTTTTTGACACCTCATATCCTTTTGAGACCTTGTTTTTTTAGACATCCTTTTCTTTTGAGACCTTTTCTTTTGAATCCTACTATTTCTTTTGAGCCCTCTTGTTCTTTTGATACCTAATGTCGTTTTGAGACCTTATGTCTTTTTGAGACCTTGTGGTCATTTGAGACCTATTGTCCTTGAAACCTTGTATCCTTTTGAGACCAATTGGTCTCTGAAATCTTCTACCCTTTTGAAACCAGGTGTCCTTTTGAGACCATTGGTCTTTTGAGACCTTCTCACTTTATGAGCTCGTTTTCTATTGAGACGTGTTGTTTTGAAACTTCGTGTTCATTTGAGACCTCCGGTACTTTTGAGGCCGTCTCTCTTTTTAGGACCTCTTGTCCTTTTGAGACCTCCTGTCCTTTTGAGACCTCCTGTTTTCTGAAACATTCTGTCCTTTTGAGACCTCCTGTCCTTTTGAGACCTCCTGTATTCTGAAACATTCTGTCCTTTTGTGGCATTCTGTCCTTTTGAGACCTCCTGTCCTTTTGAGACCTCCTGTCCTTTTGAGACCTCCTGTTTTCTGAAACATTCTGTCCTTTTGTGGCCTTCTGTCCTCTTGATACCTTCTGTCCTTTTAATACCTCTTGTCCTTTTGAGCCCTCGTGTTCTTTTGATACCTTCTGTCCTTTTGAAACCTCCTGTTCATGTGAGACCTCCTGTCCCTTTGAGACCTTTTGTCTTTTGAGACCTCCTTTTCTTTTGAGGCCTCTCTTCTTTTGAGACCTTCTGTACTTTTTGAGACTTTCTGTACTTTTTGAGACCTCCTGTTGTTTTGAGACCTTCTGTTCTTTTGAGGCCTCCTGTCCTTTTAATACCTCCTTCCTTTAGAGCCCTCGTCTTATTTTGAGACCTTCTGTACTTTTGAAATCTCCTGCCCATTTGAGACCTCCTGTCCTTTTTAGACCTTTTTTCTTTTGAGACCTCCTGCTCTTTTGAGACCTCTTTTCTTTTTACACCTTCTGTCCTTTTGAGACCTACTGTCCTTTTGAGACTTCGTGTCCCTTTGAGACATTCTCTATTGAGACCTGTCTCTTTGATATCACGTGCCCTTGTGTGATTTTCTGTCCATTCGAAACCTTATGTCGTTTTGGGACCTTCTGTCCTTTTTGAGACCTCCTGTTGCTTTGAGACCTTCTGTTCTTTTGAGGCCTCCTGTCCTTTTGTTGCCTCCTCTCCTACTGAGACCTCCTGTCCTTTTTGACACCTTCTGTCATTTCGAGACCTCCTGTCCTTTTGTGATTTTCTGTCCTTTTGAGACCTCCTATCCCTTTGAGACCTCCTGTTGAATTGAAACCTACTGTTGTTTTGAGATTTCGTGTCCCTTTGAGACAATCTCTATTGAGACCTGTCTCTTTGATATCACGTGTTCTTGTGAGATTTTCTGTCCCTTCGAAACCTTATGTCGTTTTGGGACCTTCTGTTCTTTTTGAGACCTCCTGTTGCTTTGAGACCTTCTGTTCTTTTGAGGCCTCCTGTCCATTTGTTGCCTCCTCTCCTACTGAGACCTCCTGTCCTTTTTGACACCTTATGTCCTTTTGAGATCTTTTGTCCTTTTGAGACCTTCTGTCCTTTGGAGATCTCCTGTCCTTTGGATATCTTCTGTCCTTTTGAGACCGACTGTGCTTTTGAGACCGCTTGTTCTTTCGAGACCTCTTGCTCTTTTGAGACCTCTGTCCTTTTTAGACCTTTCGTCCTTTTGATACCTTCTGTCATTTATAGCCCTCGTGTCTTTTTGAGGCATTCTGTTCTTTTGAGATATCGTATCTTTTTCGGTAATAGTTCATTTTTAACACCTTCTGTACATTTGGGACTTCGTGCCCTTTTGATACGTCCTTTCCGTACGAGCCCTCGTGTATTTTTGAGACCTTCTGTCCTTTTGAGACCTTCTGTCCTTTTGAGACTTCGTGTTATTTTCCTACCTCCTGACCTTTGAGACTTCCTGTCGGTTTGCGACCTCCAGTCAATTTCTTTGGAGACCTTATGTCATTCTGAGACCTTCTGTCCATTGGATATCTTGTCCTTTTGAAACCTACTGTCCTTTAGAGACCGCTTGTTCTTTCGAGACCTCTTGCTCCATTGAGACCTCTGTCCGTTTGAGACTTTTTGTCCTTTTGATGCCTCCTGTCCTTTTGAGCCCTCGTGTTCTTTGGAGACATTCTTTTCTTTTGAAACCTCGTGTCTTTTTTAGACATCGTGTCTTCTGGAGACCTTCTGTCCTTTTTGGACTTCGTGTGCTTTTCAGACCTCCTGTTCTTTTGAGACCTCCTGTCCTTCTTGAAATATTCTGTTGTTTTAGACCTCCTGTCCTTTTCAGAACTCATGTTATATTGAGAACATCTGTCCTTTTGATACCTCCTGTTCTTTTGAGACCTCCTGTCCTTCTGATGCCCTCTGTCCTTTTGAGACCTGTCTTTTGAGACTTTCTATTCTTTTGACACCTTCTGCCCTTTTGAGACCTCCTGTCCTCTTGAGGCCTGTCCTTTTTGCACCTTCTGTCCTTTTGAGACCTCCTCTCCTTTTCAGACCTTCTGTTCTTTTGAGACCTGATGTCCTTTTGTGACGTTCTGTTCTTTTGAGACCTACCCTTTTGAAACCGCTTGTTGTTTTGAGACTTTCTTTCCCTTTCATACCTCCTGTCCATTGGAGACATTCTGTTCTTTTGAGACCTCCTTTCCTTTTGCGACCTCCTCTCCTTTTCAGACGTCCTTTTGAGCCCTCCTGTACTTTTGAGACCTTCAGTGTTTTTCAGACCCTCTGTTCTTTTGAGACTTCCTGTGCTTTGAGACCTTCTGTTCTTTTGAGAACCCCTCCTCTTTCGCAACCTCCTATCCTTTTGCGAATTTTTATCCTTTTCAGACGACCTGTCATTATGAGCCTTTCTGTTCTTATGATACCTTCTGTCTTCTTTTAAGCTTTATGTCCTATTGAGACATTCTGTCCTTTAGACTGGCCCTGTCGTTTTGAGACATCCTGTCCATATGAGACCTCCTGTCTCTTATTAGATATCCTATCGTTATGAGACCTCCTGTCCTTTTGAGACCTCCTGTCCTTTCGAGACTTCCTGTCCTTTTGAGACGTGTCTTTTTGAGACCTTTTTGTCCTTTTGAGACGTTCTGTCCTTTTGAGACCTCATGTCCTTTTGAGACCTTCTGTCATTTTTAGACATGCTGTCCTTTTGAGACTTCCTGTCCTTTTCAGACCTGTCCTTTTGAGACCTTTGAGAACTTCTGTCTTTTTGAGGTCTCTTTTCCGTTTGAAATCTACTGTCCTCTTGCTACCTCCTATCCTTTTGACCCCTCGTGTCCTCTTGAGACATTCTGTCTTTTTGAACCCTTCTTTCGTTTTGTGACCTCGGTTACTTCGAGACTTTATGTCCTTTTCAGACCTCCTGTCCTTTTGATACCTCCTGTAATTTTGAGCCCTCGTGTCCTTTTCTGACATTCTGTTGTATTGAGACAACCCGTCCTTTTGAGACCTTCTGTCCTTTTTGGGCCCTCTGTTCTTTTGAGACCTCTTGTCCTTTTGACAACTCCTGTGCTTTTGATGAGTCCTGTCCTCTTGAGACGTCCTATCCTCATGAGATCTCCTGTGTGTTTAAGACCTCCTGTCCCTTTGATACCTCCTGTCATTTTGAGACGTCTTGTGTATTTGAGAACTCCTGTCCTTTTGAGATGCCCTCTCCTTTTTCAAATCTTCTGTACTTTAGACTGGTCCTGCCATTTTGAGACATCCTGTCCTTATCATAGCTCACGTTCTTTTGAGACCTCCTGCCGTTATGAAACATCTTCTCCCTTTGAGATCTGATATCATTTCGAGACCTGTCTTTCCGAGACCTTCTATTCTTTCGAGACCTCCTGTTCCTTTGAGACCTTTTGTCCTTTTGTGACCTGTCCTCTTGAGTCCTCCTGCCCTTGATGAGACCTTCTGATCTTTTGAGACCTCCTGTAATTTTGAGACCTCCGGTTCTTTTGAGACGACCTGTACTCTTGAGACCTTCTGTTCATTTGACACCTCCCGTACTTTTGAGACCTTCTGTCCTTTTGAGGCCTACTTTCATTTGAGATGTTCTGTCCCTCTTGACCTCCTGTCATTTGAGACCTTTTGATCTTTAAAGACTTGTCCTTTTGAGGCCTTCTGTTTTTAGACCTTCTGTGCTTTTGAGGCTTTTTGTCATTTTGAGGCCTCCGTTCTCTTAGAGACTTTTCCTACTTGAGACATTGTGTTCTTATAGACCTCCTGTTCTTTTTAGACCTAATGTTTTATTGAGAACTTCTGTCCTTTTGAAACCTCCTGTCCATTTGAGACCTCCTGTCCTTTTGAGACCTCCTGTTTTACGACACATTCTGTCAATTTGTGGCCTTCTGTTCCTTTGAGACCTCCTCTCCTTTTTTGACATTCTGTCCTTTTCAGACCTCCTATCTTTTTGAGACCTCATATCACTTTGAGACCTCGTTTTTTTAGACATCCTTTTCTTTTGAGACCTTCTTTTCTTTTGAATCCTACTATTTCTTTTGAGACCTCTTGTTCTTTTGATACCTAATGTCGTTTTGAGACCTTATGTCTTTTTGAGACCTTGTGGTCATTTGAGACCTATTGTCCTTGAAACCTTGTATCCTTTTGAGACCAATTGGTCTTTGAAATCTTCTACCCTTTTGAAACGACGTGTACTTTTGAGACCAATGGTCTTTTGAGACCTTCTCACTTTATGAGCTCGTTTTCTATTGAGACGTGTTGTTTTGAAACTTCGTGTTCATTTGAGACCTCTGGTACTTTTGAGGCCGTCTCTCTTTTTAGGACCTCTTGTCCTCTTGAGACCTCCAGTCCTTTTGAGACCTCTTGTTTTCTGAAACATTCTGTAAATTTGAGACCTCCTGTCCTTTTGAGACCTTTTGTCTTTTGAGACCTCCTTTTCTTTTGAGGCCTCTTTTCTTTTGAGGCCTCTTTTCCTTTGAGGCCTCTTTTCTTTTGAGACCTTCTGTCCTTTTTGAGATTTCTGTACTTTTTGAGACCTTCTGTTCTTTTGAGGCCTCCTGTCCTTTTAATACCTCCTTCTCTTAGAGCCCTCGTCTTATTTTGAGACCTTCTGTCCTTTTGAAACCTCCTGCCCATTTGAGACCTCCTGTGCTTTTGAGACCTTTTGTCTGTTGAGACCTCCTGTTCTTTTGAGGCCTCTTTTCTTTATACACCTTCTGCCTTTTTGAGACCTACTGTCCTTTTGAGACTTCGTGTCCCTTTGAGACATTCTCTATTGAGACCTGTCTCTTTGATATCACGTGTCCTTGTGTGATTTTCTGTCCCTTCGAAACCTTATGTCGTTTTAGAACTTTCTGTCCTTTTTGAGACCTCCTGTTGGTTTGAGACCTTCTGTTCTTTTGAGGCCTCCTGTCCTTTTGTTGCCTCCTCTCCTACTGAGACCTCCTGTCCTTTTTGACACCTTCTGTCATTTCGAGGCCTCCTGTCCTTTTGAGACCTCTCATTCTTTTGAGACCTCCTGTTGTTTTGAGACCTACTGTCCTTTTGAGATTTCGTGTCCCTTTGAGACATTCTCTATTGAGACCTGTCTCTTTGATATCACGTGTCCTTGTGAGATTTTCTGTCCCTTCGAAACCTTATGTCGTTTTGGAACCTTCTGTTCTTTTTGAGACCTCCTGTTGCTTTGAGACCTTCTGTTCTTTTGAGGCCTCCTGTCCTTTTGTTGCCTCCTCTCCTACTGAGACCTCCTGTCCTTTTTGACACCTTATGTCCTCTTGAGATCTTCTGTCCTTTTGAGACATTCTGTCCTTTGGAGATCTTCTGTCCTTTGGATATCTTCTGTGCTTTTGAGACCGACTGTCCTTTTGAGACCGCTTGTTCTTTCGAGACCTCTTGCTCTTTTGAGACCTCTGTCCTTTTGAGACCTTTCGTCCTTTTGATACCTTCTGTCCTTTATAGCCTTCGTGCCTTTTTGAGGCATTCTGTTCTTTTGAGATATCGTATCTCTTTCAGTCCTAGTTTATTTTTAAGACCTTCTGTACCTTTGGGACCTCGTGCCCTTTTGATACGTCCTGTCCTTACGAGCCCTCGTGTATTTTTGAGACCTTCTGTCCTTTTGAGACTTCGTGTTATTTTCAGACCTCCTGACCTTTGAGACCTCCTGTCGGTTTGCGACCTCCAGTCAATTTCTTTTGAGCCCTTTTGTCATCTTGAGACCTTCTGTCCTTTGGATATCTTGTCCTTTTGATGCCTCCTGTCCTTTTGAGCCCTCGTGTTCTTTGGAGACATTCTTTTCTTTTGAAACCTCGTGTCTTTTTTAGACATCGTGTCTTCTGGAGACCTTCTGTCCTTTTTGGTCTTCGTGTGCTTTTCAGACCTCCTGTTCTTTTGAGACCTCCTGTCCTTCTTGAAATATTCTGTTGTTTTAGACCTCCTGTCCTTTTCAGAACTCATGTTATATTGAGAACATCTGTCCTTTTGATACGTCCTGTTCTTTTGAGACCTCCTGTCCTTTTGATGCCCTCTGTCCTTTTGAGACCTGTCTTTTGAGACCTTCTATTCTTTTGAAACCTTCTGCCCTTTTGAGACCTCCTGTCTTTTGTGGCCTGTCCTTTTTGCACCTTATGTCCTTTTGAGACCTCCTCTCCTTTTCAGACATTCTGTTCTTTTGAGACCTTATGTCCTTTTGTGACGTTCTGTTCTTTTGAGACCTACCTTTTGAAACAGTTTGTTGTTTTGAGACCTTCTTTCCTTTTCATACCTCCTGTCCATTGGAGACATTCTGTTCTTTTGAGACCTCCTTTCCTTTTGCGACCTCCTCTCCTTTTCAGACGTCCTTTTGAGCCCTCCTGTCCTTTTGAGACCTTCAGTGTTTTTCAGACCCTCTGTTCTTTTGAGACCTCCTGTGCTTTGAGACCTTCTGTTCTTTTGAGAACTCCTGCTCTTTCGCAACATCCTATCCTTTTGCGAATTTTTATCCTTTTCAGACGACCTGTCATTATGAGCCTTTCTCTCCTTATGATACCTTCTGTCTTTTTTAAGCTTTATGTCCTATTGAGACATTCTGTCTTTTATACTGGCCCTGTCGTTTTGAGACATCGTGTCCATATGAAACCTCCTGTCTCTTATTAGATCTCCTATCGTTATGAGACCCCCTGTCCTTTTGAGACCTCCTGTCCTTTCGAGACTTCCTGTCCTTTGGAGACCTGTCCTTTTGAGACCTTTTGTCCTTTTGAGACCTCATGTCCTTTTGAGACGTTCTGTACTTTTGAGACCTCCTGTCCTTTTGAGACCTTCTGTTCATTTTTAGATATGCTGTCCTTTTGAGACTTCTTGTCCTTTTCAGACCTGTCCTTTTCAGACCTTCTGTCCTTTGAGAACTTCTGTTGTTTGTGGCCTCTTGTCCGTTTGAAATCTACTGTCCTTTTGCTACCTCCTGTCCTTTTGACCCCTCGTGTCCTCTTGAGACATTCTGTCTTTTTGAGTCCTTCTTTCGTTTTGTGACCTCGGTTACTTCGAGACTTTATGTCCTTTTCAGACCTCCTGTCCTTTTGATACCTCCTGTAATTTTGAGCCCTCGTGTCCTTTTCTGACATTCTGTTCTATTGAGACATCCCGTCCTTTTGAGACCTTCTGTCCTTTTTGGGCCCTCTGTTCTTTTGAGACCTCTTGTCCTTTTGACAACTGCTGTGCTTTTGATGAGGCCTGTCCTCTTGAGACCTCCTATCCTTATGACACCTCCTGTGTGTTTGAGACCTTCTGTCCCTTTGATACCTCCTGTCATTTTGAGACCTCCTGTGTATTTGAGAACTCCTGTCCTTTTGAGATGTCCTCTCCTTTTTCAAATCTTCTGTACTTTAGACTGGTCCTGTCGTTTTGAGACATCCTGTCCTTATCATAGCTCACGTTCTTTTGAGACCTCCTGCCGTTATGAAACCTCGTCTCCCTTTGAGATCTGATATCATTTCGAGACCTGTGTTTCCGAGACCTTCTATCCTTTTGAGACCACCTGTCCCTTTGAGACCTCCTGTCTTTTTGAGACCTCCTGTCCTTTTGAGACCTTCTGTCCTTTTGAGATCACCCCTACCTAGATGTAGCTAACATACTTAGACATTGTAGAAATTTTATGTACTTACTCTTTTCCGTTGACTCAGATGAAAAGAAAACTTAGCTTTCAAGAAATGTGGCTGTCTTTTTGAGACCTTTCCTTTTGAGACCTTTTGTCCTTTTGTGACCTGTCCTCTTGATTCCTCCTGCCCTTGATGAGACCTTCTGATCTTTTGAGACCTTTTGTCTTTTGAGACCTCCTGTTCTTTTGAGACGACCTGTACTCTTGAGACCTTCTGTTCTTTTGACACCTCCCGTACTTTTGAGACCTTCTGTCATCTTGAGGCCTCCTTTCATTTGAGATGTTCTGTCCCTCTTGACTTCCAGCCATTTGAGACCTTTTGTTCTTTTAAGACTTGTCCTTTTGAGGCCTTCTATTTTTAGACCTTCTGTGCTTTTGAGGCTTTTTGTCATTTTGAGGCCTCCCTTCTTTTAGAGTATTTTCCTGCTTGAGACATTGTGTTCTTATAGACCTCCTGTTCTTTTGAGACCTAATTTTTTATTGAGAACTTCTGTCCTTTTGAAACCTCCTGTCCATTTGAGACCTCCTGTCCTTTTGAGACCTCCTGTTTTCCGACACATTCTGTCCTTTTGTGGCCTTCTGTTCTTTTGAGACCTCCTCTCCTTTTTGGACCTTCTGTCCTTTTCAGACCTCCTATCTTTTTGAGACCTCCTATCCTTTTGAGACATCGTTTTTTTAGACATCCTTTTCTTTTGATAGCTTATTTTCTTTTGAATCTTCCTATTTCTTTTGAGACCTCCTGTTCTTTTGATACCTAATGTCGTTTTGAGACCTTATGTCTTTTTGAGACCTTGTGTTCCATTTAGACCTATTGTCCTTGAAACCTTGTATCCTTTTGAGACCAATTGGTCTTTGAAATCTTCTATCCTTTTGAAACCACGTGTTCTTTTGAGACCTTCTATTCTTTTGAAACCTTCTGCCCTTTTGAGACCTCCTGTCCTTTTGAGGCCTGTCCTTTTTGCACCTTCTGTCCTTTTGAGACCTCCTCTCCTTTTCAGACCTTCTGTTCTTTTGAGACCTGATGTCCTTTTGTGACGTTCTGTTCTTTTGAGACCTACCCTTTTGAAACCGCTTGTTGTTTTGAGACCTTCTTTCCTTTTGATACCTCCTGTCCACTTGAGACATTCTGTTCTTTTGAGACCTCCTTTCCTTTTGCGACCTCCTCTCCTTTTCAGACGTCCTTTTGAGCCCTCCTGTCCTTTTGAGACCTTCAGTGTTTTTCAGACCCTCTGTTCTTTTGAGACCTCCTGTGCTTTGAGACCTTCTGTTCTTTTGAGAACTCCTGCTCTTTCGCAACATCCTATCCTTTTGCGAATTTTTATCCTTTTCAGACGACCTGTCCTTATGAGCCTTTCTGTCCTTATGATACCTTCTGTCTTTTTTTAAGCTTTATGTCCTATTGAGACATTCTGTCTTTTATACTGGCCCTGTCGTTTTGAGACATCGTGTCCATATGAAACCTCCTGTCTCTTATTAGATCTCCTATCGTTATGAGACCTCCTGTCCTTTTGAGACCTCCTGTCCTTTCGAGACTTCCTGTCCTTTGGAGACCTGTCCTTTTGAGACCTTTTGCCCTTTTGAGACCTCATGTCCTTTTGAGACGTTCTGTCCTTTTGAGACCTCCTGTCCTTTTGAGACCTTCTGTTCATTTTTAGACATGCTGTCCTTTTGAGACTTCCTGTCCTTTTCAGACCTGTCCTTTTGAGACCTTCTGTCCTTTGAGAACTTCCGTTCTTGTGGCCTCTTGTCCGTTTGAAATCTACTGTCCCTTTGCTACCTCCTGTCCTTTTGAACCCTCGTGTCCTCTTGAGACATTCTGTCTTTTTGAGCCCTTCTTTCGTTTTGTGACCTCGGTTACTTCGAGACTTTATGTCCTTTTCAGACCTCCTGTCCTTTTGATACCTCCTGTAATTTTGAGCCCTCGTGTCCTTTTCTGACATTCTGTTCTATTGAGACATCCCGTCCTTTTGAGACCTTCTGTCCTTTTTGGGCCCTCTGCTCTTTTGAGACCTCTTGTCCTTTTGACAACTCCTGTGCTTTTGATGAGGCCTGTCCTCTTGAGACCTCCTATCCTTATGACACCTCCTGTGTGTTTGAGACCTTCTGTCCCTTTGATACCTCCTGTCATTTTGAGACCTCCTGTGTATTTGAGAACTCCTGTCCTTTTGAGATGTCCTCTCCTTTTTCAAATCTTCTGTACTTTAGACTGGTCCTGTCGTTTTGAGACGTCCTTATCATAGCTCACGTTCTTTTGAGACCTCCTGCCGTTATGAAACCTCGTCTCCCTTTGAGATCTGATATCATTTCGAGACCTGTCTTTCCGAGACCTTCTATCCTTTCGAGACCTCCTGTCCCTTTGAGACCTCCTGTCTTTTTGAGACCTCCTGTCCTTTTGAGACCTTCTGTCCTTTTGAGATCACCCCTACCTAGATGTAGCTAACATACTTAGACATTGTAGAAATTTTATGTACTTACTCTTTTCCATTGACTCAGATGAAAAGAAAACTTAGCTTTCAAGAAATGTGGCTGTCTTTTTGAGACCTTTCCTTTTGAGACCTTTTGTCCTTTTGTGACCTGTCCTCTTGGTTCCTTCTGCCCTTGATGAGACCTTCTGATCTTTTGAGACCTTTTGTCTTTTGAGACCTCCTGTTCTTTTGAGACGACCTGTACTCTTGAGACCTTCTGTTCTTTTGACACCTCCCGTACTTTTGAGACCTTCTGTCATCTTGAGGCCTCCTTTCATTTGAGATGTTCTGTCCCTCTTGACTTCCTGTCATTTGAGACCTTTTGTTCTTTTAAGACTTGTCCTTTTGAGGCCTTCTATTTTTAGACCTTCTGTGCTTTTGAGGCTTTTTGTCATTTTGAGGCCTCCCTTCTTTTAGAGACTTTTCCTGCTTGAGACATTGTGTTCTTATAGACCTCCTGTTCTTTTGAGACCTAATTTTTTATTGAGAACTTCTGTCCTTTTGAAACCTCCTGTCCATTTGAGACCTCCTGTCCTTTTGAGACCTCCTGTTTTCCGACACATTCTGTCCTTTTGTGGCCTTCTGTTCTTTTGAGACCTCCTCTCCTTTTTTGACCTTCTGTCCTTTTCAGACCTCCTATCTTTTTGAGACCTCCTATCCTTTTGAGACATCGTTTTTTTAGACATCCTTTTCTTTTGATAGCTTATTTTCTTTTGAATCTTCCTATTTCTTTTGAGACCTCCTGTTCTTTTGATACCTAATGTCGTTTTGAGACCTTATGTCTTTTTGAGACCTTGTGTTCATTTTAGACCTATTGTCCTTGAAACCTTGTATCCTTTTGAGACCAATTGGTCTTTGAAATCTTCTATCCTTTTGAAACCACGTGTTCTTTTGAGACCTTCTATTCTTTTGAAACCTTCTGCCCTTTTGAGACCTCCTGTCCTTTTGAGGCCTGTCCTTTTTGCACCTTCTGTCCTTTTGAGACCTCCTCTCCTTTTCAGACCTTCTGTTCTTTTGAGACCTGATGTCCTTTTGTGACGTTCTGTTCTTTTGAGACCTACCCTTTTGAAACCGCTTGTTGTTTTGAGACCTTCTTTCCTTTTCATACCTCCTGTCCATTGGAGACATTCTGTTCTTTTGAGACCTCCTTTCCTTTTGCGACCTCCTCTCCTTTTCAGACGTCCTTTTGAGCCCTCCTGTCCTTTGGAGACCTTCAGTGTTTTTCAGATCCTCTGTTCTTTTAAGACCTCCTGTGCTTTGAGACCTTCTGTTCTTTTGAGAACTCCTGCTCTTTCCCAACCTCCTATCCTTTTGCGAATTTTTATCCTTTTCAGACGACCTGTCCTTATGAGCCTTTCTGTCCTTATGATACCTTCTGTCCATTTTTAAGCCTTATGTCCTATTGAGACATTCTGTCCTTTAGACTGGCCCTGTCGTTTTGAGACATCCTGTTATTAGATCTCCTATCGTTATGAGACCTCCTGTCCTTTTGAGACCTCCTGTCCTTTCGACACTTCCTGTCCTTTTGAGACCTCATGTCCTTTTGAGACGTTCTGTCCTTTTGAGACCTTCTGTTCATTTTTAGACATGCTGTCTTTTTGAGACTTCCTGTCCTTTTCAGACCTGTCCTTTTGAGACCTTCTGTCCTTTGAGAACTTCTGTTTTTGTGGCCTCTTGTCCGTTTGAAATCTACTGTCCCTTTGCTACCTCCTGTCATTTTGACCCCTCGTGTCCTCTTGAGACATTCTGTCTTTTTGAGCCCTTCTTTCGTTTTGTGACCTCGGTTACTTCGAGACTTTATGTCCTTTTCAGACCTCCTGTCCTTTTGATACCTCCTGTAATTTTGAGCCCTCGTGTCCTTTTCTGACATTCTGTTCTATTGAGACATCCCGTCCTTTTGAGACCTTCTGTCCTTTTTGGGCCCTCTGTTCTTTTGAGACCTCTTGTCCTTTTGACAACTCCTGTGCTTTTGATGAGGCCTGTCCTCTTGAGACCTCCTATCCTTATGACACCTCCTGTGTGTTTGAGACCTTCTGTCCCTTTGATACCTCCTGTCATTTTGTGACCTCCTGTGTATTTGAGAACTCCTGTCCTTTTGAGATGTCCTCTCCTTTTTCAAATCTTCTGTACTTTAGACTGGTCCTGTCGTTTTGAGACATCCTGTCCTTATCATAGCTCACGTTCTTTTGAGACCTCCTGCCGTTATGAAACCTCGTCTCCCTTTGAGATCTGATATCATTTCGAGACCTGTCTTTCCGAGACCTTCTATCCTTTCGAGACCTCCTGTCCCTTTGAGACCTCCTGTCTTTTTGAGACCTCCTGTCCTTTTGAGACCTTCTGTCCTTTTGAGATCACTCCTACTTAGATGTAGCTAACATACATAGACATTGTAGAAATTTTATGTACTTACTCTTTTCCGTTGACACAGATGAAAAGAAAACTTAGCTTTCAAGAAATGTGGCTGTCTTTTTGAGACCTTTTGTCCTTTTGTGACCTGTCCTCTTGATTCCTCCTGCCCTTGATGAGACCTTCTGATCTTTTGAGACCTTTTGTCTTTTGAGACCTCCTGTTCTTTTGAGACGACCTGTACTCTTGAGACCTTCTGTTCTTTTGACACCTCCCGTACTTTTGAGACCTTCTGTCATCTTGAGGCCTCCTTTCATTTGAGATGTTCTGTCCCTCTTGACTTCCTGTCATTTGAGACCTTTTGTTCTTTTAAGACTTGTCCTTTTGAGGCCTTCTATTTTTAGACCTTCTGTGCTTTTGAGGCTTTTTGTCATTTTGAGGCCTTTCTTCTTTTAGAGACTTTTCCTGCTTGAGACATTGTGTTCTTATAGACCTCCTGTTCTTTTGAGACCTAATTTTTTATTGAGAACTTCTGTCCTTTTGAAACCTCCTGTCCATTTGAGACCTCCTGTCCTTTTGAGACCTCCTGTTTTCCGACACATTCTGTCCTTTTGTGGCCTTCTGTTCTTTTGAGACCTCCTCTCCTTTTTTGACCTTCTGTCCTTTTCAGACCTCCTATCTTTTTGAGACCTCCTATCCTTTTGAGACATCGTTTTTTTAGACATCCTTTTCTTTTGATAGCTTCTTTTCTTTTGAATCCTCCTATTTCTTTTGAGACCTCCTGTTCTTTTGATACCTAATGTCGTTTTGAGACCTTATGTCTTTTTGAGACCTTGTGTTCATTTTAGACCTATTGTCCTTGAAACCTTGTATCCTTTTGAGACCAATTGGTCTTTGAAATCTTCTATCCTTTTGAAACCACGTGTCCTTTTGAGACCTTCTTTCCTTTTGAGACCTCCTGTCCTTTTGAGACCTTTGGTCATTTGAGACCTTCTCACTTTATGACCTCGTTTTCTATTGAGACGTGTTGTTTTGAAACTTCGTGTTCTTTTGAGACCTCCGGTACTTTTGAGGCCGTCTCTCTTTTTAGGACCTCTTGTCCTTTTGAGACCTCCTGTCCTTTTGAGACCTCCTGTTTTCTGAAACATTCTGTTTTTTTTGTGGCCTTCTGTCCTTTTGATACCTCCTGTCCTTTTAATACCTCTTGTCCTTTTGAGCCCTCGTGTTCTTTTGAGACCTTCTGTCCTTTTGAAACCTCCTGTCCATTTGAGACCTCTTGTCCTTTTGAGACCTCCTTTTCTTTTGAGGCCTCTTTTCTTTTGAGACCTTCTGTCCTTTTTGAGACTTTCTGTACTTTTTGAGACCTTCTGTTCTTTTCAGGCCTCCTGTCCTTTTAATATCTCCTTCCTTTAGAGCCCTCGTCTTACTTTGAGACCTTCTGTCCTTTTGAAACCTCCTGCCCATTTGAGACCTCCTGTCCTTTTGAGACCTTTTCTCTTTTGAGACCTCCTGTTCTTTTGAGGCCTCTTTTCTTTTGACACCTTCTGTCCTTGAGACCTACTGTCCTTTTGAGATTTCGTGTCCCTTTGAGACATTCTCTATTGAGACCTGTCTCTTTATATCACGTGTCCTTGTGTGATTTTCTGTCCCTGCGAAACCTTATGTCGTTTTGGGACCTTCTGTCCTTTTTGAGACGTCCTGTTGGTTTGAGACCTTCTGTTCTTTTGAGGCCTCCTGTCCTTTTTTTGCCTCCTCTCCTACTGAGACCTCCTGTCCTTTTTGACACCTTCTGTCATTTCGAGACCTCCTGTACTTTAGAGATCTTCTGTCCTTTTGAGACCTCCTATCCTTTTGAGACCTCCTGTTGTTTTGAGACCTACTGTCCTTTTGAGATTTCGTGTCCCTTTGAGACATTCTCTATTGATACCTGTCTCTTTGATATCACGTGTCCTTATGAGATTTTCTGTCCCTTCAAAAACCTTATGTCGTTTTGGGACCTTATGTTCTTTTTGAGACCTCCTGTTGCTTTGAGACCTTCTGTTCTTTTAAGGCCTACTGTCCTTTTGTTGCCTCCTCTCCTACTGAAACCTCTTGTCCTTTTTGACACCTTATGTCCTTTTGAGATCTTCTGTCCTTTTGAGACCTGTCCTTTTGTGACCTTCTGTCCTTTGGAGATCTTCTGTCCTTTGGATATCTTCTGTCCTTTTGAGACCGCTTGTTGTTTCGAGACCTCTTGCTCTTTTGAGACCTCTGTCCTTTTTAGACCTTTCGTCCTTTTGATACCTTCTGTCCTTTATAGCCGTCGTGTCTTTTTGAGGCATTCTGTTCTTTTGAAATATCGTATCTTTTTCAGTCCTAGTTTATTTTTAAGACCTTCTGTACCTTTGAGACGTCGTGCCCTTTTGATACGTCCTGTCCTTACAAGCCCTCGTGTATTTTTGAGACCTTCTGTCCTTTTGAGACTTCGTGTTATTTTCAGACCTCCTGACATTTGAGACCTCCTGTCGGTTTGCGACCTCCAGTCAATTTCTTTTGAGACCTTTTGTCATTTTGAGACCTTCTGTCCTTTGGATATCTTCTGTCCTTTTGAGACCTACTGTCCTTTAGAGACCGCTTGTTCTTTCGAGACGTCTTGCTCTTTTGAGACCTCTGTCCGTTTGAGACTTTTTGTCCTTTTGATGCCTCCTGTCCTTTTGAGCCCTCGTGTTCTTTGGAGACATTCTTTTCTTTTGAAACCTCGTGTCTTTTTTAGACATTGTGTCTTCTGGTGACCTTCTGTCCTTTTTGGACTTCGTGTGCTTTTGAGACCTCCTGTTCTTTTGAGACCTCCTGACCCTTTGAGATCTCCTGACACTTTGAGATCTTCTGTCCTTTGGAGATTTTCTGTCCTTTTGAGACCTCTTGTTGTTTTGAGACCTTCTATACTTTTGAGATCTCCTGCCCTTTTAGAGATTTGTCCGTTTGAAACCTCCTGTTGTTTGAGACCTTCTGTCATTTTGAGACCTCCTGTCCTTATGCTACCTCCTAACCTTATGCTACCGTCTCTCCTTTTTCTACCTCCTGTCCTAATACGAATTCCTATCCTTTAATGTTACCTCCTGTTTTATGCTTCCTCATGTCTTTATTCTACCCCCTGTTCTTATGGTACCTCCTGTCCTTATCCTACTTCCTGTCCTTATCCTACTTCCTGTCCTTATGCTTCATCTTGTCCATGTGCTTTCTCCTGTCCTTATGCTACCTCTTTACCTTATACTTCCTATTGTCCTAATGCTACCTCCTATTCATTTTCTACCTCTTGTCTGTATGCTTTCTATGCTACCTTCTTTCCTTATGCTATCTCTTGTCCTTACGCTACCTCCTGTCCTTTTTCTACGTGCTGTTCCTATTGTTCGTACTCTCCTTATGCTATTTCCTATCCTTATACTACCACTTGTCCTTATATTAACTCCTGCTTTATTTCTACGTCCTGTCCTTATGCTAACTTCTGCTCTTATACTACTTCCTGTTCTTATGCTACTTCCTGTCCTTGTGTTACATCTTGATCTTATGCTACCTCCTGTTCTTGTGCTTCCTACTGTCCTTATTTCCTTATGCTAGCTCTTAACCTTATATTATTACTTGTCCTTATGCTACCTCCTGTCCTTATGCTTCCCCTGTCCTTATGCTACCTCCTAACCTTATGCTACCGTCTCTCCTTTTTCTACCTCCTGTCTTAATACGAATTCCTATCCTTATGCTATTTCCTGTCTTTATGGTACCTCCTATCCTTATGCAACCTCGTGTCCTTAAACTACTTCCTGCCCTTTTTCTACCTTGAATCCTTTGCTAGTTCTTGTCGTTACGCTACCTCCTGTCCCCTGTGGTTTGTCCTTAGATGTGCTGATCGCCTCCTTACAGCCTCAGCCTTTAACTAGGTAAGGAGATTTTTAGTATGCAGGAAAAGCCATAGATTTTCCATTTTACTGAATCGGCACAAGTTTTCAGTTTTGCGAGAGATGCTACAAATCAGCTTGTAACGTTTGGAAATTGTATCAGAAACAGCCTCCATACTCTATTGTCCCATAAAGACATATTTTTGGCATTTTTTTTTTTCAAGACAATGGGACATGAGTATGTGTATTGTACAAAAGTCTTCAGCCCTCTATCCTTGGACACAATTTGTTTATCAGGAAGAAAAAGGTGACGAATTTTCTTTTAACAGGGACACTCTAACAGTGAGGGGACCGGTTCGGGTAACCTAGGATTCAGGAATTTGAATGCCAGAAAGAAAATGTTTCATGGAACCAAGGTGAATGACACAACCGTGAACTCCCGCAAGTTTAGTGAAATTCTTCTCCTTTGCACCAAGCATTTAGCCTAAATTCTACAGGTCTGTTTTTGTCAAGGCTATTGTAATTACGTTTCAAATTTTCTAAGCGACTTATTGAAATCAAACGCATACGCACACTTTGCATATAAAGCTAGAATTTTCATGTAAATGGGTGTGATTGCAAAAATTCCTTCATTATTATATTACCGCACTGTGCAGGCACATAATCCTGTATGAAAATATATTCGGTGAGGCAGTCAAACGGGACGATTTAAAAAAATCACAAAAAATAGAGAAAGCAATTATTAGTTAAGTTTTGAACATGAGTTGAAATTGCTAGTGTAACTGAAAAATGTTATTTTTTTTAATATGGTGTCAGTATGATGGGGTCCTTGATTTTGCCTACATTGTCGGAGTCTCAGAGTAAATCCTCCCATGACGGTATGCTGACATATTCGTAACCTTTTTCCTGTCTGTCCTCGATGACTATGTCCCAGATGAAGAAGCACTCTTCCAGCAAGATGGTGCAACTAGCCATACTGCCAGAGTGTCTATGTATGTGCTTAGACTCGCATTTCATGGTCGTCTCATCAGCACATTCGGCGATATTCCGTGGCCTGCCCTTTCACCCGTCTCCTGATTTTTTTCCTTTTGGGGTTACCTCAAATCCAAAGTATTCAAGGACAACCCTCCAAGAACCAGGTATGATTTGAAGGAGCGAATTCGGCAAGACATCCACAATATTCCGTTGGAGATGCTACGAAGCGTCATGGGCGGATTTATCTGAGACTCCGACAATGTGCGCAATACCTAGGACGCCATCTTACTGACACCATATTAAAAAAAATAACGTTTTACAGGTACACTAGTAATTTCAACTCATGTACAGTATACATTCATGTTCAAAAATTAACTAATATTTACTCTCTCTATTTTTTGTGATTTTTTTAAATCTTTCCGTTTGACTGCCTCACCCTATACATGTTTGCTTTCTCATTTCCACGTAGTCGTGTGGATAGACATGTGGACTGAAATTCAATAACTTAAGCACTAAATTTGCCGATACCTTCCTCTAAGTTTAAATCCATTCAGGTATCTTGCACTTTTTTCTTTTCCTTACTTTGAGCATTGACCCTTTCGAATGCCACCTGGTGCCAGAAAAAGCAACCATCCACTGTTTTTAGGGTGCTTAATGTCTGCCGAAGAGGCAAGTAATTTCACAGCATGTCTAATTACGGAGATGTCTGGCGCGTGTGCCCTCGATGATTCACGCAAAGTGCAAAGCGCATATTAACGTCAATTGCATGCAACTCGAGTGAAGTAATGAGTACAGCAGCCGCAGTAATTGCTTATGCAGAGAGGTAGCCGGTGCAGGATTAGGCCACGAAAAGAATTGCAGAGGTATTTGATCAGAACTGTCTGCATTGCCACAATAAAGCGAGTGAGACTATGGACAGCTAAGTATTATTTTTGAAACCTTAATAAATATTTACATATGTCTGTTGAAAGCCGCGCTACTTCAGTCGTTAGGGTGTCTGACTATACCATGCGAGAGACCCGGGTTCGATCCCTTGCGGGGGAGCTCCGGTGCCCACCCAGCGTCGTATAAAGTGGGTACCTGGAGGAAACTTTGGGTGGTAAAAGCGGCCAGGGCCGTGGTGTTCATCACATCACCCCCACCTTCGGCCGTGATCAAGAAAGTGTGCGCCCCTAACTCTACACCCCCTATACGCCTTCATGGCGTGGTGCAAAGCACAGGGGAGCACTTTACTTCTTTTTACTTTTTTATATCTGAACTCGAGGCGAGGTGTTACACGCATCGCATCGCAGGCCTCGGCAAGGGGGGTCGAATCGGTCCGTCGACCGCTCCTAGAAATTGTCATCGTTTATTTCAAGTTACAAAAAAGCCGAAAGCTTTCTATTTTTATAGTTAGCATAGGAAATAAAGTTCCACCAGTATTCAAACAGAATAACTAAAGCAAATAATGCTTTACATTAACAGAATGGAATATCCTATGATAACTATAAAAATAGTTTTTATTTGAATTAACGGTTCCACAGTTTACAAAATTTCAAAAAGTATAGTTTTTTATGAGAGGTCACAGAACTAAACCTTTATGAGTAAAAATTTTCCATAACTTTTGACGCGTTTTCTTGAACAAGATACGTAAATAGAATAACAATGCATTCAATATATTATTTTAACTCTATGAAATGTAAAAAGAAAAAAAAATGCTGGATCCACTCATCTGGTGGGTATAGTAGAAAAGTTTTTCCAGGGCAATAATAATAATAATAACGTAATAGTAATAAAAATTTGAAATACGATGGATGTTTTTATTAAAAGTTAGCTATTATTGTGTAATAATAACTATTAGTATTATTATTTCTACTATTCAAATTCCTGTTTTCATTTAAGGATCACTGGAGCACATCAGACACAGTCCGAAAACGCTAATTGTGTAATGATTTCCACAAGAAAACGAAGTTAGTGCATCAGGACATCGTACAACTTGAACCCACTCTAACTGGAAAATGGAATTTCCAATCACCGTAGAATGTAGTTGGGTACTCATCTGCTAGATTTCTTTGATTTGATTTCTGCCAGTGACCAGTCAGTTGAAATGGAGTAGAAAGGATCATTTCCAGTTCGTTGTCAGGTAGGGAATTTATATATCACACAATACTGTAGGGTCTATGTTTCAAAATTAGTATGGTGTGCTTAAAATATGAATTTAAAATTAAAATCAAATAGCTTTGAATAAATCTGTGAATAATGAAAGAAAAATGAGGAGAATAAATTTACACTTTTAATAATAATCGCAAGAAGCTGTAGATAGATAGATGCTCACTACTGCCATTTGCATTAGGTATTTTCCTTAAATTTTGTTATTTAACGTCTCTTGTCACTCCCTTCTTTAGTTAATAGCGGACATGTAAAATGAATGATAGGAACTGCTGCCTACCTAGAACTCGAACCCAGAATCATAATATTTAGAACAGGCTTGAGAGAGGAAAAAGGTCACACGATAATTATTTTTTGTCCCCTGAAGACTGGGCAGAAGAATCAGCTCCAGACTACGTTGATGAGTACCGTCTTGTCTGTCTGCGGTCCTTCTTCTCTTCCGATTTGCAAAGGCCGTCGTGATTCCGTGGGTGGTTTGGAGCAGAGCCAGCCCTCAAGGCAACGTCTTGTTCGATGCGAAACTCTCATTTGCCTGTTAACGAATCATTACACACAGAGTTTACATGTTTATGTGGTGTGGCTGTGTGCTTGTCAAGGCGAAAATATAACAAGCCTTCTGTGTTTTCTCGCGCGGAAGATACGCTATCATCACAATAAAGATGCCGACAACGTATCCTTGACTGGAACTTCTTGTGCCGAAAGGTCATAAAGCTATGCATCTGCCTCGTGGGGTCGTAAGATAACTGGTGTTATTGGCCGAGATGGGAGATATTCTAATAGATAGAATAACCCTCTAAGGCTCTGAAGTATGTGTATGCTTTTAAGTTCACTTTATGCACAGAAAGGCTAATCGGGCATGGACACATACTTTAACGTGGGTTCCGAATGCGTCCACCAGATACCGTACTCGTGACCCATTGATTACAAGGCAACTACGTTACCACTAAGGCATTGGAGAGGTTGAAATGCTGTGAAAGGTGTCCTTAAGCAATAGTCTTGAGTAGTACATATACGTAACAGAAACTATTGGGACTAGGTATTTGCATTTCTCTTGTTTTAACATCGCTTTTCCCTCTTTATTATAATCGTGACGATGATGATCATTCATAGAGATTCACCTGAACTCGTCACTCTGTGGCTGGGTCGTCAGTCTAGCACTTAAGAAAAAGTACAGCGGTAAATATCGTACACAGAATCATTTACTAATAACAAAAAGTTGCAGTGGGTAGATAGATTACAGTAGATTAGTTTACAGTAATGAGAGTTATGCCACTTTTAAAGAAGTAGGCACTGTATTGTGTCATATTTCTGAATTATGTATTTAGTATTTTCCCCCAGTAAATTTGAGACAAAGGTATTCATTCACCAATTCCCTTGGATAGAAGTTGTGATCGATTTATTTACATAAATGTATAAGCACTTTGCAAGTATTGAGGCGCGCCCTTTCATGAGAATATATCTACGAAGAATGAAATTACATGCTCACTCACTATGCCAGCCCCCGTGGCGGAGTGGTTAGCACACCGCCCTACGACGCCGGGTGTCCCGGGTTCGAATCTCGGCATGGGCATGGGTGTTTGCGAGTGTCCATTCGTCAATTTCATCATGTCGCCATCTTCGCAAATTAGCCAAAAGTGGCACGAAAATCGAAGTAAAATAAAGCAAATCAACCAATCAATCAATACATGCTCACTCCAAGTATAATTGCAACGTTCTAACTTGTGATTCCTTCTTCGGTTCCTTGTTGCCAATTATTCTTATTCCCATCTCAGTGAAGAAGCTTTTCTTAACTCGTATTTCATATTTTTTTCTACTTGAAGCATATCACCCAGTAGGATCCGAAACGTGCAGGCGTGGCTCGTGGAATTTCCGAGAATAAAATTTTCCCTTCGAATGCTCTGTCGTGTCCTTGCGTTACGTCGCTTGTAATAAACTGAAGATAGGAGGTGAACGTGCTCCAGTCAAGCAGATAAGAATTTACCCTTTGACACAAAATGTTGATTTGGTTAACTGAGGATAATATGAGTATTCACAATGGTGTAAAGTAATATGCACTTTTCATTCATTGCACATTTCGAGAATGTAGTTATATCATTATTATAATTAATGTAATTTTTGCTAACCGCGACGAATTATAAAAGGGATTATAGGCGGGTACCCTTGGCGTCGTAGTGGGCTGTGCTAACCACAACGGAGGTCGGATAGTTTGTTAAAGTAAATTATCTTGAATATATTCTTCTGTTTCTTTATCTGTGTTATTATTTTCCAGTTTCATTTTTCATAGTTCCACTGTATAGCATTTGAAATTCTCTCAATAAATAAGTAAGTAAAAGTTCAATGAGACTAAATCGGTAAATTGTAGAAAATGTGCATTTATTTTCAAGATGGGGTAGAGAGTTCTGTAAAACATTCAACAAATTGTACATGGGGCCTCCCCGATGGCGTAGTGGTAACAGCCTCGTCCTGTAATCAAAGGGCCATACCCGATGGAGGCACATTGGTGTGGCTCGGATCCCACCTTAAACTGTAAGTCCAGTCCCGATTAGCCTATGTGTGCATAAAGTGGACTTAAATCAACAATTTCATTCAAAAACAAATTGCATACTGTCGAAGTGTTATGGGTTTGTGGAATAACTGACACCATATCGAATCTCTACTCATTGAATCGACAATAACATCTGACTACCAGAGATCAATAAAGAAAAACCTCAAAAACAAATAAGTTGTCATCACGTCTTGAACACAGAAACACGTCCTCTTATCACCAAGGAATGAGAGACGGCAGATGCTAGCTTTTACGTAAGAGGCGTTTGATTCTTTCGGTGACAAAAACAAAACAACAACAAAAAAAGACCAACGGAAGTCTCCGTCTACCAAAGTTCTCTCAGTGAAATGACCCGGAGAGATGCTGGCTTATTTCAGCAGCAGAGGCGCTTGCATCTCTGCAACACTGGGCAGCGGCATCTCCCAGTAGAGGGAAAATCCCCGAAGGAGGGAAATTTTCATTGGAGTTGGTTTGAAGCCACATTGGGTAAAAGATCATGCTATTTTAAATGCAAAACCCCCCTTTTTTAACATTTTACTCATTTCCACTGTCTTTTAATCAAGAGGGCAATGAATGTTTGAAACGAAACTCAGTTTAAAACTAATTTCAAGATATAGATATTTATTCCTAGATGTTTGACTTAGTCGTAGAGAATAATGTTACATAAATTTCTAAAAGAATAGATGCATGCGTCTGAAATGTTTAATTTTTTAAACCATCTACTGTAAAGTAACATCGCCAATCCAGACTGAAAAATAATATTATTTTTATTTGCAATATAATATATTCATAATAGAAAGATGCACATTTATTACAGGAAAGAACTACTTAATATCAATACTATTCATTTAAAAAGAATTATAAATACGTATATCTAAAATGCTTAAAACATAGTGCCGAAACTAATGCGTAATTAAATATAGATGTGTACATTTTAAAAGTGGATATTAAACAGTTTTGTTTTAGACAAGCCTTCCTCGGTTTGAATTTTTCTTATGACTGAAAGGGCATTTTAAGGAAAATGCATTTTTTTAAAAAAAAAACACTACAGGTGCTGATCAAAGGAGTTTTATTATAAACTAAAACACTAAAAAAAAGTTAGTTTAGTTTAGTTCTCCGTCTGAAGAAAACCCTGATATAGGGTAGAAACATAACGTGTGAAGTGTTTTTAGTTTACGATAGAATTGCCTTGGTCAGCTCCTGTATGTAGAGTTTTCTTTTTTTGATGTAATTTTTTCTCGAAGTAAACTTGCCACTGAAGGCATTTTGGTGAGACATCGGGAAATTGTGTTCTCGGCGGGAATTTGTGGGAAATTTCCTTCCAGTAAGGGAAATTCTGTCAAACGATCCTACCATCACTGGCTTCCCTCCCCCTCCCCGCCCGTTTTACACCCACATCTCACCCCAAGTGTGTGTATGTGTGTATAAGATCCCCGAAGCCCCGCCCAAGCCTTCTTCCACACTCCATGTATATAAATTTTGGTTGAACTGCGGCGACCTCTTGTGTCAAATAGTGGCGCGCCGTGTCAAGAGCTTGATAAAGCCAGCAGCGGACGGCGGTAGCTAGGCTCCATCAGGCAGTAGCTACTGCAACCGCCGGGGTGCGCTGCCCCGGGTTGCGAGTTCTTTTCTGTGAGTGCGAGGAACCGGGAGGGGGTGCTCTGGTCATCGATGAGCCGATTGGCGTAACGGTGCCGCCATGTTGTTTCTGGACAGGAGACCCGGCGTCGAATCCTCGACGTGGCTTTCTAGGAACTTGTTGTTTGTGTTATTTGTGATAGGAACGCTATGCGCTTGTGCGCGTGCTCAAGATGAGGAAGGCGAGACGAACAACTATGACTATAACTATGAATACTATGACGAGTACGATGAAGACAATGGTGCGGAGGGTAAGTTGAAGGCTTCTCAAATTATAGTTCCCAGTGTGAAAACAGTTGGATCTGTGGTTATTGCTCCAGAAGTGTACTTGTGACGTGTTGCGACCACCTGTAGGCTCCAAAAGGTTTCGTCATTTTCTAGGGTTTCCGTGGGTGACTAGCGTTCTCACCATCGATGTAAACGGTCCCAGGATCGTTGCCCGAAAAAGATATCGAAGTGACTCACCTCACTGGGATGAATTGGAAGCGTTTGGAAGTGTATCATCCAGCAAAAGCCAGCTGTTGACTTGGCTCATAATGTATTTCGCGTCTAAATGTAGTGAGAATCAAATATAAAAATGAAAATAATTCCGTGTTTTCGTCAAAAAATATCGAAAAGAACTACGACCGTAACATATATTTCATCGCTGCAAGACATACAATTGAAAGCTGTTTATTTCATTACCTGCACAAGGTGAACTGGAAGAATTTTCTAATATTATATGAAAGGATGAGACAAACCATAAATTTTACATGTAGAACGAAGATAACAATAACTGTCAAGAGAAAGTGGAGAATACATATCGTTCCAATAAAATTCTCACAATTAGAAATTGTGAATGTGTGTTATTTCGATTATACATGGACGCCTAGCCAGAGAAGATTAACATTTTCATGTCATTTCTGAAGCACTAGAAAGAAATTTCAATGTACAATGCAGCTAACGATTTGCTCCACCAGAAGTCGTTATTTTTTCGAAGTAAATATTTATAATAAATGCTTTTTCATTTGTAATAAATTTGTATAAAGGACCGGTCAAAATTGTAATTTCTTTACACAACAAAAAATACTATCTCGCTCTTGGTCTCACCGCAAACCGGAACCGACCCTGGCTGATAGAAATAGTAAGAATAGTGGAACAATTAAAGGAGAAGATGTACGAATTACGTCACGAATCTTCGATTGTAATTTGTTATACTTATTTAAAATTCCATACGAATTTAACTGATAATAATATCCGCCATAGGATGTATATGTACTTCAGTTAATCGACATATTTGTGGGAGGAAGATAAAGGCCCTCCATCAAGTACCGATTCCAAACATTCGCAATTAGACAATGAAGGCCTCTGTGCAAAACCGGACAAGTCCAAGAATTAAACATTTTACAGGAGTAAAGAAAAGTTCCAAAAAATCAAATGTGCATTAATGGAAACTGGTGTTTGAGTACAACAATGAAGGTAATGTCAAGTAAATTTATGTAGTAATCAACGTTCTTTATTTCTAATGGAAGCACATTTCAATGGTGTGAAATCCACTTCAGACTGTAGGTCAAGTTCGGATTAGCCTTTCTTTCGAAGAGAGTGTACTTAGAAACAAAGTTTCCCCAAAACTTTTTCTCACCTGTCCTGCAGTCAGATCTCAACATATAATAATTTACACAAATAGTGCATAAATTGTGTGGCACAAGATATAAAGTGGATCAATTTCGACATGATTGATTAATTTTACTTCGCTTTTCTGCCACTTTTGGCTAATCGCGAAGATGAAGATGAGTGATGGTATGATGAAATTGATGAATGGACACTCACAAACATCCATGCCCAGGTAAAGTTTCGAATCCGGGATCATTCATGGGTAATCCTACTAGGAAGGGCGAAGTGCACAGCAATTGTAGGTTCAAATTCCGGATATAGGCTATCACATAAATCTTGCAAAGAAAGAGGACATTTAAATACTGAATGCAATTATATGAAACTGTTAAAAGATGAGAGAAGTCAAAATTAATAATAATACTACTAATAATAAATAATTATGAAAATAAGAAATTAGATTAACTCAAGGATGTTTTATTCTTCATATTGATGAAATGAGTATGTGATCTGACTCCCAGAAATCAAAAGACATTGGCGCCCGTTATATCACAGACCCCTCTCCCCCACCCTAAATAATTTGAATGTCAATACGTATGAGAAGAAGAGAGAAGTGAAATACAATACTAGTGTTAAAGTAAATACAATCTGTGTTGGCTTGATCTGGGAAAACGGAAATCAAAATAGTTCACTATTTTATTGTACAAAAATCGAAATATTTTGTTTTGCGAAACACTTTGATTCCATATAACTCATAAATTTGCTTTAGTGTAAATAAAAATATCAAATATTTATTGTTCATATATTTACTGTTATTACTATAATCAAAAGAAATACTTGCTTTTAAATATATTTTCCTTTGTTTTATCACATAATTTCCGAACTTCAACACATTCTTCATTCAACTTACAAACTACTCGTAAGTAGGTATTCGTCTTTTTTATAATGACCTGGGTTTCGGATATGACAAAATATATTCGGGAAAATATGCAGAAAAAAATTTGAACAAGTTTTGCACCAATGAGATACCCTCTTTCACACGCTAAAAATGTACTGGATTTCAAAAACTGTACTGTGCGAATTAAAATTTATACTTCAGCAATGTAAATTTTTAAAATGTTGGCAATTCTAATGTTAATATTAATGTTCTATAAAATTTAATGCCATATGAGAGGGCACTGTATTTTTGTACATTAGAGTTCACTCCTTGACTCTCGTGTCTCACTGATGTGTAATTTGTGTTCTTTCTTGTCTTTTTATGTTGCTGCAGAAGAGGAAGCAGCTCCATCCCCATCGCCGCCCCCAGTGGTTGCGCCGAGAAGGCCGGTAGTAGAGGAACCATCCAGACCTGGTAAGTACTTTACTCATTTTATGTAACTGAATTCTGTCGTAAGCTCGATCTGCACCACATATAAAAGAACTCGTTCTCCTGAAGACGAGAAAAGAGCATATTACGTATCACATAAGAAGCGGTGACAATCCTGGCAACTAATTTTATGTCCGTGTTCACTGGGGTCTGATAAACAGATGATCTGAGACGAAAAATCGAGTAGATTCAGGTCGGGTGACCTCGAAGGCCATGGAATATGACCTTTCCGTCGAGCGTTGGCTTTTCCAAACCTAAGTTATAATTGTTCAGTGTTGCATCGCCAATTTCCTTTTTATTTTCCTGTAGTTTACGGTTATTACAAGCATAAGAAAACAGTTTTTCTTTGTGACGTTTCAGGAGAACACACGCTCCTTTCATCAGACATTTATTTTCATTTTGACTAAAGATACAGTTATAACAATGGTTAGTAATTTTTTAAACAAAAAGAATCCGTTATATAATGGATGTTGTCAATGTTACATTGTTGTAATATAGCAACTTAACTGTGAAAAAAGCAGTCTGTTTTATTTTTATTTCAGATTTTTTTAAAATTATGAATCCCAAATATCATCAGGTAATTCAAATTCATCATTGTTTTCACAAAGTCTCTTGATGTTTTTTGTTACATTAAATTTTAAAGATGATGGCTTACTCCATTTGTGAAAGAGAAAACTCCATACTGGATCCATGTTACCATTTTCATTATTTAATTTATTCCAGTGTTCTTCTGCAATGAACGAAGCTTCCCAGACATTCAACTCTGTGTTTCCCGTTAATATTTTTAAAACCCTTCTCTTTTTAATCAAATGCTTCTCTTTGATGATATGAGTTGACAAACCTGTTCTTGGGTTTAGATTTATAATGTTGAAATCGTGTTCGTGCCATCTTATTGCCATTTTCCTTGCTGTTTGTCCCACATAATCCTTTTAACATGAACAACTTATATTATATATTCCTGTGGTTTCCACATCTGGTAGAGAGTTTCTCATTTTAAATTCATTAAATGTACATTCCAAACTTCTTGGTGATTTAAAACCAATTTTGAAATTAAAACTTCTAAAAAAAATTTGCAATTTTATGTGAGAATCCCTTGTGGAATGGAATGCACACAAATTTCTTTTCAACAGATTTTTTCATCTTTGTCTGTATTTCTCTTTTCCTTTAGTTTTCTTGCGACTTGTTTTTTTGATTTGGTTTATTCTGTTAGTGTGAAAGCCATTTTCTTTTGTTATATTAAAAAGCCTTTCTTCTTCATTTTTGATATCCTCATTATTAGAACATAGTCTTTGTGCTCTCAGGAAAAAAAATTAAAATATGTTATCCATTGTTATACGCGAATGTTCTGAATTGGCATGGATGTATTTTCCCCCTGCTAATTTTTTCCTATGGACTGATGTTTGAATTCTTGAGTCAGTTGTCTTAATTTGCAGATCAAGGAAAGAAATTACATTGTTATTCATGGGTTCGCAAGTGAATTTTATGCGACGATGTGATTCATTTAACAATTTAAATACGTCCATGATGGTGTTCTCATTTTTAGTAATAATTAGCACATCATCTACATATCTGATGTAGAGTTTGATATCCGCACCTATCGCATTAACAATTGAAGATTCTATGTAATGAAGGAAAATGCTGGAGATGATTCCGGATATTGGGTTTCCCATTGATAGACCATTACTTTGCAGATAGATTTTGCCATCAAATATAAAGTAATTGTAATTTGCACATACAGTAAACCATCAAACCATTTCCCATGATTCTACTGGGTTAACCTTCACCTCAATAAGCCATCTGTGTAATGCATCTGTGGCACCTTCTATTGGGACACTAGGATATTTGCATAACCGTAAACTACAGGAAAATAATTCTGTAATGCAAGCAATGCGTACATACAAGAAAAACCATTTCCTTTTTACGCGCTTTTACTGAACCTCCCTGTATATGTGTATGTACACATACTCACTCACTCACTCTCTCTTTCTCTCTCTCTCACACACACACACAAATTTTGGATTTACACTTGTTAGTGAGAGAATGCAAGACGATGTACTGCAGAAGATAATCTCGAAAATAAGGTAGTCAATGTTCTATTAGGGCCATTACCAAATTATTAGCATTTTTTATGAACGTTTAGGTGTGAAATAAATTGTTCATTAGAAATTTGGAATCATTAAATAATTGAATAACCAATCAGTGGCAACTTGGCTAATATTAACCCAGTAAAACAACTGCTAAATGGTGCAGAGTAAAATAAAGGACATCCCACAGCTGTAAACTCAATCAAACCAGTATCGGAAAATTTGAGCGTTAAGCTCAAAACTGAACGTTACATGAGTTCATGAGATAGCACAAAATACCTACCTTTCAATTTGCTATACTCGTATTTGTGGTTACTGCTCTTCTGCCACTTTTGCTTAATCGCGAAGATGAGGATGAGTGCCGATATTGATGAAAGGACACTCACAAAGAACACCTATACCCATGCTTGGATCCGAACCCGAGACCTTTGAACCGTAGCGCGTTGTTGCTAACCACTCCGCCACGGAGGTCGGCACATCCTCCTTTGCAAAACATAAGTTTTACTTATTTAACTTTTGTATTGCAGCAGCTATACATAACTACATAATCCCGCACCACCAAATTAAACTTACACAAATAAAGGCTGTCATTAATTGACAAAAACGCGTCATTACCTGTCAGCTCGTTAAGTGGCAAATTTGAGACTCGGCTAGATCTGTGGCCGGCGTCACGGAGGCAGTTTTCGAAATTTCATCTCCTTTCGAAAAAAAACGCTATGATATTCCAAATTCTGAATAATTGCATATGCTTAAAATTCCTTCTCTAGAGCATTCACATGAATCCTGTATGGTTTTGTTCCGCTGTTGCCTAGATACTTTCAACAGTTTAAGAGTATTACACAGCCACGTAACTATTGAGAATATCTAGGCAACAGCGGAAGCAAACCATACAGAAATTATGTGGATGCTTTAGAGACGGAATTTTAAGCATATACAATTTTTCAGAATTTGGAATATCATAGCGTTTTTTTCGAAAGGAGAGGAAAAGTTGGCGACGTCTCAGAGGGAGGGGCCGTTGTGGTTGGTGTCGAGCAGTGGCGTACACTTCATACACGCAGTGATAGCGCTCGCTACCCCTGTCTAAGGCTTTGTCCGAAGGTGCAATACCGTACTTGAAGCGAGCATCCTCCGAGTATGGTCTTGCAGAGCGGTCTTGAAAGTCTTTCGAATTGCACTTCGACTGCAGCGCCAAATACGATCAGTAGATAAAACGGAGGACACGTTGTTTTCCTCGCGTTTTAAACACTTGCTTTTCACCATAGAAATCACATAGCATTTTCAAATCTTCTTATACATACATTTCCACACATTAGATGAATTCCAATCACCAACTTGCTGGCCTATAACCAGTGGCGAAGCGTCCTAGGAGGCCTTGGAGGCCGGGCCTACCCTAATAAATTTGTCCATTACGGATTATTTTATTACTTATAATTTCATTAAACGACGCTTAATAAAAGAAAACTGAAATTCTAGGTCTTACAATAATTACCGCAACTTTCCAACCCTACCTGGAACTCTATCTGCGCATTCAGCGAGGTCCGCCTGAGAGTGCCTCAGCTGGTTCCATAACAACCTATGTGATTCGTACGGGAAAACATAATTTCAGGGACGCGTTCGCCTGTAATGTAAACTGTGAGGCCGGCCTCTTTTCTCTCTCTCACTCTATCTCCCTGACTTCCGAAGGGTGCCGATCGTGTACGAGCGCGTGACGAAGCAGGCACTGGACGTACAGAGCTTGTTGAAGCAGCGTTTCCATGGAAGATTCAGAGCTTTGTCGGGAGCGAGACACACCCAGCTGCTAACACGTCGCGAAAATATGTTGCTAACACCATAGGCGTGCGCAGACCCTATGATTAGGGGGGGGCAAAAGCCTTGAAAGTTCAGTCGGGGGAAAAAAACTTATTTTATCTTACTCTTTTAGCTTCATTGCATTGATGGGTATATGTGTATGTTGTTGTTGAGTTGAGTTGGTGTTTTAAGTCCACTTTATGCACAGTAAGGATAATTAGGACTTACAGTTTAAAGTGGGATCCGAACCACTATGTGCCTCCACCGGTAGGCTATATGTGCTTGTGTATGTGTGTGTGTGTATATATATATATATATATATATATATATATATATATATATATAACTCTCTAGCCTTCTTAAACCCGAAGGTTCATGGCTGCAGCAACACAGGCCTTCCAACTTTCCCTATCTTGAGCAAGATCTATATACTCTTTTCCATCCCTACCGATTTCCCTTAGGTCCATCTCAATGTTGTCCCTCCATCTTCGTCTTGGCCTCCCTACAGGTCTCTTACCATCAGGTTTCCCAACAAGAATCCTGTAAACTCCTCTTTCCTCTCCCATTCGTGCCACATGGCCTGCCCACCTAAGTCTTCTTGATTTAATTATTCTGATAATATCTGGACATGAATACAAATTATGTAGTTCTAAATTATGTAACCTTCTCCACTCACCTGTCTCCTCATCCCTTTTAGGTCCAAAGATTTTCCTAAGGATCTTATTTTCAAATACTCTCAATTTATGTTCCTCTTTCAATGTAAGGGACCAAGTTTCACATCCATATAATACTACAGGCAAAATTACGGTTTAGTATATTTTAACTTTTAGTTTCTTAGATATTAAACGAGAAGACAAAAGTTTATGAAGAGAGAAGTAACATGCATTTCCTGAATTAAGCCTACTTTTTATTTCCTCTTTAATATAATTTTCATTTGTTAATATTACTCCTAAGTATTTCAATTTGGAAACTGGTTCAAACGAGTTGTTATCAATAATTAGATTTTGATTATTACCTAACACTTGGTTTCGGCCTGTAAGCATATATTTAGTTGTCTCTTTGTTAACTTCCAAACCTATCTCTTTAGCAGTTTTGAAAAATATTTTAGCATTATTCTTAATTGTATTCACATCATCCCCCAGTAAGTCTACATCATCTGCATATGCTAACAACTGAGTCACACCATTTAATTTTAGTCCTTCTTTAGTTTCGTTTACCTTCCTAACAGCATATTCTAAGGCAAAATTAAAGAGCAATGGAGATAATGCATCTCCTTGTTTTAACCCATCATGAATTGTAAATTTGTCAGACATATTAATACCCACACGAATTTTACTTTCTGTTTCACTGGTGCATATTTTTATCATACTAACAAGCTTCTTAGGTATTCCAAACTCTACTAATATATTATATAATTTATCTCTTTTGACCGAATCATATGCTTTTTTGAAATCAATGAATAGCTGATGGACATTTTGATTATATTCCCACTTTTTTTCAAGTGTGTGTCTGATGTGAAAAATTTGATCTGTAGTTGATCTGTTGTGTTTAAATCCACATTGATAATCACCTATAATTTCATTAGCATATGGGGTTAGTCTTGTTAAAAGAATGTTAGATAATATTTTATATGTTGTTGAGAGTAGAGAAATTCCACGGTAATTATTGCAGTTCATTTTATCACCTTTTTTAAACACAGGAACAATTGTGGATTCTTTCCACTGTTGAGGGATTTCTTCTTTATTCCATATTAAACAAATTAATTTATGAATTTGACATATTAATGAATTTCCACCATATTTAATTAACTCAGCTGGTATTAAATCAATGCCAGGTGCTTTGTTATTCTTTAGCCTTTTAATAGCATCTTTAACTTCAGTCAAGTTAGGTTCTGGAACTAAAGGTTCTGCTGTGTGGACTCCATTTACTTCTGATTTATCTCCTACATGAACATTTAAAAGGTCATTAAAGTAGTTCTTCCATCTATTTAGAATATCGCTAGGGTCAGCTAGAAAATCACCCTCTTTATCTTTTATCAAGTTTACTTTAGGTTGCCACCCCTTTCTAAACTCATTTACACCTTTATATAAATCTCTGATATATTTATTTTTGCTGTTTGTTTCAATTTCGTTAATTTTGCTTTTCAAGTAATCTCTTTTTTTACTTCTAAACGTGCGGTTAACTTCTCGCTTTATTCTATTATAATTGTTTAGATTTGTATCATCAGAGTTATTTAACCACCTAAGTCTAGCCTGATTTCTTATTTCTATTAGATTATGACATTCATTATCAAACCATGGCTTACTTTTTCTCGGTTTATGGTATCCTATACTTTCTTTAGCTGCTGATTCTATTGCATTACGTATGTGCTCCCAATTCTTATTTACGTCTGTTTCATTTATATTTTCATCATCATTTGAATCCTGCAAAATATCAAATCTATTTGACAGTTTAATTTGGTAATCTTTCTTAATTCTTTCATCAGTAAACTTTCCTGTATCAAATTTTAGAACTTTTAGATTTTGTTGCTTATGATTTAACACTGAGAGTTTTTCTCTTAATTTAGCAATTACTAAATAATGGTCACTGGCACAGTCCGCACCTCTATGTGTACGAACGTCAATTATACTAGTATGTCTTCTCTTATCAATGAGAATATGATTTATCTGATTATGAGTTTTACCATCTGGAGAAGACCAGGTATATTTATGGATATCTTTATGTTTAAAAGTGGTACTTTTCACAATTAAATTTTTCGAGGTTGCAAAACTAATCAATCTTATACCATTATCATTACTTAATTCATGAAGACTTTCTTTACCAATCGTGGGTTTAAATGTCTCTTCTTTGCCAATCTGTGCATTACAGTCACCTAACAGAATTTTCATATCATACTGAGAAAATTTATCAAAGACCTGTTCTAACTCTGTATAAAAATCATCTTTAGTATTATCATCTTTATCTTCCGTTGGTGCATGTATGTTTATTAAAATAATTTTACACCACCTACCCTGTAAAACTGCATATGATATCCTATCATTAATAAATTCTACTGTTTTAAGAGCCGAGATAATTCTATTATTTATAAAAAAGCCTGTTCCAAAATTATGATTTTCAGTACCACCATAGAAAAAAGTATAATTTTTAGTTTTACAATTCCCTTCTCCTGGCCACCTAACTTCCTGGACAGCTACTACATCTAATTTATACTTAACTATCTCATTAACTGTACACTGAAATGCCCCAGGCCGGTAAAGGCTCAGAACATTCCAGGTGCCTAATTTAATATCCTTATTCCTAATGTAGATCTTATCCTTAGTCCAGGGACCTCCCAAAGTAGTCCCCACCCGGAGATCCGAACGGGGGACTATTTTATGTTATATATATATATATATATATATATATATATATATATATATATAACATATCGTAATAAATGACATAATGAATTCATCCGCCCCGTAACAAACCAACAGTAAAAATGATATAAAATGTCTCTGAAATGTGCGCGCTTCTTTTCCTCCAAACCAAACTGTTATTGCTGCAACTGTCTGAAGTACGCGAACTTAATTGTTCTTACTTCTCTCTGGTAATGTACACTGGCTTCAACGAGTACTCCGGCAGTTTGTTTCTTTATATAGCATATTTGCAGAAGATACAATTCAATCCACACGTGTATCAATATACGCTGTATAAAACACACCTTATTACTAACTTCGTTGTAACACGTTGGTATGAAGGATAAAATGTCTTGAGACGAGTGATAGTACCAAATATTTCATTATATTACAGTTAATTTACTTTAAATAACTTCTTCTCTATCCATAACAGGTGTCCTTCGATTGGTACGAGTAAACTTTCGATGTTAAGTACCTTGAGAATGAATTCTATCGACAAATGGTTCTAGATACGTGCTTGAACAAGTCGCTGTCATGGCCCAAGCATTATAGGCAGGTGCACAAAACTATATCAGGTGAGCTACTGTTCGGTGATCATGGCTCAAAGAATGGCTGCTACTTTAAGCAAGCATACAGCTAAATTAAATTTGTAGGTGACGCAAATAAGCACTTTATCTTGCAGGTTATTCGGCTAGGTAGGAGAGAAGGCTCACAATATATTATGATAGCGAAACCAGAGACCTGTTCATTTGTGACCTCTTCCTTTGCGACCTGTCATTTTGCGACTAGTCCTTTCGCGACCATATTTTGCAACGTGCCCTCGTGGGACCCTTTTGTGCAACTTGTTCTTTTGCGACCGATCTAAAGGCCGTATCACACGGAAATGGATTTCCAGTAGGAATGTCCTAGACTGGCTGTTACCCATCTGCTATAGTTTTCGCGTCACAAGATACTTGTTACCGAAATTGCGCAGAGCAGACAATCTAGCTGTTATTAAAAATTAAATAAGAAGAGTATGGACTAGAAATTGGGTCGAAAGAAAATGCATACTGAACAAGCTTTTTAATGAACTCGGGTATGCATATTCATACGTGAAATTCGCAGGATTCAATCATAAAAAAAATAGTATTTTAATCAACTAAATGTGTCAAACATTTAATACATTTGTAATAATAAGGATTTTCATTATCGGCTAATCATATTTGTCACTAACAAATCTCATCGCTTTTCATAAATACTGAAATATTAATGAACTGAATGCGAATGCACATCATCTTTATTATTATGTATTTTATCGAGAAGCGAACAAAACCAACCAGCACTCGGAAACCACAGACAAAAACTTTCCTTCGGCAAACTCACAGATTACCTTGACATGGCCAAACTTCGCTCTGATTGGCTGTTCCACAGAATCCAGACGAGAGAGCCAGTTGCAATTAGAAAATGGCCTAATCGTCAAAATCAGTAAAACAGTCAGCCCGGCGGTCATGATTTCCAGGTAGCCAGTTCAGCGACAATCAGGGCATTCCAACTGGAAATCCAGTTCCGTGTGATACGGCCTTAACTTTCAGGGGCTGTTAGCAGGGTTGCCAGTAGCGTGATAAAAACAGAATGAAATAAAGGTAATGTATCACGTTGCAACAATGTGAATATCAAGGCATATTTTTCTTCGAAGATGTGTCCCATCAAAGTCTTTGAAAGTCATGAGAGTCATCCAAATCCAGAAATTGTGGTGCCGCCACTAAGCTCATGTTTTGCCTGAAGTTCGAGCACAGCGACACAAATTACATACTATAAGCAGATCAATTCGAACAGAAGAAAAACGTTAGTGAATCGCAGCCAACCATCACCACAGTGATGCCTAACTGGGACTTGATCACAGTTACAGCACAATCACTTTATATCACGACGGGCATAACACGAAATTAAAACTGACTCTGTGCCTTATTTTTTCTTTTCTCTTGGCCGCAGCCATCAATTTGTGTCCGCGTGTCCTTCAAGGGGCCTTTGATCACAGGGTCCTTGACTCAAGAAGCGGCTGAATCAAAGGAAGCTCTGTTTACAAGAGCTGTTGACACGTGCGCCAATTCAACGCCGTGGCCGTCAAGGGTAGGCAGCATTAGTACATATGATACAAGAACATATCTAGAAATATGTTTGGGGGATCCGAATATCAATAACGATAATAATAATAATGATGTTTAAATTAAAATAATTATATTCAAATTAATACTAATTATGATATACATAGATGCATTAATATTATATTATTATTATTACGTGAATAGGTAAAAATACGGTATAAGAACAGAGATATAACAGCGCATATTCATTATCTAGCTTACCTGTAGTTAAGCTGGAATAATTTGTTTAAAAACAAGTGTCTTGGCAAATAAATTAATGTCAAATACTTATATGAAGAATTTAATATTTATTGAATAACACAAAGAATGTTAGATGCAGTTGGAGAAAGGTAAAGTTTGTAAATAATATTTTATTCATATATAATTATAAGTAGTAGTGTAGTCATTCACCTTGCCTTCCAATAAACAAGTATATTTTCATTATTTAATTTTAATACTTGGTAAGTCTTCCGGAGGAAGGGGGGGGATCCGGACTCCCTGGACACCTCCTTAAGACGTCCTTGCATATGAAGCATTTTCATGATCAAATGTAGAATGTTCCAAAATGTTGATATTGATCCAGTTACTGAAGGCACGGTAATGCTAAATCTGTTTATTTATGAGAGATTTCACAAATTGTTTGTGTGCGCGTTCTACTCTATTTGCTGACGTTCTGCACGCGGCGTCGATTTAACACACAGGCCAAGGACGTATTTAATTTACAGGGGGGATCCAGGGGTCCTGACCTCCCGAAAGATTTACAAAGTCCAAAATCAAATAAGCAAAATACTTGTTTCCTGTTGTATAATATGAAATTAATTAATTTCTGCATAACTTACAAAAAGGTAAGGAGTAGATTTATTTATTGATTTATTTATTTAGTGAGAAAATTTCAGATACAGCACGTAGCCATTTTACACTGAAATCAGTAACAGTGAAAGGAACAAAAATAAAAATAACAAAATAAGACACAATATTAATATATATATATAAGTCAAGATAGCACAATTAAATATTATTTAGCAACATATGTTCTGATGGTTGACCGAAAGGCATACTCTGTGGAAAATACATCAGGACTTGATGAGAGGTCGTTGTATTGAGTGGGAAGTCTGTGGAAGAGCGATCTTTTTTGAATTTCCAGTCTAGGCTTTTTGTGTAAAATAGATTTGTGTTGCGTGTTGAGCGCATAGGCACTTGAAAGTGGAATTTCTGGAGGAGCGTGTTGCAACGGATTGTGATTATACAGCTGTACTTTGACAGTGCCTGCTAAAAGTTATGAAGTGCACCCACACGTAGGCCTAAACAAAATGATCAAGGACCTTATTTCTAATCAGCTGGACCTAGCAACCTTTTTGGTATTCAATAAATAATTCATTTAAAACATTTTAGATATTAATTTTTGTGGTAGGACAGCTGTTTTGTACAAATTTTAGTAACCTTAACTAGGCATAACTATGAAGCGAATAAGATCCTAGAGTCTTCGTGTTGTTTGCATTCGCTGTTGTCTATAAATTATTATCAATAGTTAGCCATGAAACTAAGGTCATAAAAGAAGAATAAATTATATAATAATCGATTGTATGCAAAACAATTACGAAATTATACAGAAATATGTTTTATTACGAGAAAATTGAAGAAATATGTTGCAAAAACGCTAAATTGGTAAAATATGTCAAAATATGCCTTATCAAGTTCGTCTACTTCGCCTGATTTTCATCAGAAACGAAAATATCTCAATCCAGTATTCGATCCGATGTCAATAAATAAAAAATATGATTAGTGGTTAAGTCCCGGGCCCTAGTAATAAACCAATAACACTGTCAAACTTGCTACTTGAGGATCTCTAAAAGTACCACGCACATCTGTATTTTTTGTAATAAATGTAACCAACAAAATTAGAAATTCTTTTAATGCCGTTGTCAAAGTTATCCCCTTATCGTGCAGTGCTTCTCAGCGTATTTTAACCAACTGAATGTACCACTGTGTTATGTGACGGTTGAATAGCCTTTACGCCATTGGCGTAACCAGGCACAGGGCGTCGGTTCCCGCACTTCGCCAAACATTTTACCAAATCATTAGAAATATTGATCAATGCATTAAGAATGTTTACAAGATGAAGACTTATCTTCGCGGGTTAAGTAATTTTTGAAGTTTCGACAACTTCGTTGCCCTGCCTTCTAGTTCGTGTTGTGGCCTTATCGCCATGTCTTGGTTGTAATTCTTATTTTTGTCTCTTATATTTCTTTTCGCACGGCTGTTGTGTTTCTTGGGTATGGGAATCTTGAAACATTTCTGTTGCCACGTATTGCCTTTGGACCAGGAAATATGAAAAAGGTAAAGTGCTCCCCTGTGCATAGCACTACGCCATGAAGGCGTATAGGGGGTGTGGGGGTAACGCCCCACACTTTCTTGGTCCGGTCGTGAGTGGGGGTGATGTGATCAGCATCACGCCCCTGACCGCCTTTACCCCCCAGGGTTTCCCCTACGTACCCATGTTATTCGACGCTGGGTGGGTAATATGAACAATAGGCCTAATTTAATCTACTTTTAATTAACAGTAATTGAAATATTTTGATTTGGTAGAATAAACGGTCACCCCTCCAAGTGCTTTCCAGACATCACGCTGCTTGACTTCTCTTTTCATTGGATTACATTAATAAACTGGCATTTTAGATTTGTTTCTATTTTAAGTATAGGCATTTTGTGAATGCGTCTTCTTGAATCTCGTTCGCGTATGGTATTTATGGTTGGATTATGGTGGTGAGGTGGTTATGCACAGAATTTCAACCTTTCCCGTTGCATGAATTCAAAAAGCGTTTCTTGTTTTAATGCTTCTCTTATTTGAATGTTATGAACGTATCGTTGTTGCCCTGAGATTATTCTTAGCACATTATTCTTAGTAGAACGTCAAACTTCGTTTGTCTCTTTTTGGTTGTAAATGCTGAACTTTTTCCATATTGGATATAATTGCCCTGACGTGTGTTGCATTTGTCCGCAAGATTCTTAACGTGATATTTAAATGTGAGGCTGTCATCGAGTAGTATACCCAGGTAGGTTGGCTTTGAATTCTGGTGGGGGGTGTCATTACCTCCCATTCGGAGGTTTAGTGGATCACGTTTTCTCTTTTTTGCGAATAATACCGAGACGCTTTTATTCGCATTTACTCTTATTCTCCATGTTTTGAAAGTTCTTGGTAACGTTGCACGTCCGATATGTCAACAAATAGGGATGCTACGCTGTCAGTATAGGCAGATGACAAAGCTATTTTCACAAGTAGCACACATCTCCGTATGTTTGCAAAATATTTTGGCAAGAATTGACAAGTAACGTAAATGGGTTTTATACTCTCCACGACTGAATCGATATGGACGTATTTAGGAAAAGGACTTTACCTGCATCTCGTCCGGATGTAGGCTATTTCTACAGATCGTCCTCTCAATCATCTTCATTGTCGCCGTCACACATCTGACCATCCTGTCAGAACTCACGCTTCTCGCACCCTTGCGCTCTTCATCCCCGATCCTATCACCATTCCGTTCACTCGCCAACAGTCCACTCCCCCACTCTCCAGTCAGTCACCTCACTTTTGAGTCAAAATCCTTTCTCTGCTTCCTGTTATGTTCAGGATAATAGAAGACTTGTCACTTTTACCCAACGCCTTGGGTACGATACGATATACAATGTTGATCTTCAAAATCATGTTTTCATTATTTAGGTTCAAATTAAAGTTTCTAAGCAACCGAACAATGGAAAATAATCACTCGTTCAGTGGAACCAATGATTTTCACTAAATGAATGCACTACAACGCTTTGTTCTTACCGATCAGAGATATCGGATCTCCACTCTTCGGCGATTAAAGTTGCTGTGGAGAATAACGTAATGGCTAAAGAAGAGAAGTGTGGACAGAAACTTGCAGATCACAGCAGAGGAAGTGTTGAGTGTGTTGAAGTCAGGGAAATAATTTCGTAATCACAATTGAAAGATTATGCCCACTTCCATTTGGATTTTTATTATTTAATGTCAGTTTTTGGCTTCCCCGATGGCGCAATGGTAGCGTCGTCGCCTTGTAATCAAGGGGTCCCGGGTTCGATACCCGGTGGAGGCACATAGTGGTTCGGATTCTACTCTAAACTGTAGGTCCAATCCCAATTAGACTTACTGTGCATAAAGTGGACTTACAACACCATCTCAATCAGTCAATCCATGAATTCTTCAATAATTTCCCACATTTGTATCTCTGCTAACCTCCACGGCGGAGTGGTTAGCACAGCGCGCAACGACGCCGTGGGTTCAGGATTCGAATCCCGCTCTGGGAATGGGTGTTCTTTATGAGTGTACCTTCATCAGTTTCATCTTATCATCGCTCATCCTCAACTTCGCGATTAGCCAAAAGTGGGAGAAAAGCGAAATTAATAAAACAAATCAATGAATATCTACCTATCTCTATCTCCTATTCTCCGTCACTTCATGTATTTATTTTCTCCTTTTCTTGTCAATCTTTAGATTTTTTAATGTACACAGGACTTAGATTAAGTTCTAGATAATATTCCTTCTTTTATATTTATACAGGGTGTACATAAAGTCTGGTAACACTTTCAAAAATGTATTGTAAAGAAACTATTAACATTACTAAGTGATTAGTAATAGTAATGTTAGTTGAACATTAGTTGAACGAGTAAAGTCGTTAACTATTTTTTGTATTGCAGTTGTTTCCTCTAGTTCTATTTGTCGCCGCTAGATGGTGGCAAATTCAAGATTGCGCTTTCTGGAGCTGGAAGGAAAATTGTGTGTTACATTTTAATAAAACAAAAAGTGCTACAGAAATGTTCAAAGGAGATTTAGGAACAAACCCAGGAAATAAGCACCAAACAGTAAGGAAACTAGAGGAAACAACTGCAAAACAAAAACAAGTTTACTCGTTCAACTAATGTATTGTGCCAGTTAGTAATGTTAATATTTTATTTACAATAAATTTTTGAATGTGTTACCAGACTTTATTACACCCTGTAATAAAGGTTCTTGATTTGCCGGGAGTTATTTAAGAAAAGTTAAACCACAATCCGTATTATTGTTTGTCTCCTTCAACCATTTTATAATCTAGGTAATGGATAAAATTTTACACTCCAGTCCCTGAAATATTTCTGCCAACGCCCATACCTTGAATTCTCATTTTTTTAAAAAAGTATATATCGTTATAATTTGCATTATATTCCTTTTCTCACCATTATTATACCCTGAGTATTGATATTTAATATTTTAATTTGCAGCGGCTCCACCTCCTGCACCACCAGCGCCCCCGCCGGCGTCGGTCGTCGAACCAGGTAAGACATTCTGTGCGTTTTTATCCGGCTGGTTGCACGCTCTGAATGGATTTAATATTAGATAACGCCTAAATAATTCTTACTAGTTTACATGCTTTATCACATTCTTGGCTGTAGGTTCATTTGCTTTAACCATTAGCTATGATAATAAAATACTAAGCCCGTTAGGCGCACTTTTCTTTTTATCTCTGGCTGGGCAAATAAACTGGGCCTATAGTTTTTATACGAGATCAAATGCTGTGTCGATCAATCAGTTTGGATGTTCACACGAATTGGTTGTTGAGTTAGTGTTTTAAGTCCACTTAAGGCTAATCAGGACTGGACCTACAGTTTAAAGTGGGATCCGAATCACTATGTGCCTCCGGCCCGACCCTGTGGCCGAGTGGTTAGCACATCGCGCTGCGACGCCAAGGGTCCCGGGTTCGAATCCCGGTCGGGTATGGTTGTTTGTGAATGTCCATTTTCATCCATTTCATCACTCATCCCCATCTTCGCAAATTAGCCAAGAGGCACAAAACGCGAAGTAAAATAAACTAAATCAATCAATCAATCAACTATGTGCCTCCACCGGGAATCGAACACGGACCCCTTGATTACAAGGCGACGACGCTACCACTGCGCAATTGGGGAGACCCAGGCGAATTGATTTCCTCTTCCTATCTGTAGTCATGAGCGGTTCTGGATTGTAACGACACCATTGAAAATCAATGGTGTCGTTACAAGTCAGAAGTATGTGTTACTCTACGTATATCGATCCAGTTTACAGTGAATCAGGTTGTTTTTTTTTTGTTTGTTTTTTTAGTTCCCAAAGAAGTAGGAGATCCGCGGTGGTGTAGTCGGTAGGGCGTCTGACTACTATGTGGGAAATCCGGGTTCGATTCCCGGGGTGGTGATCTAAGGTCGAAATTTTCCAGGCCTTGTGTCTGCATAAAGCCTCAAATCAATGGGTACGTGGAGGCAACCCTGGGGGTAACGGTGGAGGGAGCGTGCTGCTGATCACATCACCTCCAAAAATGGCCGAGATGGAGAATGTGTGGGGCCCAGTTCCACATCTCCTAAATGTGCCTTCATGGTACGGTGCTATATGCACGGGGAACTTAAAAAAGGAAATGAGACGAAGTGGGAGGAAATAACAAAAACAGATTTCTAGGGATTTTGGCCTTCGTGAAGAGCCAATGGATGGATATGTGCAAATGCGCTCAGTCATTCTCATTGCATGATAGCTACGGAACTTTGGACGTAGACCTTAATACCTTGCATGCTTTCACAAGCTGCTTCTCAGCAAAGCTTTCTATTTGTATTCTTCACAGAACCACAACCACCTCTCACTTGTACCTTCGAAGGCAGAACATACGTAGATGGCGACACGTGGAATCCAGACTCCTGTACAACTTGCCGCTGCACGTTGGGACGAGTAGACTGTGCCCAAACATGTCCAGGTAGGCCAATCACTGCGATTCTAATTGCCTCATCACAATATTTAACAGCATTAGCTATTAAATTTAAAATTTAAAGCAGCTGATTACTATCATCATTATTATTTTCTACTGTTTTGTTATATTAGTATTCTTGTTGAAAGGTCTTATTACTATATAGGCACAATAAAAAGCAACGGAATATAAAAAAATTGGCTTATCAGAGACTGTCTTCAGGCGCGCTTGGTCTTTTGTGACGCCTTCCCGGTTCAAAGGTGTAGCAGAGTTAAGTCTGAATTACACTAGGTTACATTTCCTGCTAAATTTGCTGCTTGAACTTCGATTAGTGGTGACGTGTTTCACCCCTGCTAGTTTTCGCCTCAAGATACTCGTTGCCGTACTTGTTGGCAGACTTCTGATTCCACAAGGCATTGCGCAGAGCAGACAAGTTAAAAATGGAGGAGTGACTTGAGGAAGAAAGTTGTATAGTCGAGGCGCTAGCTACGTTAACGACCGGCTGGCTTTGGAGTCCATGGAGCGCGCCCACAAGCTGCAACAGTCACATTCAACCCACAGTGTTGCCACACATCTACTCTACGCCACCTTGTCCCTCCGTGCACCAGCACCTTCCCACGGTCTCCACATTGAAGTTGCAAAGTACGGCAACAGCGTATCCGCAGTCATGTGACTGAGACTCCACGTGGAGTAGACGAGCAGAATGACAGCTGCGCCCATTGGCTGACGGTTGAGTGTGATTGGACGAAAACAACTATTTATCCTCACCCAAGTTCGTGGCGGCGGCTTTCTTCAGTTCTTCGACGTTAACGAAGTAAACGCGTGGACTTTAGGAGAATATCTACTGCTGCTAATTTCTAACAATTGCCAAATTATAGGTTTGAGAAGAAAAATAAAAGCATGGGCTAGATAGACATTGGCTCGAAAGAAGAAATGGCAAACAAGGTACTCAAAATGCTTTTCAATGATCTCGGGTATATATTCAAACAAACATGAGATTCGCAGGATTTATTCATAAAGGGCGCCACAGGACTTTCTCTCTTTTGCTGATTCGGTGTCCTATTTATCTCGGCATCAGGGGCAACTGTACCCTTTGCAACCCATCCCCTCCTTAGCTATTATGAATGCCATTGAATCTGAGCATACATTTTTTATGCATTTTCCCCCGGATAAGAGCGTCAATACAGTATTTTTTATTTGATTTTTGTAGTTCAGCGTCGCTTTTGGTGACATGTTCGGCGTATATCGAAAGTTTTCATACAGATGGACGATGCGTTAGGTAGATGACCGATTTAGGGTTGAAGAGTGGCCAAGAATAAAGTACACTGCACCGGGTCAATTTCGCTCCGCTTAGTACTGTATGTGTGTGTGTGTTTGCATTCAGACCTAATCAGTTTTCTTCCTTGCGCTCATCCTTATTGCAAGCCGCATAACCAAGATAAATCTCTTGAGGATATTAGGCTCAGTACCACTTAACTCGCGATCTGTTCGCCATCCGGCCGATCCCACGGCTTTAGACACATTCGCGACGTGGTGGCAATGACCCATACCACTTCATAAATTCATTTGCGAAGACAACACACGAGGGACGTTGTGGGAAAGGGAACAACGATGGTGCACAAAAGCAACTGTGCATGCGACTACCATATTTTCACAGTGTGAAATCGGTACGGTTTTTCTATTTTGTTTTGTTTTAAAAACGGCTCAATTGTAGGGGTAGGGGTGTAATTCCAGCTCCGTAGCTAGATATTTTGGCGCCCTAGGCAAGATTGTGTTTTGGCGCCCCTTCCACGCACACATTTTATGTGCGTCCTTCGATATTTTCTTATTATGCCATGGTCTCTGATTTTTACATCCTACAAATTTTGAAATGAGAAAACAAAGAAAAACCTATTCAAAATAATATGGGTTACATTTATAGATTCGTACTTTGAAGTTATAATTTTTAAAATGTTTAGCATGTTTAGGAATATTTCAGTTACGTCTTAGTCTCTGAACATCTTTGGAAACGTACTATTGCTTCAACTTGTCCGTGCCTAGTCAGCCGCGCACAATCGTATAGTTAGGGAACGCGACAACAGATGGCAGCGCGAAGAAAAGCTGGGACGAATGTTGGTGGACAAAATAGGAGGATACGGAATAGTATGATATTGATTAAAACAAATTGGAAATAAATTAATATTGATTATAAAAATGTATATAGAGTATAAGAAACATAAATGTAAATAGAAATCACGATAGTTAAGGATATACCCATATGTTAAAGTTACAGCAAAGTTAAGAAGTTGAGACGCTAGTTCAAAACTGTGTTTCAATTCGATCATCGAATTGGTTTTTGATTACCTCTGGCGAGGAGTATATCGTCAGATTTTGGTTGTTTGGTCCTCGGTGGCGCTACAGTCAAGTTTAGACGCCCCAAAGCCCTACGGTTTGCGCTAGTTCCATTAGACGCGCTGGACCACAGGCAGGGGTTTATTCAGGATTTTTCCCTTGGGGGGGTGTAAGTTTGGGAATGTTAAGTGCACATTTTGGACCGTTTTAAAATGTTTGCCCTAATTCAATTTGTTCATAGATGTTTCCAGAGATTAACCCACCCCCCCTTTTCCCTTCACGTAACATTTCAGAAGAAAAGAAATGTCAAATGCTGGAAAAGATGGAAAATATATTTTTGTGACAATGTTAACATTTCAGTCTACAGTTCAGTACTTGATTTAATCAATCATCAGACAAACACAAGAGATGACATTGAAAAACACAAAATTTAAACATATTATTACTAGGGATCATTTCATGCAATTCTTAAGCTAGTTATAAAGAGATTAGGAACACTTGCGCAATAATTTTTTACTGTATTTGTATTGTTCTTATCGTAGGTGTAACTCAGATATTATCTCGGTGGGATGCCCAATTCATCGATGAAATATCGGTGAGAATGCATTGCATGGGTGCGTGCGCTCTTGCCTGTCTGAAGTAGTAGTAATAAGTACATGTATCTGCAAATATAATGACTCTTAAATAAATGAATAGAATGCGAGAGAAGCGAGCAAGAAAATTTTTAGAACTATTTATTTGCAAACTTATAATGCATATTATTAATTAAACATAGCAACAATACTTTCATTTCACAGTATCTTACAATCTTGCTTTGCTCGTTCGGTGTCCTCTTTACCTCAGCACATGCCCCCTTCCCCCTCCTGTTCTAGCTTCAGTTAGAAAATATGCATATACGTATATAATTTTGATAGTTCTATGTTGCGAGTGAATTCCAAATGCTGCTGGTGTTTCCAAATCTCTGTTTAAACAATGATTCACAAACTGAAATAAAATAATGAAACTCTATATAGAGCATGGCCATGAAGATTTTAAAATATAGTGGGAAGTTGAGATGCACGTTTGATAGACACCTGGGGCCTCCCACATGGCGCAGTGGTAGCGTTGTCGCCTTGTAATCAAGGGGTTCCAGGTTCGATACCCGGAGGATGCTCATAGTGGTTCTGATCCCACTTTAAACTGTAAGTCCATTCCCGATTAGCCTTACTGTGCATAAAGTGGACTTAAAACACGAACTCAATCTAGCAAGCAATTGATAGACACCTGGTATTGCTTTTGAATTAAATCGGTCAAGAAATTTCATATTGAAGTCTTTTTACCCTTACAAAACATTGGAAAATATGCTTGGCGATGTTGAGAGTTTATCTTTCAAATACTGAACGAGAGACTCTAGGGGATTGTGCCTCTTTGCCTTAAACGAAAACTAAATAACATGTGCAAATAAACGCATGGCATGTCAGCTGTAAAGGGAAGGCAAGGAATTTTCACTTCTAATTTGAGGTAATGCTTTATTTTAAATTATTTAAAAATTGAATAGCATTTATTTGACTTTCCAACACAAAGAGCACAATGAAACAAGCGAAATTTTTCTCTCTCCACGTTTTCCAGCAGACAGTGGCATACACTGTTGTGCCCCCACTGGTGCGTCTATGGTCAGATATAAATTTGGGACTTAATGTAAATAAAATTTATTTTTATGTTTAACTCCTTATACTTCCTTTACTTCCTCTGGAAAGTTGGAAAACAATTAATATGTCATTATGTCAGGGAAGAGACTAGATAAAAAGAGGAAGACAATTTTTACTAAATCTATATCTTTGCAAACTGATAATAACTTTAATAGTGCGCCAGTAATTTCACAGGGCTCTACGACGTTAACATTTTTCTATTTATATCTGTTTTGTTTGTTAGCCCATTTGTCCTTTGCACCCAGGAAAACCCCACGTGACACCCCCTCCCCCTTTTACAACTCTCTTTCTAATTTCTTATACAAAGTAAGAACTCTTAGGGCCACAAAATCTGTCACACACATCAACTATAGATGTGAATGAATCACTTAGGTTCTTCATGAAATTCTTGTCGCTTTATCTCGAATACTCGTTCAGTAAATTTTATATTGGTACTTTATGAATGGTTCCTTGATTTGGTGTTTTAAGTCTGGACCTACAGTTTAAAGTGGGATCCGAACCACTATGTGCCTCCACAGGGTATCGAACCCGGGGGTACTTTATGAATATCCGTTGGAAGAAATTCTGCCTACATATAGTGTCACTTCTTTTCTACTCGCCACTTTCGGTTTCTTTCTGTCTGGTTTCAATTTCTCTATCTTCTTCAGCCAATTTCGCAGTAAAGTTTTAGACATTGTTACACTAAGTAGAACGACAACACACGAACTGAGATGCTACACTGAGACTGACCTAAGGCATTTCACTGTTCTCTTCTCTACCACTCCAAAATCATCCATCTCGCCCAAGTTACAGAAAATAGTGTTGCTAACCATAGTAGCACAATTGACTACAAGAGTCAAACCTGTATCTTTGAATTTCTTCCCTTACTTTTATCGTACATTTTTCGCATGAAAGAATCATGGTCGTCCGCAGGATTTTTCCAGCAAGAGACAAGGTATTTTTTTTACAGGGGGGGGGGGCAAACAAGGGACATTTTCCTCAATAATAGTATTGTTCCCTCAAAAAACATTGCTTAAATTTGAATTTATCACATTCATGCAATAATTAACGCATATTATTATGGTTGAAATGAAATTATATGTGAAAAATATATAATTTCTGGTTGACTTTCATTTTCCGGGGGGCGGGGTCCTTCCGGACGCCCATGGAAAGAATTGAAAGGAAAATGAAACGAAATGTAAATTTAATTGACTCAGGGGTTGAATTTACAAACCTGTAACATATTTAAGAAATATTTATTTAGGTATTTAAACGCTGAACTGTCAACACTGTGTGCGGTATGTGCTCCTTGGAAGGAGGGTTAGCGGTCAGTTTGACATTTTCCAGATGGCAGTGTCCCTTCCCTAGCGAAGCCTTGTCAAGGGAGCTGGTGTTTCCAGGAAATCACCATGCTGAACATTCTACCCTCCTTCTTTGACACTTTGGTTGTAGTTGATCAAAAGACTTCGCTTCTTGTAGAGCTACAAATGGTTCCTTTATGTTGAAGTATTGTCATTCTATTGTTGATATAAAAATCCATATTTACACCCCCCCTGCAGGGGGGGGTGTTCCACTTTTCTGCTTGGGGGGTGTTCGTCAAAATTTGGGAGGGTGTTGGGGGGTGTTAGGGGTGTGTGGATAAATCACTGACCACAGGTAGCGCTTTCCTTTAGCGATCTTCGGCTGTCCCTTTTCGGTTTGGCATAGGAGGTGGCGCTATATCCTATCCATATTTGTCGCCCTTGAATCCATTGGAGCTTTGGTTCAGTTCTCGATGATTGATTGATTGATTCTTGGGATAGCAGGGCAAATAGAAGAAATAAGAAAATAGATGATGTATTCTTGAAAGATAGAAGAAATAAGAAAATAGATTATCTATTCTGCAAAGATAGAATAAATAGAGGAAATAAGAAAATAGATGATTTACTCTGCAAACATAGAAGAAATATATGATCGATGTAAATAGGAGAAATAGATGATCCATGTTCGTCCATGTGGGAAAGAAGAAATCCAAATAAGATATATGTAGAGGGAAGAAGAAACGTAACCTAACCTAACCTAACCTAACCCAACCTAACCTAACCTAACCTAACCTAACCCAACCTAACCTAACCTAACCAGGTAACTGAAAAAGATGTACATAAAACTATTTATAGCATACGCTCAAATAGTTTTGGAGTAGATGGTATCAGCACTAAAATGCTCAAACTTTCTTTGCCTTATGTTTTATCTCCGCTAACGCACGTCATTAACTCCTCTCTTTCCAGTGGCGTCTTTCCTGAAATGTGGAAAGAAACACGAATCCTGCCACTTCAGAAAAAGCAGATCGCCACTTCTTACAATGACTTTAGGAATATCAGTCTTTTGCCTGTGCTATCTAAAGTACTCGAGAAAATAGTGCATTCGCAGACGTTAAACTACGTTAACACGAATAATTTACTGCCCCCGCTGCAATCCGGATTTCGTGAGAAACACAGCACAGCCACTGCTCTTACTAAAGTTGTGGATGATATTCTCTATGCCATTGATAAACAGCAAGTCACTATTTTAGTACTTCTGGATCTCAGTAAGGCTTTTGACACTGTGCAGCATGATTTATTATTAGCCAAACTTAAATATTACAAGTTTTCTCCTTCAACATTAAACTGGTTTCAAACATATCTATTTAACAGACGTCAAAGGGTCATATTACATAATTCACCATCTCACGTGTCTCAACCTATAACGCTGAAAGCAGGCGTGCCGCAAGGATCGATATTAGGCCCCCTCCTCTTCACCCTTTACACTGCAGATTTGCAGCAAGTCATAAGATTCTTCACTCCACATTTTTACGCAGACGATACCCAGTTATATTTCTCAGATCATTACGCTTCGTTGGAACATAAGATTCAGTCACTAAATTCTGACTTGAACATCGTCAGTAACTGGTGTGTATCTAACGGTCTTAAAATAAATCCAGAAAAATCCACTTTCATAATCATTAGTTCTAATTATTCAAGGTCGTTAATTAAAAATATTAAGATCGAGCTCAAAATTAACAATTTGCCCATTGTCAGGAATAGCACTGCTAAAAATCTTGGTCTGATTTTTGACGAAATTTTTGATTGGACAGAACATGTAAAGACGCAATGTAGGAAAGCTTATGGAACACTAAGGAATCTGAATCGTTTCCGTGACTACCTCCCTGCGGAATGCAAGCTAAGACTCATCCAAGCATTAATCTTCCCATTGTTCGACTATTGTGATAATGTTTACGGCCCTCAACTCTCGCAAAAGCTCAGTAAAAAAATACAAATGGTGCAAAATGCGTGCTTCCGATACATTTTTCAAGTCAAAATATCCGATCATATTCTTCCATTCTTAAATAATAATCAGGTTCTTACCATGGCAAACAGAAGGAAGTTGCACTATCTCTGTTTCATACGCCGCATGCTGACAGAAGGTAAACCGCAGTAGCTGTTTGAGAAGATGCATTCCCGTAGGAAAATCCATCAGTATGTTACCCGTAAGCGGAACAACTTCGATTTACCCCATCACTCTACCACGGCCTACAAATCATCTTTCTCCTTTTCGGCTCCCAAAGCATGGAATGCATTGCCTGGAAATATCGCTAGTGTAAACAACCAATTATATTTCAAAGGTAAAATAAAAGATCTGCTGTTAATGGAACAATGGCAGAGTCGGAGCACATACTGAAGGTATCAAGTCACTCACTATAAGGAATTGTATTATTATTACTATTGTCTTTTGTATTTCTAGTTACACTTTTTTTGTATCCAACTAATTTCTATGTATTTTTTCTTTCTTCATTTTTTATTTTTTGTTTTATTATTATTATTATTATTTTACGTTTAGCTTACTGCTTCATAAGTTTATATCATCTCATATGTATTATCATATTGACAAGGGTTAGGTGGCAGAGCAGCCCTTGGCTGAACCTCGCCCGCCGAATAAAGAAAGTTTATTATTATTATTATTATCGCTGCCCTGCTTCAAAACAACTTACAGCTAAAATGTATGGCTTTCGTCTGTGCCCTCTTTTCAATTACCTGCGGAGAAGGGGATGGCCATGGGTCCGATGGTCGAGTTGTCCAAGGAGACCTCCTGCCGCATACAGACCTTTCCGTGGTCCTTCGAAGAAATTTCTCGTGTAGGACCACGTGTGCAGCTGTGCCATTAACCCCCGTTGTTTTTTGGTGATGAGGCCATCGATTTTATCGGTGCGTGTGCAAACGCACGTAGAGTTAGTTGCCACTGCGCGCCGGCTCCCGCTGCAATCGCTGCGTCTCCAGGGTGGCTACATACAGGGAATTCCCGGAATTATGCCTGAATTATTGGCTCCGGGAATTCTGCGTGAGTTTTTCTCCGTAGACGTGAAAAATTGCAACTTTTATTATTCCAAATCCAATTGATAATATAGTATATTTATAAATGCCCTGAGGTAAGTTTTCACAGTTTAGCTTTTATTTTTATCGAGGAAGGAAAGGAAAGCTTCGTGGAAAATAAAGCAGAATTCTCTCAATCCATTTACTTGTTAGTGTCCTTTGCAGAACAATCTATGTGACAGACGAAAGATAAGATATCTTGAAGTTGATAGGGTAAATTTCAGTTTGAAATTCTTATACAATTAACATCTTTTCGTAGATTAGTATAGCCCGCTACATTTGAGACTTGTGTTTGTGGATGTATTTCGAGTCTGACTCTGAGTATGTGAAATGGCAAATGTGAACTCCGAACCTTAAATTAAATATTTTAAATATGTCTACCGTTTAATTGAATTGAATTAGAATTTTTGGATACATTGGAATCACACAGGCCCTTTATATTGTTAATATACAAGGGCCGTACCGAAAGTAATGCAAAAGTGGTCATAACCTCTTTACTAACTGATGTAGATCGTTCAAAGTGCACATGTAGTTGGAGTGACTTCCTCTGTACAGGTGTTTCAGAATTTTTGTCTTCTTTGCACGTGAAGCAGAAGCAGAAGCAATGTCCTGTCATCGAGTTCTTGACGAAGGAGGGGTGCAGGCTCTCCGACATCCACAGTAGGCTACAGAATGTGTACGGAGATGACACCATTGACAAGAGCAATGTGTACAGGTGAATGAAGAAGTTTACAGAAGGAGAAACCAGCATTGAAGACAAACCGCGCAGTGGCAAACCATCAACTGCGACCACTGACACGAATCGTCAGCGAGTGGATGAGTTGATTCACGCGGACAGACGTCCTTTCTCCTTGATTTCCTGAAACGCAGCCATACCATCAACAGCGAGCGGTACATTGAGACACTCCATAAGCTTAGAAAAGCCATTAAGAGGAGGAGACAGCACAAGAATCTGAAAGCGATCGACATTCACCATGGCAATGCCTGACCACACACCTCTTTGGCAACAAATCACGTGATCGGCAAATTGGGCTGGTCCGTGGTCCCACATCCACCGTACAGTCCAGATCTGACGCCCTCCGACTTCTACTTGTTTGGTCCAATGAAGGACAACGATTTGATGATACAGACAAGATGAAAGTGGCTGTGAAGAAGTGGATATGACAGTGCACACAGGACTTTTTTCAAAGATGATTCGAGAGTTGGGTTCAACGATGGCGCAAATGCATCGCCGCTTTAATTGGAGACTATGTTGAGTAGCTGGTTTCTATAGAGGAAGAGTCACTCCAACTACGTGTGCAATTTGAACGATCTACATCAGTTAATAAAGAGGTTATGGCCACTTTTGCATTACTTTCGGTACGACCCTCGTATTTGTGTGTGTATGTGAGTGGGTGGTGAGAGGCAGTAATACGTAAGGTTGAAATAGAGAAACAATCTACTTGTATCCTTGAATTTTTGGAAAGTTCGTCTTGAAAACTGGGAATTATACTTGAATTTTAGCATGGTCGTAGACTGTCCACCCTGGTCTAGCTCATTGCAAATGAAACATGCAGGGTCTTCTATCATCCGAGTTGTATGAGAGATTGTGTGTAGGTGGCGCACCACTAGTTGTCTGTTGACTGCTAGGAGTTCAGTCTTTTTGCTGGGAAACAAGCCCTGGAGGTACTGCTTGTAATGTTAAGTTATGCATCTACTTTCCCTTACTGCTAAGGATTAGAAGTGGAGATACGTCAATCTGTCTCCAAACAAACCTCTTGAGGGGAGATTATTAAAACGAAACAGAAAACACCACTTTTGGAGTTACATTCCTCTGGTTCTCATACAACAACATACTTATATTTTAATAAAATAATGTATGCAGCTAATAATTAGAGGAAGTGTGTTACCATGGAAACTGATATATTTGTTTTGTACTCTTTTGCAAACATATCAGTTGCAACAAAGCAATAGGAGATTGGCAAGTTTCTAAAATGCCTCCAATCAGCTTGGTTAGGTGGGTTGAAATACCAAATGTTTACTTGCTGAAGGTTGGTTTCTAACTATTTGTAAAGTAACAAATGTGACACTATAAGCCTGGGACCCTCTACGATTTGGAAGCAAAAAGTCTATTTCTATTCTTTCACCACCTACACTTGTAGAAGACACCAAAGAAGAAATTGGAAACCAATCACCAAGGAAGTGTTGCCAACACTCTCTTGTTTGTATCTATGTACATTAAATGATAAAGTTGTCTGTGACTTTCGCAAGGAATGCAACTTTCTAAATATTGTGTCAGATGCTTTAGTGATTTAAATTATCATTTGCACCTACAATAATATGAATGTTTTAAAAATATCAAAAGTGAAAGAAAATTGTGACTTATAATATTGTTGTCTTTGTAGCCAATCCTTGTGAAGGAGTTGTCTGTCCTGAGATAGAATGCAAAACACAACAATACATTCCATTAGGTCAATGTTGTCCTGTATGTGCAGGTACGTATTTTTCTAATATACAGTAATTGATTTTGTTTGTCTCATGCATATGCATATAGTTTTTAAAATAAGATTTATTAAATCAAGAATTGAGTTTAATTATTACTTTTGCAACCTCAAAGAATTTAATTATTACTTTTGCAACCTCAAAGAATTTAATTGTGAAAAGTACCACTTTTAAACATAAAGATATCCATAAATATACCTGGTCTTCTCCAGATGGTAAAACTCATAATCAGATAGATCATATTCTCATTGATAAGAGAAGGCATACTAGTATAATTGACGTCCGTACACATAGAGGTGCTGACTGTGCCAGTGACCATTATTTAGTAATTGCTAAATTAAGAGAAAGACTCTCAGTGATAAATCATAAGCAACAAAATCTAAAAGTTCTAAAATTTGATACAGGAAAGTTTACTGATGAAAGAATTAAGAATGATTACCAAATTAAACTGTCAAATAGATTTGATGTTTTGCAGGATTTAAATGATGATGAAAATATAAATGAAACAGATGTAAATAAGAATTGGGAGCACATACGTAATGCAATAGAATCAGCAGCTAAAGAAAGTATAGGATACCATAAACCGAGAAAAAGTAAGCCATGGTTTGATAATGAATGTCATAATCTAATAGAAATAAGAAATCAGGCTAGACTTAGGTGGTTAAATAACTCTGATGATACAAATCTAAACAATTATAATAGAATAAAGCGAGAAGTTAACCGCACGTTTAGAAGTAAAAAAAGAGATTACTTGAAAAGCAAAATTAACGAAATTGAAACAAACAGCAAAAATAAAAATATCAGAGATTTATATAAAGGTGTAAATGAGTTTAGAAAGGGGTGGCAACCTAAAGTAAACTTGATAAAAGATAAAGACGGTGATTTTCTAGCTGACCCTAGCGATATTCTAAATAGATGGAAGAACTACTTTAATGACCTTTTAAATGTTCATGTAGGAGATAAATCAGAAGTAAATGGAGTCCACACAGCAGAACCTTTAGTTCCAGAACCTAACTTGACTGAAGTTAAAGATGCTATTAAAAGGCTAAAGAATAACAAAGCACCTGGCATTGATTTAATACCAGCTGAGTTAATTAAATATGGTGGAAATTCATTAATATGTCAAATTCATAAATTAATTTGTTTAATATGGAATAAAGAAGAAATCCCTCAACAGTGGAAAGAATCCACAATTGTTCCTGTGTTTAAAAAAGGTGATAAAATGAACTGCAATAATTACCGTGGAATTTCTCTACTCTCAACAACATATAAAATATTATCTAACATTCTTTTAACAAGACTAACCCCATATGCTAATGAAATTATAGGTGATTATCAATGTGGATTTAAACGTAACAGATCAAGTACAGATCAAATTTTTCACATCAGACAGACACTTGAAAAAAAGTGGGAATATAATCAAAATGTCCATCAGCTATTCATTGATTTCAAAAAAGCATATGATTCGGTCAAAAGAGATAAATTATATAATATATTAGTAGAGTTTGGAATACCTAAGAAGCTTGTTAGTATGATAAAAATATGCACCAGTGAAACAGAAAGTAAAATTCGTGTGGGTATTAATATGCCTGACAAATTTACAATTCATGATGGGTTAAAACAAGGAGATGCATTATCTCCATTGCTCTTTAATTTTGCCTTAGAATATGCTGTAAGGAAGGTAAACGAAACTAAAGCAGGACTAAAATTAAATGGTGTGACTCAGTTGTTAGCATATGCAGATGATGTAGACTTACTGGGGGATGATGTGAATACAATTAAGAATAATGCTAAAATATTTTTCAAAACTGCTAAATAGATAGGTTTGGAAGTTAACAAAGGGAAAACTAAATATATGCTTACAGGCCGAAACCAAGTGTTAGGTAATAATCAAAATCTAATTATTGATAACAACTCGTTTGAAACAGTTTCCAAATTCAAATACTTAGGAGTAATATTAACAAATGAAAATGATATTAAAGAGGAAATAAAAAGCAGGCTTAATTCAGGAAATGCATGTTACTTCTCTCTTCATAAACTTTTGTCTTCTCGTTTAATATCTAAGAAACTAAAAGTTAAAATATACAAAACAGTAATTTTGCCTGTAGTATTATATGGATGTGAAACTTGGTCCCTTACATTGAAAGAGGAACATAAATTGAGAGTATTTGAAAATAAGATCCTTAGGAAAATCTTTGGAGCTAAAAGGGATGAGGAGACAGGTGAGTGGAGAGGGTTACATAATTTAGAACTACATAATTTGTATTCATGTCCAGACATTATTAGAATAATTAAATCAAGAAGACTTAGGTGGGCAGGCCATGTGGCACGAATGGGAGAGGAAAGAGGAGTTTACAGGATTCTTGTTGGGAAACCTGATGGTAAGAGACCAGTAGGAAGGCCAAGACGAAGATGGAGGGACAACGTCGAGATGGACCTAAGGGAAATCGGTAGGGATGGAAAAGAGTATATAGATCTTGCTCAAAATAGGGACAGATGGAAGGCCTGTGTTGCTTCAGCCATGAACCTTCGGGTTTAAGAAGGCTAGAGAGTTAGTTAGTTAGTTAGTTAGTTAGAATTGAGTTTATTATTCTCTTAAATCATTATTTATTACAAGTAAAAAGGAGAATACAGGACAGTTATGATGTTTCCTGTATTCTTGTTCTTCCTTATACAAAATTTGGGGCCTGTGACTTATTCATCCAGTTTCTTTTTTTGACTCCTTTTCGTATTTTGTTGAGGAGGTGTTTAGATGTATTTTACTCATTGTGGAGCAGAAAGTTGAAGAATGCTGAATGTCTGATGAGGTAACAAATTCAGAGGGCAGTGGGTGAAATGATCATTTTTTGCAGGATTCTAGATCTTTTTTCGTGTTGTATTATTCCATTGCAACCAGCGCTTGAATTCAAATGTGAAATGTTGGCTCCTATGGTTTAACATGGTGACAACGAGACAGCTAGGAGAATGGTATGTGAACATTTTTGCTAGCTGGGAGATACCCCCCCCCCCTGCACCCCCCTCACTACAAGCACTGATATTAACTAAAATACATTAAAGTAGCAGCACAAAGAACAACAATTCATATTGGTTCGAAAACCAAGGCATGTTTCCTAACCTGACCATCATCATGCATAAAGCAAAGTGTATAGAGTGTTAATTTTGAGACAGGCTGAATCTGATTTTCTAACCTACTTGATGTGACATTTCACCATCTATAATGTAATCCCAGGGTCCTGCACCATGGCAGTGTGGTTTAAGGTGCAAGCTTTGGGCTCCAGCTAGGGGATGCACGCAGGTTTGAGTCTCCTGGGGGAAGCGTAACAACTTTTCTCCTGAGATTTCGGTCTGTGTATGGGACTGGTGGCCAGCCATCATCGTGAGGAAATTGGGGACCTACGAATGAGTAGCGTAACCCAGTCATGGAAACCTACAACAATGAGGGTGGTTTCATCGTGCTGACCACACATCACCCCTTAACTGGTTGGATAATCCCCCCACCTCTGCTGAGGCATGTGGGAGTTAGGCCGGCACTCAGTGGGTGGGTGTATCTTGGCCCCTCATGGGCTGTTGCGCCATGTGTTAATATAATCTTGGGATGTATAGCAAGCCTAGTTGATATGCAGAACAAGAATATATGTTAGCTTCTAACTTAACAGAAGGTTAGAATTTATGAAGATATAAAGATACTAATATAAAAGTCTAAAGTTATAAGATTGCATAGCAAATAAAATAATGAAAAGGAGAATGAAATTCAATTAAGTAATACTGTGCTAAAAAATTGGTAGAAGTATAATGAGGAAGAGATTGGAAGAGTACTTCAAGGAAAAGACAGGTAGTAAAAAAAGAATAACATTATACAAGCAAAAATTGAGAAATGTTTTTAACAATGAAAACTAGAAAACATTATCTCAAGCTACTTTATTTCTGTCTGTAATTCAATAGTAAGTATGGGGCAGGACAGACATAAAAATTTGATGATAAATTAACAATACAAAATTTACTGGTTATAACAAAGTTTGCGGCCGCGGTGGCTCAGTCGGTAACGCGTCTGACTACCATGCTCAAGGTCCCGGGTTCGATCCCCGGCCGGTTCAAATCCGGGAACTTTTCTAACGTTGGAAGCGGCTCCGGCACCCACCCAGCGTCGAATAACATGGGTACCTGGGGGAAACCCTGGGGGGTAAAGGCGGTCAGGGGCGTGATGCTGATCACATCATCCCCACTCACGACCGGATCAAGAAAGTGTGAGGCGTTACCCCCACACCCCTATGCGCCTTCATGGCGTAGTGCTAAGCACAGGGGAGCACTTTACCTTTTTTTTTTTTTAACAAAGTTTGCATGAAGAACCTTCACTGTTCATTTATGAACACAATCAATGCAGGTATGTGACTGGTAACTTAAATAGATTTTGCTTGATTGATTGATTTGGTGTTTCAAGTCCACTTTATGCACAGTAAGGCTAATTGGGACTGGACCTGCATTTTCAAGTGGGATCCAAACCACGATGTACCTCCACTGGGTATCAAACCTGGGACCCCTTGATTACAAGATGGCGACGCTACCAGTGTGCCATCAGGGAGGCCTCAGATTTTGCTTGAGAAAAATAAATTTTATTTGGGCATTTACAAAACCAGTATGTATGAATTATACCTTTAAATCAGGGAATTTATGGAAATATATATAGCTAAACTGATACAAAAATATGCCCCTATTTGCTGATAATAATAGAGTACTGATTCATCTATCCCATTACTAGTAAGAAATACTGTATGTAAGTATACTACATTGATTTTAGAATATCTTTTGTGCAGAAAACATGCCAGACCTAAAAAAATTGTTTCTAAAGTAAGGAAATTGCATTACTATCAGATTTAGAATGTGTATTTAATACAGAGAATACAAATGAACTAACATATTTTTTAAACTTTTACTCATACCAGAAGCTGCAGTTGATGAGCCAGGACTTACAGTATTACCTGTAAGTATTACATTTATATTACATTATCTTATTGATATGACATAGTAAAACAGTAATGTTAATTGACTGAAAAAATGCCAAATATATACCAGATGTCACTTGGATATCTAGCATTGGAGATCCTATAGATGTTGAATAGTGATCCTATGGATACCTAGATTTGGAGATCCTAGACATAACCCATGGATGTCCAGAGATTGTCCAGAAATGGATATCCAAATGTGGATATCTAATGAACATCCAACAGATATCCAGAATATCCATGGATCTGATCTGGACATTGTTAATCTTCTACGGATATCTCTTGGAGATATATCTAGCTTGGGTGGTTGTTGCTCGAGCCAGGCAACAACCAACCATCCATCACAATTTATTCAGATTTCCCACATTACTAATCACATAATAACATGTTTCTTTGCATATGTGAGAAAGGGACTAAGGAAAATGTACAGGGTGGCAACTCACTGGGAATTCCTTGAATTCCAGGAATTCTGCATGAATTATTTGGTCCGAGAATTCTGTGTGAATTCTACGTGAATTTTTCTCTGTAGACGTGAAGAATTGCAACTTTTATTAATCCAAGTCCCTTGAATTTATACATAAAACTCTCAATCTCTCAATCCGTTTACTTTTTTAGTGTCTTTTACAGAACAGTCTATCTGACAGACGAAAGATTCTTACAAGATAAGATATCCTAAAGTTGAATAGATAATTGAGTTTTAAGTTCTTGTACAATTAACAAATCTTTGTAGATTAGTATATCCCGTAACATCCGTCACTTGTGTTTGAAAATGTATTTCAAGTCTGAATGTATGGAATTGCAAACGTAAACTTTGTACCTTAAATTAAATATTTTAAACATATGTACCATTTAATTTAATTGATTTAGAATTTTTGGATACATTGGAATCACACAGACATAGGCGTGCACACAGGGGGGGGGGGGACCTAATCCCAGACGTTCGCAGATTTTTTTCATGAAGGGACAAGCAAGGTATTTTTCCATGGGGCCCTATAATAGTGTTACCCCCTCAAAAAACACCACTTGAATTTGAAATTATCTCATTACTGCATCCCATTACATAATAATTAATGTAAATTACTATGACTGAAATCAAATTATATGTGTGAAATATATACTTTTAGGTTGACATTAGTTTTCGAAGGGGGAGGTGTGGCCATCCTTGCCCCCCCCCCTTTCCAGACATTCCATGCCCCTGTATCATACTTTTACCTAGAATTTTAGTGTAGAGAAATCTTATCACTGTTATACTTGTAAAACAATATTAGCTATACTCTTAAAGAAAATGAAGTATTTTCTAGCCATTGAAAGTTCAAAGCAACTACGGGGACCGAAATCAATTCTAGGGGTGGGGGGGGGGCAAACATTAAAGTAAAAGAAAGCAAGACTAGCAGAATCTAAGAGTTGCAAGGCAAAAGGTACTCAAGATGGAATTCGTTTTCACGTCTTTCTTGCATTATTTCTTCCAGACGGCCAGAAGCACCTGCAGAGGGGAAATTGTCCCCTCAACTTCAAATATTATACAAATAAAAATACATTTCGCAAAATTTTCTTACAAACTTGCCAAGTTCAAGGGGTGGTGGGAGTTGTCTGGAACAATCTGATTGAGAAGAATTATAAAAGAGAATGCATGGCGTCCCATGAATTTTTTTCGCTCTATAAAATCAACTGTTTTCAATTGTAAAAATTTGGATCAAAAATTTTCTTCCTCGCAATTTGTTTTTTGAAATGCATTGTAAATTACCAGAGAGAGAAGTAAGGACAACTAAGTACAGGGTCCGGCAGAGTAGTTAGACGGTTTTGAAATGTGAATAACACACCTAATTTTCAAAGCTACAGAAATGTATTACTACAGAAATACAGATTATGGTATGCCATTTTAAGTTATCGTATGCCAATTTCCATGGCAATTCTTTATGACTTAAAAATTATGTCCAAGTGACTTCCATTTACGTGTACGTGAAAAAATTCATTCGAAGTCTCTCCCAGAAGTTGCGGACGGCACGTTGCAATATTTCACCATCAATGTTTGCAATTTCATCTCTAATTTCAAGCTTCAGGTCATCTAATGTGCGAGGTTTATTCACATACACTTTGGATTTGAGGAATCCCCACTGAAAAAAGTCACAGATTGTAAGGTCTGGTGACAGGGTATGTCACCAAACCGGGAAATGACATGTCCTGGAAAAGTTAACGAACAACAGCTATAAAGGATTTAGATGTGTGAGCCATTGCTCCATCTTGTTGGAACCATATGTTTGCTGATTTATCCTACGCCTACGCCGAAGCCGACGAAGTTCTGGTAAAACAAAAGTATTCATCAATGTGATATAGCGTTCGGAGTTCATTCACCGTCACACAATCCCCATCTTCATCTTCGAAGAAATACGGGCCAATGACACCAAACGCTCGATGTTGCACATGCCAGGGCTCCATGCTTACTGGGCTGACAACCGTTAAGCAGGCCAATAACTTCTCACCGGATCGCCGATTATTGATTTGAATTTATTTCAATTGTTCAAACGGACAAAGCGCTGACTCAAGATCTTACGTAGGTCATTTAAAAGGAAAGGGAAAAGGCCTTCGAATGTGTATAGAAGTAAATTGAAGGCATTTTTTTTTTACATGAACTGTCATGGTAAATAAAAATGGCATACAATAACCTGTATTTCTGTAGTAATACATTTCTGTACCTTTGAAAATTAAGTGTGTTATTCACATTTCAAAACCATCTAACTCCTCTGCCAGACCCTGTACTTCAGGAAGTTGCTGCTATATCACTTTGGTTTGGAGGAAAAGGAGCGCCTACATTTCAGACACAATTTATATCATTTTTGCTGTTGGTTTGTTATGGGGAGGATGAATCAATTATGTAATGTATTTAAATAATATATATAAATGTACATATATATAATATATACACACATATGTACACACACACACACACCACACACATACCCATCAATGCAATAAAACCATAAAACAGTGAGAAAAATGCAGTTTTTCTTTCCCGACTGAACTTTCAAGGCTTTTGCCCCCTCTAATCAGAGGGTCTGTGCATGCCTATGCACACAAAACCTTTATATTGTCAATTTATTTGTGCGTGTATGTGGGTGGGTGGTGAGAGGCAGTAATACATAAGGTTGAAATAGAGAAACCATCTACTTGTACTCTTGAATTCTTGGAAAGTTCGTCTTGAAAATCGGAAATTATACTTGAATTTTAGCATGGTCCTAGAGTGGCTACCCTGATGTATAACTATATTATTAAAGATTTCTCTTTGGAAATGTTTTGTTTTTGTTAAACATTGTAACAATATCAGCAGCTGTCACTGCTTTGTATGGTGTTGTTTACAATATCAGTCAGACAATTTTTAAAATGCAATAATAGTGACTGTTTTGACTGTTGTATTCTAACATAAATTATTTGCTCTTTTCAGTCAAGGCCAGGACCTCCACCTGCTACTGGTGGTGAAACTGTTGCCCTTCCTGGCCCAAGGGTGAGTAAGACTATTTTATATCTTCACTAGTCCAATCACCAATATAATTATTTGGTAATGAAAGATCAGTATTGTATTGTCCATGGCAGTAAACCAACTTTTTCATATATTTTTTATATATTAAGATTTATTATATGGGCAATTGCTCATTATACATTATGCAAACTATTGAAACAAGCTTATAAATTAGAATTTAAGACAATTATTTAAAGAACTTAAAGACTGGTTTATGTATATTTAATTACTTCTAATGTATATTCAATTCCATGTTTTCTCTTTAAAAATATGTTTCAATGTTTTCTGTCGCCATTACAGGGGAGTCCTGGACTCCCAGGTGAGAGCGGTCGCCCAGGAGATTCTGGTGTTCCAGGATCCCCTGGAGTTCCAGGAACTCCAGGAGTGCCAGGCCCACCTGGACATGCACCAGATGTAAGTATTTCTCATTGGTAAATGTTTCTGTAAAATTAGTTCTTCCATGATAGAGGATCCAACAATAAGATTTTCCAAGTAAATAATATTTAATTGAAAGCTATATGATATTTTTATACCTGTAGAAACTCATAAAATATATACTAAAGTTGATGATATTGAATACTTTAATATTTTTTCTAGTTTCAATGTATTTATACTTGTCATGTAAAATCAAATGCATTCTTGTTTGTAGCTGATCAGTGGTAATTTATTCACATTGAGTTTTTGGACTTTTAACCACTGTTTTAAGTTTCTATATATATATGTATGTTTCAGTTTCATCCTCAGGGTTGTGTGCTTGTCCCTTAACTGGTTATTATATGATACTGATGCCTGTTTGGGGACTACTTACTAATGACTAGTTAGAGACAAACACACTACCCTGAAGATTGAGACATAACCAACCTCTGAAATTAAGAAATATATATAAAAAAATAAGGAAAGTGCTCCCCTGTGCTTTACACCAGCCATGAAGGCATATAGGGGTTTGGAGTTAGGGCCCCACACTTTCTTGATCATGGCTGAAAGTGGGGGTGATGTGATCAGCACCATGCCCCTGGTTGCTTTTACCCCTCAGAGTTTCCTCCAGGTATTCACTTTATATGATGCTGGTTGGATCTGGGGCTGCTTGAACAGGTGGAAAAAAACCCGAACCTGGGTCTATCACATGGTAGTCAGATGCTCTAACAACTGAACTACCACGGCTCTTTGAAACAAAGGTATATAAAAACTTAAAACAGTTGTTAAAATTTACAAAAACTCAACATGAATAAAATGCAACAATACAATGAACTGGAAGGGCCAACTGTTTGATAACCACAATTCTTTTTTGTGTAGGTATCATCGTATCTTCAGCAGTTGGCTTGGTCCCAAGGTACGGGGAATGGAGGGGACAAAGGCCCAGCACCTGATCCTTTCCAGTATCTCCAAGCCCAGGTGGGACCTGTTGGGCCTCGTGGATCGCCTGGTATGCTTCATAAATCATAATTAGTTACAAAAACGTATAGATATTAGTGTCGTGGACAGTTGATAAAGGAATGATTCAATTGAAGGTGACAAAATGTGTTATAAAGGATGCTTGAGGGATAGAAGGCATGCATAGACACAGGTTGGTTAAAATTATTGAGAATATCTGGTACAACAATTAAAGACAACACGTTTGTTGCAAATGATAAGAGCAACAGCAAGAGATTGTACCAACATCGACCGAACATACATAGCACCATGGTGCCAAGGTAGGGAGGGAACCTCAGTACCAATATTGCTACCGTAGAAGAGAAAGCTACTTGCTTTGTTTAGTTTCATGAAACCAAATCTGAATAACAATTCACAAACGTTTTTGCTTAGAGTACGAGCATAATCCTCCTAGTAAGGACTCCATAAAACGTTGGCATAAGCAATTTAAAGATACAGGAAGTGTGAAGCATAAGAAAGGTGCTGGATGACCACTGGTCTCCCAGGACATTCTGGATCGAGCAAGAGATGCTTTTGTGGGAAGCCCAGGTAAATAAACTAGTCACACCTATTGTAAATAGAACTGTTCGATGTGATCTATTAAAGACAACAAACTAAATATGACGAGATAAGGCATAACTTACATACCATCATTTCACTAAGTAATAAAGTCCAGTTTCGGCATGTACTTACTGTTTTCCTCTAGCCTTCACCACATCATGTGGCTTCATCAGGAAATAAGACAAGAATAGTCAAAGTTAAAACATGGGAAGGTAAGTTAGGTTAAAAAAGGTTAAAATTGTAAAAGACAATTTAACATTTTTTTAACCCAACTCACCTCCCCACATTTTAAACTTTGTCTATTCTTGTATTGTCTCCTGATGAAGCCACATGATGTGGTGAAGGCTAGAGAAAGCATACTGGACTTTATTACTTGGTAAATATGATTACTTAGTTCCTTTTTTGTTCATCCTTGGAATGTGCTCAATAACTTATAACCACCCTGAATATTCATACGCACCTTTTGTAAATGCTACACATTTCAGGTCTGTGCTGAGTGGAGAGAAGAAACTGATGCTCTTTAATTTATAGCTAAGTAATCATTATTCCTTACTTTACATTTTTTATATTAAAGGCAACAGAACTAAAGAGATCACCTACGATCAACACACTTAGTATGCCTTTAATATAAAAATATAAAGTAAAGAATAATGATTATTTGGCTATAAATTAAAGAGTGTTATATCTCCACAAACCACACGTCCATGATAGGAAAACCTGAAAAGGTTTTTGGCTAGTCACCTTCAATAAGTATATTTTTCGAGCTTAAAAATAATTTGTTTGATTGATCATGCAACTCCGAAAGAAATTCATTAATATTTTACACACTATACTTTTGTAGGCCTGCTATTATTATTTCATCATGTTGTGAATATAATAATCTCAATAATAATGCAAATGTATTTTAGCATTAATGGCTTAATATGCTGTATGCACCATCGACCTGTACAATTACTTTAGTAATCAAAAGTATGCTAACAGAGTAACTTCTTTCAGGACCCCCTGGACCACCGGGCCCCCAAGGCTTCCAAGGAGTAAGAGGGGAATCAGGAGATGCAGGTCCCAATGGCCCTCCAGGGTCACCTGGGCCCAGAGGATTGCCTGGACTACCTGGAAAAGATGTAATTTTATTTTGAATTTATATACCTTTTTACTTTGTACATTAAATTATTAATTATATCAAATTGGAAAAAATTGATATAAAAATTACCAATATCAGTATAAAATTTATGTTGATATTGGTAATCAAGAGCATAATGTTCTAAAATAAGATTTAAATCTTTATTTTGAAACATAATATATTCATTTGTGTTTAGTTCACGTATGGTGGAAAATATGCATTTGTTCTGATACACTTATTATAAGCATTGGCTGTCAATACATACTCAAGTGAAAATTGTGCTCTTCTACTGTCTTGTCTTTTTTTATTATTATTAGAATAGTTGAGCCAATACTTACACACATGCTGCATCGATATCTATTAATAAATTACTATAATTCAGGGTGTGTACCAGTCAAAAATGTCAAGATAAAGTCAAGAAATTATGTTTGTGGTCAACAAGTTTTGCTATTTTTTTACAGTATAGTGAATTTACATTGCTATATACCTTTACTGGCATTTGATAAAATTGAATATTTGGAAATTTACAATTGTATTGAGTTGTGGTTAATATTTGTTTACTTTGTTTCTTAAGAATTACATTCTTGTATGCTACAAGGTTTGTAAAAATATTAAATAAAGTAATGTGGCCATTCCCTATCCAGGATGAAGTCTGAAACATTAATTTACACATGCATTAATAATAGTTAAAATAAATGATAATAGAATAATTTAACTCTTCTTAAAGTGCAGTGCAACTTCAGTTTCTATGTTATCTGGCCTTGTAATAGGGGTTTTTCATTGAATAAAAATATCTGTTTTCTTAATTTACAACCACACCTAAGTAGGGAAATGTTAAGAAAAAGGAAACAAGGAAAGTCAATAAAAAGTCAAGATTTTGGATTTGTTATTTTGGTAGACAGACACCCTGTAATTGATAATGGAGTGAAATGTGAAGTTTGAATTCTTAGGCCCAGATTAATCAATGTGGAGACCTGAGGCTAACATCATCGGGAGGCCCTCTTCCTTTCCTACATACAACTCCAGTTCTAACTTTTAAGGCTAATCATGTCGACTGGTTAGAGATATTTTATGTATTTGTACCACATTTCAAATATGTAATATTTTTTTTAATTTTTGGCCCTTTTTAAAGTAAATTTTTCCCATTCGAGGCCCCTTTGCAGATGAAGGACTGAGACTGTAAGCCCCCATGTCCCCCTAAATCCGGCCTGTCAGTACAAGTCAATACTTTCCTGGGCCCTCTGTATTGAACAGTTATGCTAACTTCACCAAATTAATCCAAACCTTTGTTACAATTATGCAAAATGTTCCACTTTCAATAATTTTGCACCAATATTACAAGGTAATATGAATTTCTTGACTATTATTTTATTTAATATTTTTGTAAGATAATTTATTAATGTTTTAAGTAGAAAACTGACATATTTATTTAAATTGTATAGTTACAGTGAAATTCTTATCTTTCTAGCATTCGTAACTATTTCTGAACGACTTTAAATTGTTCAAGTATCAAGTGTGCTGTTGCAAAACTAGAGTTATTCCTGCCCAGGGTGAACAAGTATCTGTTTCATATATACAGGGTGGCTCAATAAGTCACTTAACACCCCCAGTACAAGGCCACTGCAGCGTGCAACATGGAAATGGTGATGACCAATCGTTATCAGGCCAAGGGGGAACCACATTGACACCACCCACACGGTCGGCGGCCATCTTGATGTCCGCCATCTTGAATTCAACTTCAGAATTTTAAATGGGAAGGGGGTCATGCGACATATCAAAATGGGCTAGAATTTCACGAAAAATGCAATGGTGAAGGTTTTTTCGACGTATCTTTAACCAGTAAAAAGTTATGACTGAATTCTTGTACCAATTTGCTCCTTTTCGAGGTGTTAGAAAAATGCCTTAAAATTTGTTTATCGCTTTGGTAATGCATCGAGATCAAAGTGACGTCTATGGAGAGACGTTCGCATGCCATTGCACATTATTTTAATCGGATACATCCATGAAGAGATGTGCATTATGAATGGTTGTCGCGAACAATTTACAGTGTAACGCTTCCATTGAATTAAAAGTCCTTCACAGTGGCAAGGCTAATGTTTATGTTCATAAGGAAGTTTATAAACAGAATATGTGACCCTTGTCATCTGATAACTAACTTTGGACAAAAACTGGTTCATAACGTTCCCATAAGTGTTCTGGTGTTCTTCCCTATTGAAAAAACTCTGTAAAAAGTACCTTCTTCCATAAGCAAGGATGAAAAAAACTGTTTATTTAACAAATCCAAGTAGCCCTAAGCATTTAAGGTTCCGTTGATGGAAAATTGACTAACCAATCATGTTCCACACAGCACGCCACACCATTAACTTACCAACACTAACCATTCAGCTTTGATTTGTCGAAAATGGGTTATCAGATAAAAATCATTGAATATTCTGTTTATGTTTTGACAATTATAATACAAGTGCCTACACATTTTTTGACATAAATTCATTGAGTATCATTGATTTGATTGCTTAATAATTAAATGATTTCAGATTGTAATTTTAGTGCAGATCAAATCATTAATTTAAATTAGGTTACCTATGTAGTAATTATATTATGTAGTTATTATATTATGGTATTGAGTATTCTTGATAAGTACTTTATTTTCTAGTTGTTGGTTTTAAAAGATGCCTGTTGTAACTATTGTTCGAATACAATATGATGTTTGTAAATGAATAAATAAATAAATAACAACATATATGATTAGCAATGTTTTAAGTATGTAGCACCGAAATAATAATTAATTTTTCAGGGTGAGTCTGGAGACGATGGAGATGCAGGCCAACCTGGAGCAGCCGGTCCTCCAGGACCAAGAGGTCTCCCTGGAATGCCTGGACTTCCTGGAATTAAGGGTCACAGAGGATTCCCTGGTCTGGATGGATCAAAAGGTGAACAGGGACCTTCTGGAGAGAAGGGATCACCTGGGCCACATGGGCCTGTGGGACCTATTGGTCCTATGGTAAGTGCTGACAACATAGTGTAGTGAACTTCTACTTTTTTTCTGTGCATTATAAAATATCACTTAATAACTAAACATTTTACACTATAGTTCCAATCAAATTTCTCATTAAAGAGAGGTAACTGTAAATTTATGGGGAAAAAATAAAAATCATGAAAAGAAGATGAGAGTGATGTTAGGAAAGCTTCAAGACTTACTTCAAATAAAAATCAGTTTTTTCTGAGGTTGCCTTTTTAAAAATTAAGCATTGCTTCAATAAGTGTTGTATATTGTCTTATTTTTTTATTTCTAATAATAATATTTTTCACTTTCACCTGATTATTTTCTGGTAATATTTGTCAAGTTCGATGATACTCTACTTATTGTTTTTAGTATTTTATTACACATTTAATAATCACACCTTGTAATTAGTATTTGATGTATTTTTTGACATTTATATATGCAAATCTTGCAAAAAATTATTGTGAATGTGAGACAAAAAAATATTGAGCACACTACACATATTTTATTATTCATATTATGATTATATGAAATTTTCATCCATGAATCACATATTTGTTTTCATAGAAAAATGAGGACTGCAATATGATAACAGTGTTCAATAGAATAATATAAAGTAATGTAAAAGATATAAAGATTACAAAGAAATTGAATGGAAATGAATTTATGGAAAACAGAGCTCTTCACAATTATCATATGTTTCAACGCTAACAATTGAATGGAGTGTAAAAATGTGCAGCTTGTGTAGCCTTTTCTCTGGAATGCATATAAGTTGTTCGATCATTATGAACTACAATGATGTTAGGATTCTTAATGATCTCATATCAAATTTGTGTCATTTTTCATCTCATGATTGCCATAATACATTTATATGTGACTGACTGAGATGTAACTGTCAGCTCTTGAAACACTTTTTACTGTTACGCCAATTATTATTAATTTCTCATTCATTTTTGTATTTATTTTTGCAAAGTCAATCTAATAATACTTCCTTACTTTCAAAATGTTAAACAATCACCTTTTACATGACGTATTTTATGCGTATGTTTTTATTTTGTGCCAATGTTCTACTGTGTCAGCCTGGCTGTGATAAGTATTACCGTGCAAAATAATCTAACACAGTAATGTTTAGTGGGTTTTATTTCATTTTATCTGTGACGTTTCGTTCAAGTTTCAACTTTTTCAAGCTACACATACAACAACACAACCTCACATGGCTAGTCACTCTAGTGTAGAATGAAAACGTTCTGGGAAACCTGAACGAAACGTCGCAGATAAAATCAAATAAAAACCACTAAAAATAACTGTTAGATTATTTTACATGTACAAAAAGTGGTTATGCAAACCTTCAAGAAAAACATAAGTATTACCGTATTTGCCGACATATAAGATGCACCCCATTTTTCTTACACATTTTTTTAGGAAAAGTCTTTAACACTGAGTTTATAATTAATTTACAGTACTTCAAATATAAAGTAATATTTAGGTCTACTTTCAACAAATAATTTACCTAATGTAACTAGAAGAGAATACATTATAATCTTCTTCGTCACACACTGCAATGAAATCATCTAACTCAGAACAGAGAAAATGTCCAGAAATGAAGGTAATCAAACAGTGACTGTTGGCTTACAAGACGCAACCTGTTTACCACCCCTATTTTTAAAGGTAAAAGTTCATCTTACATGCCAGCAAATACAGTACATTTTATATCAATGCCTTCTTTGCTTGACAGTTTCTTCTGAATAACACTCTCCTTTGGGGAGACTTGATTGATTGATGTTGTGTGTGTGTGTGTTAATTGCATTTAATGCAATATGTTAATTGCATTTTTATTTCACAGGGACCAGCTGGCCCACGAGGGGAAAGAGGCAGAGAAGGCCCCCCAGGACCACCCGGGTTGAGAGGGATAGATGGGATTGCTGGCCCTCCTGGATCACCGGTAAGTTCTATTACTTTTATTCCCATTTGCTGAAATAGTGTGCTTGAAAATAGTAGATTTGGCTTGCTTCAGCACATCAACCATTTCAATTTAAAACAGCAGATTATGCTATAATTGGCAGCCAAAAGGAGATGTAGGCTGAATTTCTATATGATACAAACGTCCTGTCATTGCCCATTCAATTATAAATTGATTATCAACTGAAATAAAGTGTAAATTATGGAGACATAGGCAGACTAGTCCTAGATCTACATTTAAAATGCGACAAGCTATAGAAATACATGCAGCCAATAATTAGAGGAAATAAGTTGCATTACTATGGAAACATAAATGTTTTAAATACAGAGAAACTAGTACTCACTTTATCCACAAAACTTTGTTCTATTAATTTCGGAGCCACTGCCACCATCCTCGCTGGGATTTGTTTCACTGTTGCTTGGCGTGCTTCTATTGTTCCTAGCTCTCAGTCTACCGCTAGGTGCGATGTTGTCAACTTTTCGTCTGTGTCCGTGTTGTCCACTATTTCCCAGCGTTAACTGTTGTAGTAAAGGAATGCAAGTTTGGGGTGCCTGTCCGCTATGGAAGTGCATTATGACACGCGTTTCCTCGATTTTGGTGTCAACGAATGTGTGGGTGTGCCTATTGTATTTGATGTGTTTAGCAAGACCGGTAGTGGGTTGGGCTTTCTTTCTATCTGTTAGGTGTTGTTGGATTCTTTCATTGACAGATCTGAAGGACATGCCAATGTTATGCGCCTTGCACTCATACTCTCCATCATATACACCTGGGCTATTGTCTTTGTTTAGTTTATCAGCTATTTTGATAAAATATTCAAATGCTGACCAAGGCAAAATTTATTGTATAAAAAATTTACACTAAAAACGTAATGATTCAATTCATTTGATTGATTTATTGTGAATCTTCCTCTGAAGAAGACTCTGTTAGAGTTTGGAAACATTATATTTTTAGTGTATATTCTTTATACAATAAATTTTGCCTTGGTCAGCATTTTAATATTTTATTAACATGGAAACAAGGCTTAACAGTGTTACAAGCCATTTTGGCATTGGGTGTGTGCATTACTTAATAGAACAAAGAAAAAAACAGTTTGCGAATAAAGTGAGTGCTAGTTTCTCTGTATTTATCTACTACCGCGCCTCTCATTTCCCAATTATGAATAAATGTTTTGTTTTGAATTGCATTACCAGATGTAACAGCTGCAATGGCTTAGCACTAGGTAAGTTTCTGAAATAATATGATAAGTCAAAGAGAAGTGAAATAAATCTAATTAATTACAAACAAATTTTTACTCAAGACATCATGTTTGTAACATATGTACAAAGCATTTAAAATTTGTTTTAGAATATGCCAAGGTATGACTTCTCTTTTACTTATTGAATTCTGTAAACTTGAAATCAAATATTCTCTCCAACAACAAATAGTTTACTGAAAATAATACTAATTTCAAGGCTGTAGCAGAAATGTATTCAGATATTCCTTCCCAAAGATATTTGGAGAACACAAACAGTGATGATCGTAACATGTGGTTCTAGCATGTAAATGATGGAAGAAACAATTTTTCTAAACAAACTTCTCAATTTCATCTATCTCTTATTTTTCACTTTAGGGATATTGAATGTGCTTTCTTCATCGGTAACTTCTTACAAATGGATATATGAAAAATATAGCAAGTTAAACATATGCATAATTTTTGTCCATTGATTCCAGGGAGCAATTGGAAAGCCTGGCCCTCCAGGATTTCCTGGAAGCCCAGGAGCAAAGGGAGACCAAGGAGCACAAGGACCAAAGGGCAGCCAAGGTCTCCAAGGGCCAAGAGGTAAAAATACTTAATATATTGAATAAGTTGGTCAGAGCAAGCCCAAGGGAGGGGCAACTCAGGCACTCACCTGAAGCCCAACAACCAGATATAAATTACTTGCTTGCCACAAGTTGACAGAACACTGGAGCTTCAGATTGACAAACTAAGATCTTTCCAGACCATGAAATTAGGTGTAAAATTTATGTCGGTTATATTCCCTGCCTAGGGTTGGTTCTAGTTAGACTATTTTTTCCATGGTTTTTGTTCATTGCTATGTAATTAAATGCAAGACATTGAAACATAATAATTTAACGTACAAATTAGAAATAACTGTCGTGCTATTTTGCCTACTAATTAGTTGGACAGAAACTTCCAAACTATATTTTCATGGTGTAGTAATGATATGCTTTTAACAGTAATTGATCTCCTCCACAATACCACTGCACTTAAAAGCAGTGAACTTGGCAACTACACTTTTTCCCACCATGCTGTGCAGAGGCCAAACTGTGTAAATGTTAACATGATTCATTGCACAAAAAATTTCAGAGCTACTAGTTTTTCTTAATATATTGTAATTTATTTGAGAAGTCAGTTCCAGATATGTGAGGATGTCAAGTGGGGCTGAAGGTGAAATCGCATCCTCTTTCAGTGCCCAAAAACAATCGTTTATTGAGTGATTTACCTGCATCCCCAACACACACCCCTAACACTCCCCATTTGCACCCCCTGACCAGATAGGAAATTCTGGATAAACCTCCATTAACATCTAAAAGTTTGTGATTACTTCTCCCTGATATTTAAAACAAAAAATAATATGTAATGTTAACATCTTCCTTAATGTCAAAAATGTGATTGCCTCCTCCCTCACGTCATAAAAACAAGTCAGGGTTTAAAATTAGATCACCACTCTTGGATACAAAATGCCCAAATAAAAATAAACTTTCAATGAACTTAGCAGGTGATAACTGAGAACTGCTCACATGAGATAATGTCCCAAATTCACTACTAGAAAAAATTTCTACCATTAAGATCCATTAATTTATTTTTGTATTGTCGTCTATGTCTCTGTCACTGGCTTGATTTTCAGCTAGTGGGTGTACACTGCACTTTCTGTCTACCCAAATAAATTGGGTGACAAACAAGCATGTGTTCAGCTGAGAAAAACAGGACTCATGTAATACTTTTTACAAACCAATTCAAAAATTTTGAATGAATCTTATAAGTAAGCAAGTAAGTGTTGTAGAGGAAACTTAGATCTTTCCTAATAAAGCTGATACATCTTTGATAAATTTGTACCATGAACTTAATTTGATTCTCTACAAGATTACAAACAATGCTTTTCTGTCTAAATATATGTCTTATATTCCTGTTTTTTTTTCTAGACTTTTCAGATACTCTATATATGCATTTAACTTTATGCATTGACTCTTGCAGGTGAGTCTGGAAGACCAGGTCAACCTGGTGAATCGGGAGCACAAGGGCCTCCAGGTAAAGATGGTGCCTCTGGAGAAAAGGGAAGTCCTGGAGCTACAGGGTCTGCTGGACCACCTGGGTTTCCTGGAGCAAGAGGACCCCCTGGACTTTCAGGAAGCCCTGGATCTCCTGGTCCCAAAGGAAGTCCAGTACGTTGATTTTCCAAACATTATTTTTTTTTATGTGTAAAAATTGTCAGAAAGACCACAAAGGAAGGAGTTCTATTTGGAGTAAAATAATTTTTGAACAAGAGACGATTGTTACAAATGGATAAACTTGTATATTGTTGCTGTAACGTAGGAAACGCTAATGTTCATTTCCTTTAAAATCATAAATTGATATAGGGTTTAAATCACTTCAAAAATCGCCAAGATTCTATTAATTCTTATAGACTTGACTTCATCAGGGCCATATTTAGGATCTGTAGACCCCTAGGCTGAACCTTGAACCTGTGGTGTGGGCCCTATCGGGTGGGGGAAACTTTTTGAAAATAATATTTCAATTGAAAATAACATTTTAATTTTAAAAAAATATATATTGTAATTTTAAGTAAACATGTTAGGCAAATGCAAGATAAAAAAAGGACTGTAACAAGTAAGTAAATTTTACTTATATTTAATTCAAATGCAGTACTTTCCCAAACAATCAGATTTAAAATGAAAGTGTCAAATAATCTTAGTGGCTAATTGGTTTGCACCTACACTTAATACTAAGGAAGCTACTTATAATATCTTCATAACTTAGTTGTCTTAAAATATCACTTTCAATGTTGAGCAAAGCCAAAACTTTGAGCCTGTCTTCTAACATGGAGGTTCGAAGCCTGTTTTTGATCAACTTTAATTTTGAAACTGACCTTTCTCCGCTGCTGTTTGTGACCATAAGTGACAGGTACATTCTTAGAGCGACCTCGATATTAGGAAAACAATCTTTGAATTTTTTTTTCTAGGAGGAGTTTATACATCCACCTCTCCTGACTAATGACTTTTCATTTTCCCCATCATCTTTTTGAAACTCGTCGTAAAAAGCCTTGAACTGAATCAGTTCATTTCCCAATTGATAGTCTAATTCATTGTTATATGTTTCTACTAAGCTTTGAGCTGCTGCAATTATCTCTTCATTAGTAAGTGTATCCAACTTGTTGAGAAATCCAAAACGAGTATCAACTAGTTTGTATGCCTCAAGCCTCTGCCGCAATGAATATTCAAATTGATCTATGGCAGTAAGGAAATTCTGGGTTTTAAATTTTTTTGATGGGGTCAGCTCAACTTCTGGTGCTTGGACACAGTCAAGAGGTGCCCAACGCACGATTATTTTGCGCTTGTGCTGTGTTTCACTTTCACTCTCATACTCAGTGCAATCAGCTAACTCAGCAGCTTTCACCTCATATTCTTCAAAGCTATCCCGTTTTGTTCCTATGAAGCTTGTTAGCGATGTCAGTGCTGAGGCGGCCGTGATCACGTCCAATCCAGGGTTCTGCAGAGTTTCACTAGTTTTGTTTACTTGTCCCAAGATATCATCCCAAAATGCTGTGTAGAGCCCCGTTTCCATCTTTGACATTTTGTTATGCAAACTTAGAGCAGTAACATGTGATTGTCCTGAATCTTCTTTGTCCTCTGAAATTTCAAAAAGTGCATTTTTTATTTGTTTATAGCCTCGCAAGAGGGCTCTTGTAGCATCTGCTCGGCATGACCAACGTGTTCTTGTTGTCCTTTTTGGCACGAGAATGGGTTTGTCAGTTTCTGCTTTTTTCAACAATCAGTTAGAACTTTATATCTGTTAGTTGAAGCTCACGGCAAGACTGAGTGAATGCCCAGCGCAAGGTACCCATGCTGCTAAATTATTTTCTGCCAGTACCAACGCTTCAAGCCCATTGTACTTTCTGCTCATTGAAGAAGTGTTATCATAAGACTGACCACGGCAGTTCTTAATGTCTATGTCATTCTCTTTCAAAAACTTGCTCAAGCCTTGAAACATATCTTTAGCTTTGTGGCTTTGTTTAGGCTTGAATGTTACAAATCTTTCAACAGGGATGTGTTCCTCTAAATATCTGAAAATCAAAGTAAGCTGATCAATGTGACTTTCGTCTGGAGTTGAGTCTAATGATATGGAATAGTACTTTGACTGCTTGATGCGAGAGATAGCTTCATTGAAAACTTGCTTGCCAATTAGTTGCAAATCACAAATCGTCGATGATAGGTAGTTTGTGTGACAGCACCAGTGTTCTCACACCATGCCAAGCAATCGAGATTCCTCAATGCTGACTCAACTCATATATCAGCTGTCCACTGAATAGTTCAGCCGGATTAGCCCACACAACACACAAAATAACTGCGTCGACGTTTTTTATGATTAGTAGAGCACCCGCACCACAGTATTAAAATAGTCATTTTTTATTTTAGTCTATTCAAAATTAAAATTTGTAAACTTTTTTTTTTTTGTGGTGTTGGCCCGTTTGTGGTACAGGCCCATAGGCTGCAGCCTAGATTGCCTGCACGTAAATGTGGCCCTGGACTTCATTATAGTTTTTATGTCCGTTGCTCCCCTGCAGACATGAATATTTTCTTACATTGTAATTATGCATGTTATGAGAAGGATGGGATTGTTTCGTTGTTTTAAGATAATGGAATAGTTCTCCAGGTCTCAATTTATATATTTTGAAACTCACACACAAAGCCAACATACGTACATTATTACATTCCATACATAATGCAAGTGTGATTATCCTGTATCAGTACAGAATATGTTCAAAATATGCACAGAATGAGTTGAAAATGTAAATAAACCAACAAAATTATCTCTTATTTATCTTTCTTAAAGATTCATTTTGCACTAAGGTTTCTAGATAATAAAAAGTCTGAAAAATGCATGTGAAAAGCATTTGCATTGAACATTATAGTATTCAAATCTCTAATGACCTGTAAAAGTGCTCTCTAAAATGTTCTAATACTTTCCTAGGGAATTCCAGGAGAGCGAGGTTTCAAAGGCGAGGTCGGAATGAAGGGTGAGGGAGGAGCTCCTGGACCAAGAGGACTTCCAGGGGCTGCTGGAAGTGCCGGGAAACGAGGAAAGAGAGGCTTAAGGGGGCCGACTGGACTTGGTGGCCCGCCTGGTGAAAGAGGGGCCCCTGGTGGTCGAGGCCTTCCTGGGCCTGATGGTGCTCCTGGCCCTAAAGGTTAGTATTGTTAATTATGCAAGAAAACAGTTCATATTTTAAAAAATACTATTATAGGTACTCAATTGATACTTGTACATTGTGCAGGAGTGTGTTAATACTGAAGGCAAACAATTTGAATATGCAAGAGTACTTGTTAACTCTCATTTATATGTAATCTTCATTGTTATATAATAAATCTATATTGTATTTTATTACAATTTACTAGCATTGCTCACAAGATGAGATGAGACTTCGGTCTGTCTCATCTTGTAAAATGCCTTCTCATCTCGAAAATAATACTTGTCCCATCTCATTTTTGAGACGATATATGAGTCAAGATAATAAATGCCTCATCTTGTGAGCAACACTACTTTTACTTGAATGTTCCTTAACTTGATCGATGGATTGATTTGGTGTTTTAAGTCCACTTTATGCACAGTCAGGCTAATCGGGACTGGACCTACAGTTTGAAGTGGGATCCGAACCACTATGTGCCTCCACCGGGACATGTTCCGTAACTGTATGCCTACTTCATCACCCCTGGATAATGGGTATAGCCTTTCATGATTCCGTAATTATTTCATTAAACGTATAATCATTTCTTATTTCCTGTGGCATTTTTAATAATTTCAGGACAAACTGGAGACAGGGGACCCATTGGACCACAAGGAATGAAGGGATCCCAAGGCGATCCTGGAAGACCTGGCCCTCCGGGACTCCAGGTATTGTAGTTACTCTTAAATCTTTCATTGCTTTGTTCTTTAGGAAGATGTTACTTCATATAGCACTCAAAAGGTAGTCTGAAGGAAATTAGTAATAACAAAGAATATTTATTCTTTCGTATTTCTAAAAATTAAAAATACAAAATTATTTATTACTTACGTAAAATGAGTTTCAATTTTGTACACCGACAATGTTTTGGTAATCACTGTTCCCTTCTTCAGGTCCTATATTTCAGCTATCCGAAAATCCCCATAGCCTCGTCAATTCATACTCTCATCAGTAAAAGGAATTGGTACATTATGGTAAAGGTAAAATATTTGGAAAACGCTAAAATCTTTGCTTGACCCATGCTCACTGCTATTTGTTAAAAAAAATCACTATAAACCCCTTCCACTTAAAAACCTGTGCAAGTTAAAACTTTTAAAAAAGAAAAGATGCCCCCTTATCACACTATTCCCATGCGGTCTGCCTGTGCTTTCCTTATCGTAAGAGTATGAATTGACGAGGCTATGGCGATTTTTGGATAGCTGAAATATAGGACCTGAAGAAGGGAACAGTGGTTCTTGAAACGTTGTTGGTGTACAAAATTGTTACTCATTTTACGTAAGTAACAAATAATTTTGTATTTTTAATTTTTAGAAATATGAAAGAATATATATAGAAGTGAGTAAGTTGCACAAACCTGAAGTATGAAAACAAAGAATATTGCTATTGCATAGGTGCACACAGACCCTCTGATTAAAGAGGTCAAAAGCCATGATGAAAGTTCACTCAGAGAGAGAAAAATCTAATTCCATCTCACTGTTTGATTGTATTGATGGATACTCTAAACAGGGGCTTGCGAGAGGTACCGGGATCGTTGCCCCGCACCTCCACCACGTAACGAACCTTTAAAGTTCGTGGGATCTTATGAATACCTAAACTGTTAACCAATTAATCAATGGGTGATGTAAACTACTCATCATTCATCCTCTTGATGAGACCATTCGTCATTGGCATGACGAGTTATCGCTTGGCAATGCGAAAGGTACAAAATCACACTAAGGAACTTAACTACAGAAAAGACAATGGTCACTCGTTGGGTTTTATGAACCGTTGAACCTGAATCATGGCTGGGTGTTAGGACAATTACCTGTCTATCTGAAGTCTTTAGCTGAATCAAATAAGCGAAGTCCTCTGTAAGCTTCTCCAATTCGTCGACCAGAGCGTCGTTCCACTTCTGACCTACTGCCTTGCTGACCACCTTCCCTCTCTCAACTCAATCCCAAAAGTCAGTCCCCTCTCAGCTTGTCTCACCTCTATATTACTAGGCCATCGAGCTCTTCCTCTATGCCAAATCGTGTTATTTAATTGCTCCCATGCAAACCGCTGACTCTATAACCAGAAGTATTACCTGTTTCCTGAATGCTCAGGAGGTTTGCATGGCACAACACAATGCATTGTAAACATGCCTCAGAGGTTGAGACAACTGAGAAAAACAAGTGAATGCCCTGGTCAACGTGAAGCGTTCAGAGAGACTTTAATAAAAATAAATATACAATCTTAGGGATTGATACGATAGTGTGTGTCCAGACCCATCAAAAATCACTCTATTAGAAAAATTCCATCTTCCCTGACACAAATGTTCTCTGTTCCCCTCCCCTTTCTTTCTTCTCTTGGTTCAGACTAATTTACATATAAACATGATTTCATACAGCAGATTCAATACAACTATACATAATTTATTCATTTCCAATGTGTGACCAATTTATTCTGCGACCATACGTGAAACGCAACTAGGCTAGAATAAAATGTGTGAGTCTTAATAACAAGTAATTTGCTGGAGAACGAAGTGAAATAGTCCAATTACATAGGAAATAAATCCGTTTGTTGCTTGGAACTTTCATCGGCTTGAAAATACTTTATTTCTTAAAGAGAATAATATTGTTTAATGATGGTAATAAGATTTCTCTACACTAAATTCTTAAGTGAGAATATTCATTTATATGATTTTTTAGTAAAGTTGAGCCTACAAGTATAAAATTATTTGATTTTAGCACTTAAATATGCTGCACAGTTTGTTCTTTGAGTTCAATATTAAATAGATCTTTCTGTGGCTCTAACTGCATGTTGTTATTGTGCCTCAGGGTCTACGAGGTCTCACAGGAAGACCAGGGCCTCCAGGGAAAGCAGGGAGTCCAGGAGAGAGAGGCCTGCCAGGAGCGGATGGCAAACCAGGGGATCAAGGATTACAGGGAATTCAAGGACTTCCAGGTCCAATTGGACCTCCAGGAGACAAGGGAATTCCTGTAAGTTTTCTACATTTCATCTCCTAATTATTTTTAGGTATTATTGTTATTGAATTTCTTTGCAATTGTCCATGTTAATTTGGTAAACTTTTATTTCATTTGTATTTCAACTTCCTTTCTTTACACCTCTTGAGGAAGATGTACGTTCGTGACATTGAAATGTTGAGAAAATGCAAAAGTTGTACCATTGGCAAATGGAAGTTCATGAAACTATTACTGTTATTTACAGTGTCTACAAATTGTCCTTAAATTCAATTTACCTCAAAGAATGAAAGATGAATTGACATTAATTTGCTTTGCATTAAATGCTGATATAACCAGAGCTAGGAATTTTAGGTGCAAAAATTTTCCAATAAAGGTGCAAAAAAGGTGCCAATTTTTGTACAAAAAAGGTGCTAATTTTCAGATGTAAAATTTATTGTGAGCAGTGCATACATATATGATTCAACTTGTCTGGATAAACACATAGAGTATTCTCTGGTTTTAAATCGTTTAATATAACTAAGCAAAGAAATTCTCTGATACATTAGAAAGCGACATAAAGGAAAACATGCTTCTTCTTACTTGCTTAGAATTAGTCATCTAGAAAACTGTTAAAATAGATTACATTCAAAATTTCTATGTTCTTCTGAGTGAGGCTACATCTGCGGTCACTAAGCAGATACTTGTAAGTTGAAAAAGAACGTTCAAAGTCAACAGACACAAGTGGTGCGTATTTTGTTTTCAACCGGTAATCCACATCCTTGTTGGTTGCGACTTCTTGAACATCAAGGTTTTTGGCTAAACTTTGTTCTAACTTCTCTTTCCCGACCCCTTGCAGCTCTCGTTGCACATCCATCAGAACAGCCCACTGTGCTTTCTTTTCAGGACACTGCTCCTCCAGTTTTGTGATTGCAGTAGTAAGGAAAGAGAAGCCATGTACAATATAGAGTTCATCTTGCAATTCCTGTTTAAGTGCAAGTTTTTTGGCTTTTTCTACAGCTGAGGAATTACTAGGCAAAGCATCTAAAAATTTCGATATTGTATGGAAATGATTGCAAACTGCAGTTTTTAACCGTGTACCCCATCTAGTAAGGATGGGAGAGGATGGTAGTGGAAGTTTCGTAATTTCTACGTACTTCTGTATTCTAGAAGGAGCCCTTTTCAGTATTTTCTTAATGCTAGAAACAAATTCGTTCACATATGTATATTCATCTTTAAGAGCTTCACAAACTCGATGCAAAGCATGAACAATGCAGGTCACATGTTTTAAGTTAGAATACATATTCTTCAGATCAGAAAATGCAGCTAACATGTAAGATGCTTGGTTGAAGAACTAACCACACACTATCATATTTTACGCCCTCCGGCCACAATACAAAACATGCATCATTGAAACTTTGCAATACACTTGCATTATCTGTTTTGCCGAGAAAATAAGTTTTTAAAAGCATGGGTTTCACTTGATGTCCATTGAGAGGTGGCACTAAAATGTTCAAAACGTACCTGTTTTGCCTATCTGTGGTTTCATCTAGTATAAAATAGACTGGATGGTCAGCTACTACTTGACTGATCTGCGAGATTTTAGCTTCATAAAGAGGTTGAAGGTAAGATTTCCTTAAGGTGGTCTCATCTGGAACTGACTTCCCAGTATATTTTTGCAAATATGATTTTGTGACAGGATTGTTAAGTTTCGAAAGAGGTATTCCACACGCTATAAACGTCCTTGCTGTCTCACTGAAAAATTAATTTTTATTTCTGGAACTCTAAGATGCAAACGCCTCACCAATGAATTGCTGTTGCTTCTCACCTTTACCATCTCGTAGTTCTTTATTCCTGACGTGCTTCCCACTTTGCTGCACAACCCGAGTGCATTGGTGTTTGTCATCAACAGCAATAGAAATATCACACACATCACACCTCAGAACTGATCCATCACTCTGAATGCCATCACCACTAAACTGTTTAACAATGTCCTGCAGTTTCCCAACATTTACTTTATGTTTTGGCATGGTGAACGAGCAAATCCGATGCATCGATCAGTCGATCACAGACTGCAGTTACCTTGCTAGCTGAGATGGGAGAAGGAAACGAAAACAAAACAGCTTTCCTACAACAATTCGTAAACAATACAGCATAGGACCAAAAGGAGCACAACTTCTAGCAATTGTAACGCGTCATTGTTGGCACTGTTAAAGTCCGCACGCTTACTACATTAACGTCCAAGAACTGAAGAAAGCCGATTCATTGTTGTGCGGTAAACAAGAATCGCATGCCAAAAAGCCGTGCCTCGAATGTGGGTGGGGTTAAACAGCACGCGAGTTGTATTTTAAAAAAATGATAAAGATGCAAAAAGGCCGAAAAGGTGCAAAAGGTTCTGAGATTGTGAAAAAGGTGCAAAAAGGTGCAACCTAAATACTATGAGTAGAGTTGAATACGTGCTTATTTTGGGGATGAGTCACTTTTTTACCCATTTTCACACAAAAAAGTTTAAGGTGCAGCACCTAAAATTCCTAGCTCTAGATATAACATACCAAATTCATGAAATTAAATATCCGTAAACATTATTATGTTTTTTTGCTTTCTGCTTAAAAAGTGTTCAGTGCTACAGTAGGTACTTATATTTCAAAATTAGTTTTATTAATAAAGATGCAAAGTATTAAGGCTCATCTCCACTATGCCAGTCAGCAATACCAATTGGCTTTGCTGAAATCAATGAACATCCTCACAGTACTGCAGTGTAGGGACGAGCATCCGTCTGGTTCCACACCTAATTGGCAGCATGCCACGACTGATTTTTATAGTCCTGCAATCTACAGTCCCATAGAAGAGGATGACCACAGTACATTTGTATTAATGTCATAACGAGTCCACTCCATGTTCAAGAGTTGAACATGCAAGACCAATCCTTCCTCCACCTATCTAGACAGCACGGCATGTACGTGTTGGAACGATTTTCTTTGAAGTAGACTGTTGTTAGTCAGCTTGGAATCGACATGCTGATCAGCCAGTCAGCACAGACCAACAGCATGTACCCATTTGTTTGGCTTTGCCACTCGACCTTGCCAACCAGCATAGTGGGGATGTGCCTTTTTGCATTAGTACACAATGTCAGAACTCTATGAAAGAAGTTAAAGCTCTAAATATTTTCGAGATTTTGCATTATCATGTTCAGAAATTAGTGAAGAGTTTGTTGTTGTAGTACAAGAGCTTTTATCTATATACTATATAAATGAAAATATTGCTGTTTGAATGAAAGATGTATTGATAAACATAAATGTTTTTTTTTTTTTTTTAATTAATAAATGTTGTTTTCCTTTCCAGGGAGAGGCAGGTAAAGATGGAGAAGTGGGACCCTCTGGACCAACAGGACCTCGTGGTGACCCAGGTAAAGATGGTGCTCCTGGAGTGCAGGGACCCCCAGGTCCCCCAGGTTCCGATGGAGAACGAGGAGCCCCAGGCCCTGCCGGACCAAGAGGATTTCAGGTTATTGAAAAATATATATCTTTTTTTACCTCAGTTCCTTTAACTCATGTAATGTTGCAGTGTTAAGCTATTTGCCCCAAAACTTGAATGTCGTTGTACAACTGAAGAAAATTCAGTTTGTAACAAATAGGTTGTTTTGCTTTTACCTGGGTTTTAAAGCACCATGTAACGAAAGAGTTGGTTATGTGTCATTTTCGTTCAGCAAGAAACAATTCTTTTCATGTTTTATTGATGCCTTAAAGCCCTGGAGAAAGCGTAACAACTTATTTGTTACAAGTTTATGCTCATGTAAAAATCTAAGCTGCTGTAACAGGATGCATTGGTATATTTTAATGTGAAAGTTTTCAATGAAGGAATATTTCTCGTATTTTTTATATCTTTAAATAGTTGTCAGTACTACCTGGTGACATTGCAAGAAAGAATAATGCACTTTGTAAGTGGGTTTTAGCACTGAGTTTGATGCAAGTATTAGGGCCTCCCCGATGGTGTAGTGGTAATGTCATCGCCTTGTAATGAAGGTGGAGGCATAGTGGTTCTGATCCCACTTTAAACTGTAGGTCCAGTCCCGATTAGCCTTTCTGTGTATAAAGTGGACTTAAAACAACAATTCAATTAATGATGCACATAATAATATCCTGAACTAATGGTTGTCTTTCTAGAACTATTCAAAATTCCATTGCTGTAGCAACCTTTTGAGGCAAGTCATGGGAAGGGACTTTTTCTTAGTGATGCTTAATCCCATGAAAACGGACTTACTAGGTGGGAGCTTACTGCTTCTTGCTTTCAAGTAGCTTCTTACATGAGAGATGGAGGTTGGCAAGTCACTTGCTGACCAGGGATGTCACATGAACTTAGTGGTTTTCTGAAAGTAGAGGGCATGTCTTTTTTTCAGATATTGTTATACGGTGTATTCAGTCCGAATGCTCTGAAATACTAATTACATATTTTTTTATGCTTTCTGACTATTATTTGTGAAAGTAATAATGTATAGTTAATGTGCTAAAATAGTTACATTGTTTGACAATAGTTTGAGTTTAAACCACAAACACACTGTATTGTACTGCAGTCAACATTCAAGAGGATCACAACATTATCACAGAGAAAGTTTTTATTTTATAAATATAATAATCAGTGATCTCTGAAAACTTCTGGTCAATTACATTTTGATAAATATTGATTAGGCTAATTAGTACTTGCCAAAAATTAACAGTTTCCTTTTTAAATTCCACAGGGCTTACCAGGTGCATCTGGAAACCCTGGGATACCAGGGAAAGATGGCGAAACTGGATTACAGGGACCTCCAGGTATTCCAGGATCTGCAGGAGCACGAGGAGAAAGAGGGTTTCCTGGAGAAAGGGGTCCCGTAGGTCCACCTGGGGCACCAGGACCTCGGGGAGAAACAGGATCAATGGGACCCGATGGATTACCAGTAAGTGTTTTGTTCTTATTTCGTATTTGGACTTGCTTTTATGCACTACTGAGAGAGTTATTCAATAATTCATGCAATTATATTGATCAGTTTTTAAATATGCACTTTATATTTGGAAACTATGCCATAAATATTCTAATACATTAAAATCAGGAATATTGATAGATTTATTTGATTTATTTTACTTTGATTTTATGCCACATTGGGCTAATCGTGAAAATAAGGATGGATGGTGAAAAGATGAAATGACCATCACAAACAAACAAGGGCAGCATGTAACACAAGCCCCACGGAGGATTATACTGGCCATGGCTCCAGATGCCAGGGCCTCATTAATGCAATCCAGGGTATACTATATGGAAGGGAAATTGTCATTTGGGTGTCTTCTGAAGGCATCACCCTTTACACCCCAAAATGTAAAGAATTCTTACGATATTGACCAGGTCAGTTTCACACAAGCTTCTGAGCTTTAGAAAGCCAATGTGACACCAATCTTTAAGTATTCAAGTGAATCCAAAAATGTTAACAAAGTGTAAAAAGTTTAAGTGAAATAACAGCCAACAAATCAAGAATTCAAGTCAGTTTTTAATTTGGGTAGTTCCAAAATGCCTTCTAATAATGTCAAAGAACAGTAATTGTGCATATTACTCACCCACTTATTTCTTCAAACAAAGTTGTTCTCTCCTTCGGGTTCTTCATTGCATACTTTGAAAAACGAGAAAAATTATATTAATAACTTAATATGAAATAATGATCTAGCTAGTAAATGAGGTACTACATGGCTGTATTATAATAGTAAGCATGCTTGAAGAACACAACTTTTTGACATATTCCAATATTTACGTAGATATGCAGTTCATATATGATCAGTTTTTACATATTTTTCAGTTACATGTTTAACTATAATTCTAACTCAGGTAATTGTAATTAGACGTAAGTGAGTTACTAACTTTTCCCGTGAAGCTTACTTGTAGAGCTTCTATTAATTTAATAGCATTGTAGTTAGTAACTTATTTAGATCTAATTATTGTCAACCACATCTTTTATTCCCCAAACATGAAATCAGTAAATTTTAATATGTAACCTACCTCCAGTTCATGCAGGTAGACCACATATGTGTTTCAATGAGACATAACAGGACAAAGCGGCTGTAATGAGGGAGGCAAGTTTAACAAGTCTTCTTAGATTTATGGATAACATATGGATTTATATTTATAATTTTCTACAATACTAATTATTTTGTTTCTTTCTTGTCTTTGTTTTTTATCTCTAACTTTCTATTGTTGTTCCTTCTATAGGGACCACGAGGACCTAAGGGTGATAAGGGACATGCCGGACCATCAGGATTAGTGGTAAGTGTTAAATTCTATTTTTCTGATGAATATAAATTAAAAATTCCAATTTGACTTGAAAAACTGAGGTAAACATAAACAAGGTTTTCATTCCATTAAATTAGGCACACACAGGAGATGTACAGCATAGATTTCTCAGCGAATAGTTTTGCAGAGACCATTCCACACAGGTAAAACAGCGCCAGCGAAAAATCTGTCGAAACCAGGCTGGCTCGGTAGCTAAGTGGTAGAGCAATGGCACAGATTGCCAGAGACCCAGGTTCGAGTCCTGGTCGAGCCTGCATTTTTTGCTGGAAAATCTACGTAAGGTTTTCATTATTCTGACACATAATCTTTGCCTTGGTACTACAGGTATTTTTGTATGCCAACATATCAAGCTCATATTAAAAGTTATGAATTTCCTTTACATTTGGTTATACTATAAATTTACAAATAAAACAAGGATAGTCTTGTAATTTGTTAAGCAATTTATACTAGTGTCCAAAATTAAAGCAACAAACAGAAATTTTTTCCTCGTGTGATTTTTTTTTATAAATTTGCCAAATTTAACCTGTTGCTATCGTGATTTTTTTATTGATAAATCCTGGCACATTAAGGTTAGTTTATTTTCTATCTTAAACCAGTTGTCTATGACATCATAAATATTACTATCACCTGATCGTATTATGTGGTCAAATGGACACATGGGAAAGAATTTCCGTTTGTTGCTTTAATTTTGGACATTAGTATATATTACCATATTTTGAAATTGCTTTGTGATTTTTTTTTATTTCTTCATAACAAGATTACCCATTTTTACACAGGGTCTTCCAGGACAAAGAGGTCAGCCAGGGCTGCCAGGCGAGAAGGGACAAAGAGGTTCTCCAGGACCCTTGGGGCCTGAGGGTCCACCAGGTAAAAAACAAAAGTTTTAAATTTATTGCCTCCTACAAGTCATAAAAGAATTCATGCCAAAAATGACAGTTACAGATCATACAGTATTTTTTTATCAACACGGCAGGTGAATCTTTAATTATGACAGCAGGACATGAAAAACCAAACCACCTCTGAGTTATTAGGAATTGTAGATTTCCTGGAGACATGATTCAAACAAGTGTTGTCAGGTTTGCTAGCATCCAATGTTTCGAGTGCATGCATTGCTCTCATGAACAATGCTGAACAAATGTTCAATTGGAGACCAGTGCAAAGTTACAAGGTGAGGTCAATTGGGGAACTAGAAGAAGACGGGAACAATTTTTCACAAACGTGATCATATAAGATGAGCGTTACATCCCTGGATCTTACCACAGCAATAATCTTTGAACCTTCCTCTAACGTTTGGCAAAGATACAAGGTCACTGCTTCTCTATAAATATTTAAAATATCTGTTTGAAAAGGACAATGTAAACGTTACATTTTGCCACATATTTGTAACAGACAATGGGGTAAAATGTAACAAACACATAGAATATGATCCATTGTTTACTTATAACAAGAGTTATAACAAGATACACAAACGTTAAACATATACAAACGTAAATACGCTGCAGAGTTTGATATGAAGGCAAGTATAAGATAAATGTGTCTTTATGTTTTCGTTATATGATATAAACCTCAGTTTAGCAAACAGTTATCATCTAAATAACAACAGTAAACATAATGAAAACCTAAAATTAAACTTTCTTCAGTGATCAGGAACAATGATAACATAAATATGATTATAACTGCTCGCAAACAAATTAGTTTCACCTTTAACTCACTGCTTAGTTCTAAATATCATAATGAACTGTATATAGTAATGTGGAAATTCAAAAGTGAAAAATATATTATATATATGGAAAGAAGAATAGATCAAGTTCTAAATAAACTAGCAGATTGATATATAGACTAGCATAATTGGGTTACCAATTGACAAAGAAGAACCACTAAATGAAACAAAGAAAGTGCATATATTTCAATGCCAAAATCGGTAAAGAGAGAGACAGCAAATAAGGGTTATTCATAAGTCAATGTCACATTTCGGAGTTTTATATCAGCATGAATGATATAAAAAAAGAAAGACAATCTCACAAAGTTTGTTTGTCATACCTTACAAGTGCTCAATGTGTGAACCTTTGGTTACATGGGAGGCATCCATAGGTTAGTCCAATTCTGCCCACACCTGCACCAGCATGTCACGGTCTATCGTTGCTATCGCTGCTGTAATGCAAACTCGGAGATCGTTTAAATCAGCTGAAAGCGGTGGAATGAACACCCTGTCCTTCACATATCCCCAGAGAAAGAAATAACAAGGTGTGAAGTCTGGGGATCTTGGCGGCCACCGAAACAATGCGACGTCATCGTAAGTAATGCGTCCAATCCATCTTTGCGGTAAGTTCTTGTTCATGTACGCATAAGTAATGCGTCCAATCCATCTTTGCGGTAAGTTCTTGTTCATGTACGCATGCACGAGTCGATGGAAGTGGGGTTGGGCCCCGTCCTGTTGGAAAATGAAGTTACCTCTGTCTGCTGTCACTTGGGGAATAAGCCATTGTTCTAACATATCCAGATAAGTGATGCCAGTCACTGTGGATTCTGCAAAAAAAAAAAGGACCCATAAACCTTGTCCTTTGCCATGGAGCAGAACACGTTAATCTTTGGGGAGTCACGCACATGCTCGACTGTCACATGTGGGTGTTCAGTTCCCCAAATCCGCACGTTGTGACAGTTCACCTTCCCCGACAAGTGAAACGTAGCTTCATCACTGAAAACGAGTCTCTCACCAAAATTATCATCGTCTGCCATTGCTGCCTGCATGTCGATGGCAAATTTTGTGCAAACCTCCTTGTCACCTTCTGTGAGCGCCTGTACAAGTTGCAGTTTGTATGGTTTCATCATCAGTTGCTTGCGAACAATACGCCACACAGTCGACTGAGACATTCCCAGCTGCACACTTGCACGATTTGTCGATTTCCGAGGGCTGCACGCAAACAACGCACGAACACTTTCAACAGTGGTGCCTGATGGTCCCGGCCTTCCAGGTCATTTAGGTAGACACAGACACCCTGTGCGCTCAAAAGTTTCATACCACTTCTTGATGGTCCAGCGATCTGGTGGATCCTTCTGAAAACAAGTGCGAAATCGCCGCTGAACAGTCACAGTAACCTCTGTTTTCGCAAACTGTATCATGCAAAATGCTCTCTCGTTACCTGAGAACGCCATATTGTACACTGCTGCTGCCTAGTGGCCAACCGCGTCACGTGCTGTTCACGTGACACAAACTTAGAGAGTTTCTGATTCCATACGTACATGATTAGGACTCGCACGTCTCATACATCACGCACACGATGTTCCCCAAATGTGACACTAACATATGAATAACACTATTGTTGTGCCTGGCAACAGCCCTTATTTTGCCTCCTCTTCTTACTTCCTGTGCAGCTTGCACAAATACTTCTTGGGATATCTCCCACCCCTCAGTTTTCCTTTTGTAATTTTGTGCCATCTGCGAAATAAGGAGATACTACACAATGCATGCACCATAAAATGTCCGACTAATTTATTTAACAGTGTATAATTTTACGTCTGAATATTTTGACAGGAAAATTAATTTTCTATCATGCAACAACGTGTATCGATAAATGGGGTAAGTTGTAACACTGTTACATTTTACCCCACCCATTATGTTACAACTAGCCCAACACCCTCCATATTGACTAATATCAAAGTTTCAGGAACAATGCTGCACTTCCCGAGTGCCACATTTATCTGTTTTATACCTGATACACGCACGGTTTGTTACATATCTTTTGTTTCTCGTTCCCCTTACGCATTTCGATCTAAGAATAAAAGAACGAAGATTTCAAAATATTATGCACCATGCAGAAAAACTTTTTTAATTTCCACACCTTTCCAGCTGCATCCACTGGCTGTTCTAACTGTCGCACACATACATGCCTGCAACGGCTGTGAGAAACTTGTTTCTGCAGATGACAGCATAAATGTGAGGGAGGCACTGTTACAACTAACCGCTGTTACAATTGTCCCCATCCTCCCCTATCTTCAGTTTTGAAAGCCAGGAAACAACCATTTGGTAAAGACTGTTGCCTTATGGAGTTTAGTTTCTATTTCTTTTAGGGATAAATTCTCCTACATGCATGCATTTCAATGATAGTTGAGACTGAAGATTTTTCATGTGTTAAATGTTGTTTTCTGCTACTTACAGGACGACAAGGTGAGAGAGGCCCACAAGGACTTATTGGGCCTCAAGGACCACCGGGAGAGCCAGCAGAAAGAGGAGACCCAGGCCCACCTGGTCCCACAGGAGAACAAGGGGCCCCTGGAATGCAGGGCGACAGGGGACAGTCAGGGCCACCTGGCCTTCAGGTAATATTACATTCCTCTCTGAATTTTTGTTTTGTATTGAGTAAAAGAAATATTAATAGATGAATACAGAATGTTTGTAACACAGATCTGATATAATGACAAATATTTAGTACAAAGCTTCTTCAATACACAAGACTACAAATTAATTAATTACAAGTTTTTCTTCGAGAAGAAAGAAGCTAGCATTTAACACCTGACATTTTTAATTGGTACACTAAAGGTAGCTCAGTCTTAGGCATCTGGCTACTATGCGAGAAACCCAGGTTCAATTCCGGCAGGGAAGAACCAGGATTTTGTCTACCTGTTCAAGCAGCTCTGGGGCCTATCCAGCATTGTATAAAAAGGGTACTTGGAGGAAACTCTGGGGGTAAAGGCAGCCAGGAGCATGGTGCTGATCACATCACTTCCACTTTCGGCCATGATCAAGAAAGTGTTGGACCCCAACTCTACACCCTGTATACGCCTTCATGGCATGGTGCAAAGCACAGGAGAGCACTTTACTTTATTACTCTTAATTTCATTAACTTAAAACATTCAAACATCATGTAAAAGTGTACATTAAAAGAACTTGAGAATGACGTTCAGTTTTAATATATACAAAATTGATATTCAGAGAAATATCAACACACAGAAATACACACATGCATCCCACATTTTTAAATTTTCATGGTTTCAGGCACAGATCCATCCATCGCTTTTATACACTATTAAATATAGATTAAAGGTTTTGTGTCTCTTTTTAAATTTACTCAAATTTATTTTGGTTAAAACTGGATTTTCAGATAAATGCAATTTGGATAAACAAGTTTTCTGTGTATAAGTTTTATTGGTAAATAATATTGGTTTCTATATTTTCTAATAAATGGGATTTAATTATTTGACTTCAGGGATTCCCAGGGCCACAAGGAGCAGGAGGACCTCCAGGAATGAAGGGGGAACGAGGGTTGCCTGGGTTGAAGGGAGAGCAAGGAAACTCAGGAGTTCAAGGTAGGAGAGATTCTGAAAATTACAAATTGCAAAACACATAACTTTTACAAGCAGAAGTTCACAGTTGATACCAGGCTGAATAAAAATTACCAGTTTCTTAATTCACTTCCTTTCTTTTTAATGTAATATACAGTGAACTAAAATATGAATTTTATATGGAGTTGTGAATCCTTTGGTACTGGATGCAAACTTTATTTTCTTCTAAGGACCACTACCTTTGTGTCCATATGGTACATTATGCCGTAATCTTTGCTAATGAAGGCAGTGGTTCTTCAAAATTAATCAGAAAGCCAATAGAAACTTCAATGCAAATATTCAGAACTTCACCTATGCAATAACAGATATAGTTAAAAACATTAATTTTTTGCACATAAAAATGCACAGAGTTCTTATTTAGGCTCAGTGGCCGCGGTGGCTCAGTCGGTAACGCGTCTGACTACCATGCTCAAGGTCCCGGGTTCGATCCCCGGCCGGTTCAAATCCGGGAACTTTTCTAACGGTGGAAGCGGCCCCGGCGCCTACCCAGCGTCGAATAACATGGGTACCTGGGGGAAACCCTGGGGGGTAAAGGCGGTCAGGGGCGTGATGCTGATCACATCACCCCCACTCACGACCGGATCAAGAAAGTGTGGGGCGTTACCCCCACACCCCCTATACGCCTTCATGGCGTGATGCTATGCACAGGGGAACACTTTACTTTTTTTTTTTCTTATTTAGGCATTATAATGGTAGTAAAAATGGCAGTAGCTAATGCAAAATTGAAAATCATTAAGTCAGGATATTTGTCTGTCAATGCTACATTTGTTCCAAGACATTATTCCATGAATATAACTATTTATATGGGTACTTGTAATTGATAACCACCATTGTTAATTGTAGGTAACCCTGGAGAAGCTGGTCCCCCTGGATTGATAGGATTAACTGGAGCGAAGGGTGCGAGAGGCGAGCCTGGTCCTAGAGGAGAAGGTGGGTTGATGGGACCACCAGGCCGACCGGGAGAACCAGGGCCTCCGGTAAGTTGTGTAGGCCTAGATCTAGGATTTCTTCTTGGATGTGCACTGAATACACTGTGAGCATACATGGTGGTGTCAAAAAGTTTCGAGGCTAGCTCTGTAACACGAAGTCACAGGGAGCACCGACCTTCCTAAGTCAGCCTGGAAAGAGACATTGTCCTGTGCACATCAGGAGCTGTGCAACTGGTGCTATTCTCACCACGTGCGTTACCACATCTGCGATTTCATCATGGACAGCAAGTTAGAACAAAGAGGGAATGTGCATGAAACTTGGCAAATATGTCACAGAGACACTTGACATGATTTGGTAAGTTTACGGCGATGCTGAAGTGAGTTGTTCGAGGTGTTTTGAGTGGCACGTGTGCTTCAAGAGGGAAAGAATATCACTGGAAGACGACAAATGACCAGGAAGACCTTCAACGAGTGCAACCCCCAAAATGCCAAAACCAGTTGGCAACATTTGCATGAGGATCGTGTGAGAACAATCCACAACATTGCTACCAGGTTTTAAGGCATCTGAGGGAGGATATTCGACAAAATTGACCAGATCTGTGGTGCATGAAAAACTGGATTCTCGACGACAACAATGCACCCTGTCACTCAGCTTTCATCACATATTAGTTTCTTGCTGAAAGAACACGATATCACTTCTGCACCCATCTTACTTGCCAGATTTGGTTCCTGCGGAGTTTGCCCTCTTCCCGAAGATGAAGATCCAGTTCAAATCGCAGAAGGTCCTCAACATGCTTCGAAAAGAAGACTTCGAGGACACATTCCAGAGTTTGCAGGAACGCTGGAGTGTGTAAATGTAGATACATTAAGTACTTTCTTGTAAACAGGGCTAGTCTCGAAACTATTTGATACCACCTCGCATGATAAGGCATAACACTGAAAATATCATGTGCAGATTTTTCTACATATTAAAAACTAGGATGATGATATAAAATTTACTGATACCGATAACCGATATTCTACCGATCTGATACAAAATTCCAAATGCTTAATAAATGTATATTACCAGTTGAACCAAGCTTTGGACTGCAAAAGAAACTGCATATTTACATTTACTTAAGATAAAGTATGGAATGAAGATTAAAAATATATTTTGGAGATTAATGTATTCATAAAAATTATAAGAAAATGGCAGAATATTGCATTAAATTGTAAGATATTTATAGATATATTGTATTGGTAAAATTATCGGTAATTTTACCGATAAACCAATATACTGATAGAGTACCAATTATTCTGTCCCATCCCTGTTAAAAACAACCTCATATGCATAATATTCATTTGAAGACAATTGCAAGGTTCATTTCTGGTCCAACTTGTGGTCAGATGAACTAATCGGCACTGGGCCTTCAAAGTGGAAACCAAATCACTGTGGCACAGTCACAGATTCTTCTGCATTGTAACAACCCAATTGACTTTCAATGGGATCATTACAACCCACAAGTGTTCATTCCTGCACAATTTGCTTCCACCAGGAAATGAACCCAAAGATTATCAGGTGATAGCATTATTAGATTTTTGTGAAATAGAAGTAGCTCTACATTTTTAAACTATGGTTACAGAAATAAATTGATAAGCTTGAGAAGCATTTCCTCAAGCGAAACTGTCACTAACAAAGGAAATATTTGGTGTAGAATGCTCTCGCTTTGTGTCCAATAGTTAATGTTTCTCCACGGTAAACAGTATAAGGTCATGCATTATGTTGTCCATTTCACATTCTAGTATCTGAGTGATAATAATATCTCATGGTGCTGCAAGCACATGTCCACACTATCTCAAGAAAACGAAATATTCTGAGTTTGTTTACCATATATTTCCATCCAATGAGAAGTTCCGAAAAATTGGAAGAGTAAATCCTATTGAAAATACAAAATTTCAGGTTGCTAACATTTTTCACTATAATATTACGAACGTGATGTCAAATCCAAATTACTAGGAATTACACCACAGAAGAGACTGAAGAAAGGCACCATTCCTACATTCATAATGATGATGACAGTGTTCGTACATGATGTGTGAAGTAGGGATGGCCAAATCCTTTTTTTTTTCTTTTTTTTGTATGGAGTAGATACATGATCGTAAAATGAGGAAGATGAAACTTTGTTAATAAATTCTACCTGAAAAAGGGAAAAATTGTTAAACCTCTCTCACCCAAATTCAGATTGCCTCCAAAATTCGGGTAGTAAAATTTCCAAATCGAGATTTTTACATTTTCCGGATTCTTGATATTTTTCGTCATCCCTAGTGTGGAGGTGAGATGTGTTAGGAAAAATGTTCTCTCTGAGTAAGTATGTCTGTCACCTCAAGAACAAAAATCTTGATTAGTCTTGTCATTTGTAAGCATAGAAAACAGAAAACAACAGGAATTACTTCGTGTTTTGTAAAGCAAGAACGTTTTTCCCGAAATCGATATTTGAACTGCAGTATCCAAAAAATGAAAAGGAGAAATACTATGAAGGAAATACAATGGATCCAGAACTGCTCTTTTCCAGCACTATCCGTGGGTAAATTTATGCTTTTGCTCACTTATATATCTTTCTATGCACCATTACTTTCATGTATTATGTGTGTGTTGCGGTGTTCTTCAATATGTGTTTTTCTCTTAAAAACAAGAAGAGCATTGAGTGCTTTACAGAGCTGGACATTCTGAGAAGTTTCATCTTGATGACATCACAGAAACCTTGCTGTGGTTGTAAACACGGGGCTCTTATGACAGACCTACAAGAACGGCAGTCGAAGGACCTTGGATTCGCACATTTTCTGCGATGACCTGGGTCACCTGACACCATTACACTCAACAGGAAATGTAGTGGGATGGTTGGGCACGGGGAGATAGAAATGGGCTCTCCTTTTGATGTGCTAAACTTTAATGAATTTCTTGCGTGTTTCTAGCTGTTTCATGGTGTCGCTTGACTAATTTTGAACAAATAGGCAAATATTCTGACTTATTATTTTTACTTCTTCTCTAAAATATTTAAAAAGCAATATTTTTATTATTTTGGTTTGTCATTGCCGCATCTCCCGATGACCGGACACCTCACCACTGGTAACAATACTTTAATAATATTGGGAATAACTAAGTATTATCAATATCAATATGTTTATTCATCATTAAGTATTACATTAATGCAATAGATGTCGCCATTGGTACTAATATAAAACATAATACAAGAGTAGTATAAACATACAAAAAAGACATAATTCAAGAATAATATAAACATACAAATATAAGACATAAAACAAGAATAGTATAAACATAGAAATATAAGTCATGATACAAGAATAGCATATATATCTAAATATAAAACTCTCTACCAGAATAGCTTAAACAAGCCTACATAAATAATAAATATATAGGGTGAGTATGAAGAGGACAGTATTACATGTATTACGAGTTCTAGAAATTTAAATCATCTTTTGAGTGCAGAATAAATTCATCTATTGAGTAGAAAACCTTTTCTCTCAGCCAGTCTTGCAGCACCCTTCTAAATTTTTCAAGAGGTGCACAGTGAGCTGTCCCTGGCAGCTGGTTGATGAGTTTTATTCCCATGTGTTTGTAATTATTTTGTACTTTGCTTAGCCTGGTTGATGGTGTGTCCAACTTATAACTGAATCTTGTGATGTGTCTGTGTATAGAGTGTCTTATGTTGAATTTATGAATATTTTCTTTGATAAACATTAGGCAGCTAAATATGTATAGGCATTGAACAGTCATTATTTTATATTGCTAAAAATGAGTACATTCAGTAACTAGAATTCATAATAAATATTGTCAGAAACCTGTGCATTTGTACCCAACTGTACATTTTTAGATCTTTACAAATACTAGTAATAATAATACATATATGTGGATCCAAATGTTGCTGTTACATTCAAATAAATTACAAATTAAATGTAAGTTGTCATATCTGATTTATGTGATATACTTTTGAGTTGGTGTTGTAAGTCCACTTTATGCACAGTAAGCCTAATTGGGACTGGACCTACAGTTTAAAGTGGGATCCGAACCACTATGTGCCTCCAATGGGTATCGAACCTGGGACCCCTTGATTATGTGATATACTGTATGCTATATGTGAATGTTGTGTATTTCAGGGACAAGCGGGTTCAACTGGCCAACCAGGCCCTTCGGGCATACCTGGAATTAAGGGTTCACCTGGAGATACAGGAAGACCAGGAAATCCTGGACCTCAGGGTCAACCAGGTGCACCTGGTCCAGAAGGACAAAAGGGAGACTCAGGTACTTTCTTCCTTCAGCTTTATTTGTATTATTTTATCTACTATCGATGTTAAAGTATTAATTTCATTAACTATCCAGAAAAATTTCAAACTTCAAACTGTAGTTCTTCCTTGGTAGTTTCAAATAAATATGCCCAAAAGTTGAAAATTGCTCAATAGCTATAAATGGTAGAACAGTTTATTACTTGATTCACTGGAAACAATTTAGACAAACTAGGTCTGTCTTATTCAAATATGAGAGGTAGCATGTGATCACTGATGGTGGTAATCAGTGGTGTAGGTGTAGGGGAACAGGACTCACTGCTGGTGGCATCACAGGAAAGGCAATCGATAACACAGAGAATGAAGAGTGCATGACAATGCTCATCCATGTACATTCCATTACTTTCCTCCTACATCGTTCTTACTCTCCAGATATAGTTCTCTTACATTACTGATATCAATATTCTAAAGATCCGATATAAAATTCCAAATGGTCCTTGAAGAACCTGAATAGTTCATTGACCTTAATGAATATGTGTTTCCAGGTGACTGGAGTGCAAAAGAAGTTGCATATTTAGACATTTACTTTAAAAGTAGAGCTTGAAGATTATCCATAAAAATTATAATGTAATGGTATCAGTTTGAACTAAATTATAAGATATTTATAGATATATATCGGATGAGTAAAATAATTGGTAATTTAACCGATACACAAATATGCCTATATCGGCCAATACCAGTAGAGTAACGATTAATCGGTCCCATCCCTAATTTTCATCTTCCTGGTCCTAAAATGCTCTTAGAAATGGTATTTGACATTTTCTTTCAACTTCTTTTCCTGAAAAATGTATACTACAATTTGTATTGTAATTATAAGTTCACAATGAAAATAAATTATAATTTTATTCGTAAAATATTAGTCATCTACACAAGTATTTAGAAACCTACCATTTTCTAAAGAAATCAGCTTTTGGCACAGAAAATACAATTGGAATGGAATTTCACATTTACCATTTTATGTTGTATTCAAAGTTAATGGAAGTTAATAAAGGCAATGGAAACCTTTCTTAGGGAATTCTTTTCTGTATTGTATTCCAGTTAATGAAAACAAAATAATATAATATCGAACTTAAGATTGTTTTATATTTCTATGTGTTTGAAACATTTGCTTCATGATATAGTACAATACATGATTTGTTTGTTTTGTTATTCAGGATCTGAAGGTCCACCAGGACCTACTGGACAACCAGGTCCTCAGGGACCGCCTGGAGACAGAGGCCTACCAGGTCTTCCAGGACCCACAGGACCCATAGGTGCAAGAGGATTAAGAGGAGCACCAGTAAGTTATTAATACATTAGTGTTATCAAATGTGCCACTTTGAACTGGAGTGAATGATTTGAAGGGCTCGGGAGTAAAACATGGTAAGTGACATTTTGGTCATTATTGAGTTACAAAGTAAAAAGGTTAATCCTTTAATTTTTCCATGTAATTGCCATGTCATCCAATTTTCATTGGACTCATTTAACACTTCTGAAATTGGTAAAGAAAATACGAAAATAATTTATCTACAGTGTAGCTTCTAATAACCTTTTTTCTTAATGAACTCAATAATGAACAAAAAATCCCTTACCATGTTTTACTACCGAGCCCTTCATTTGATACAAGAAGCTTTCTTATGCGTTGTGCTGATAAGTACATTGGTGGCTTTATAAGATGTAACATTTCAATTTCTTTCCTTATGCAATATTAGAAAATAAATTGCAACTTCTTTCCTAATCCAATATTCACCGGAGCATTGTCTATATACATTATGTGAATGTTTCAAGTCTTTTTCAAAAGTTGCATAAAAAATCATACATATATATTATGTAAATATTCTCCATGTAACTTTTGAAACGCACATGTGAAATGTATCGAAACACTTAGTATTCAAAGAATATATATATATATATAAAAACTATTAAGAATATAGTTTTTATTGTTTTATTACTTTTCAGTTTTAGTAAATGTAATATCATTACTGTATCAATATCAGTCTGTCCTTACTGTATTGTCTAAGGTCTATACTGATTAATCAACATAATTCATATTATTTTGTCTATGCCATACAAGTAATCAATAAAATATAATTTCTCAAAATTACACTTTTTTTTTTACTTTTCTTGCGAATTTTAAGGATGACTTACTCGTTTTATTTTTTTTCCAGGGAGAACCAGGGCCCACAGGCAAGTCAGGAAATGATGGGCCTCCAGGTCCACAAGGCATATCTGGGCCACCAGGACAAACAGGGCCAGCTGGTGAACCAGGACCCGAGGGCCCGTCAGGTAAAATTGGGCCACCAGGAATAGCTGGACGACCGGGTGATAAGGGACCCACGGGACCTGCAGGAGTACCAGGGCCTGGTGGACCTCCAGGGTTGCCAGTTAGTAGCACTTTCCTTATTTCTGATATGTACGGAAGAAGATGGATTTGTGAACTCTTTGCCCCAATGCCATCACTTCTCATACAAGAGAACAAAATGATTTTGTGATTTGTTTCCCTTAGGTCTAATATTAAACTCATATGACACATCAGTACAGTATTCACATTTGGAAAGGTCTATGCTGTAAATAGATACATTAGACATTTTTTTAACTCTGCTTATATGCATAACTTTAACAGATAGAAACTGCCTTGCAATTGTAACTATCAGTTTCAGTGATAAAACAGTGATTAGGATTAACACGGATGAAACAACACAAATGCGTACATGGTGAACACTGTCCCGCCATGCAGACTCTCCTTACTCCCTCACACAGACTACTCACCAACTGTAACTATTATCATACTCAGCCACTAGGTAGTAGTACCAGTCAAACAATCACGTACAGAATACAGTGTTTCTATTTTTCTAAACAGTCGCTTTTCGATAATATATATAAATTGTCATTGTATAAGCCTATTCAAGAAAGTGTGGGGCATTACCCCCACACCCCCTATACGCCTTCATGGCGTGGTGCTATGCACAGGGGAGCACTTTACCTTTTTTTTTTTTATAAGCCTATTCAAAGTCTCATCAACCTCTTCCTCACTATGCAATGCATAATAAGAAGAGGCCCTGAAAAGTGAGAACCCACAAATATTTTGAAATGTTCGTTTCACTACTTACAAATACGATAGAGCTGTTGCCATTGGTGTAGAAAAACAGATGAAAATGGTAATAGACCAAATTACTAAACATAAACAGGCTGTTGACCCTGAATGGGATCTTGCATTACAAAGACTGTTCTTTTATTAATGCAATTTTTTCACAACAGCTCAATTAACTACATTTAATAAAATTGCAATGTAATATTTGTGTTTTTCACATAAAATGTGTGTACTTCTGGATCTTATGTCAGCAGTAGTAAATAAATACCTATATGAGTACAAAAAAGTGCTAGCAAAAACAGTACATACAGATATTTCAGACGATTTGCCTTGAATTATTTCCTCTGGTAAAACCTATTACAATAAGTTTAAGGCTGGAATAAAACCAATCCTCCTTAAATTTACTTCCCCAACTTCATCCTTTCATACCCAGCACTTCATGTTATTACTCTTAATTCATATTTCAAATTTACATATCTTTTAGGGACCTCCAGGACCACTTGGACCACTGGGACCAGCAGGAGAAAGAGGACCCAGAGGAGAAACTGGACCTCAAGGTGTTGAAGGCCCTCAGGTAAGCCTTATTTTTTTTATTAATTTACAATTCTTTACCATTCAGAATCGGAATTAAAATGGAAGGTGCTCTCTTTCACCTCCCTGTTAAGGTTTACAGCAGCAATGGCATTTTACAAGGATGAAGTTATCCTGAAAACTCAAGCTCAGTAAAAGACAGTTTTAATGTTTTAAATAGTATTTTAGAAACATATTTAAATAAATATAATTCTACATGTAATATAAAGAGTAGCACATTATGGTGCTTATGCATTTAAAACATCATTTAACAGAAGATATTAGTTTCCACTAATGTACTAGAACCAGAAGTTTAATAAATAAGATACTCAAAAACGTTTTCTTTCAAAGCCTTATTGCTGGACATGAAAGATACAGTGTAGATAAGAGCTGCAGTACATCAGTTGGTAGATCATCTGACTACCACACAGAAGACCCGGGTTTGAATCTCGGGGGGTCCTACACCAGGAATTTTTCCAGTCATTTCCCTGCTTCTGCGTGGCTCTGAGTTCCACACAGCCTCGTATAAATGGGTACCTGGGAAGTAAAGGTGTCTCGTCTCAACTATGGCCAAGATCATGAATATGTGGAGCCCTATACTTCCACATCACCCCATGTCCATTCATGGCATGTGTGCACATGCAGGGGGGGTGCCTTTACCTTACCTTTACAATACAGATATTACACATACGAATTAAATAAGGAAAGAAAGAAAAACAGCAAACGTGGGAGAAGATTAGGACAGGAAGAATTCAAACCAACCTTTAACCATTGAAACATCTCATCTGACTGAAACCTGGGTCTCTGGGACACTGTGCCATTGTTTTACCAACTGAGCCAGCCATCGTTTCACCTATTTTTTTTTCTTCCGCTGTTTTACATATGTGGAATTCTTTCTGACAGTGATAGTGAAATGGAATATGTTGCCTTTGTAACAGTGATGGCATCAACAGTGCTAGATTCTTCCAATACAGAGCTGTGTATTAACTCAAATGAACATTTTTCACTCAAATATTGATGAAGTTACATGTATTATGTATGTGTGCTGACTCTTCAGTTAATACACAGCTCCAATCTGGGAGTTTGAAGGCACCATCAATGTAAGAGGGCAAAGGTGAGGAGATAAGATAAACATCTCATTATAACTTGTCACCAGTAATAGTGTATTAATTGGAAAGTGCAGTTAATTTAATTCTTTTCTTTCTAGGGATCACGTGGAAAACCTGGTCCTCCAGGCCCAGAAGGTACAAAGGGTGAAAGAGGAAGTGAAGGGCCAAAGGGTTCAAAGGGACACAGAGGTCTCATTGGATTACAAGGGCTTCCAGGTCCTCAGGTAAGTTAGATAATCTTCACAATTAGCCAAAAGTGGCAGAAAAGCTAAGTGAACTAAAACAAATTAATCAATCAAAGGCAAGTTAGATAAAGTTCTTCTTTGAATCAGAGTGATTACCATTTTGATTTTCTACCTGGGTTTCTCCTTTATCCTCTGCCTTCTTTTGTTTCCCTTCTTTCTGACTCCCTCCCCTGTTGATCTCTCAAGTATATTTATTTTCCTTTCTTTCACTTCCACACACACACACACATAAACTCTTATTTCTTTACCTTTCCTTTATTCACTCTCCCCATATCACTTTATTTCTTTTTTTCTCACCCCTCCCTACCCTCTTGCAACATTTTATTTTTTCAGTGACCTATAACCAGGCCATCATGCTGTTTCAAGTGCATGTCATACTTAACCAATTATTGTATACCTCACTTAAGTCCTCATAAAGTGTTTACTTCATAGAAAAAGTAAAACTTTATTCCAAGGACCATCAACAACATACTTTTCCCTTGAAGCTCTCTGCAAAATAAAGAATGCTGGCAGAGTCGCTTTGCATGAATTGATTATGAATCATTGTTAGGATAAAATAATTTATATGTTAACTAAACATTTCTTTGTTGATTTCAGGGGCCACCAGGAGAAAAGGGAATGACTGGGCCAACAGGTTTAGCAGGAAAGTCAGGGGAACCTGGCTCAAGAGGTAAAGTCACTATGTCAGTGATATCATTAAGAATTGCAATTATTATTATTATTATTATTATTATTATTATTGCAGAAGAGGTGGTGGTCTAGTCAGTAGGGTGTCTGACTGCCACACGGAAGATCTGGGTTCGATTCCCAGGGTGCATGATCTAAGGTCAGAATTTTCCTTACCTTGTCCCCACATAAAGTGGCTCTGGGGCTTATCCAGTCTCAAATCATTGGATACCTGGGGGCAACCCTGTGAGGTAAATGTGGCCGGAGCATGTGCTGATCACATCACCTCCAAAATTGCCAAGATCGAGAATATCTCCTAAATGAGCCTTCATAGCACAGTGCTACATTCAAGGGGAACTTTGCCTTTGAATTTGAATTTGAATTTAAAATTTTGGGTGCGTCAGAACATAGGCTATTTTGCACCCTTCACTTTATACGGGGTCAAGCCCTTACCAGAACTAAAATAACATAACTGTAATGTGTCATAACTAAAATATTAAAATATTCTGACTGGTTAAAAGCTGAGGCTGTTAAGAGGCACTCAGCACACACAAGGACAAAACATAGGACAACACACAGAATTATACTCGTCATAGGGCCAGCTGCCAGAGCCTTTTACCTTATTATTATTATTATTATTATTTAATCAATGGTTAGACAAAAGGTAGTGACATTCACTGAGAAGTTATTTAGACACATTGGTAAATTCAGACACATCAGGAAATGCAGACAAAGCAGAGAACCAGAAGATAGCCATCCTTCCATACATTGGAAACCTCTATGGAATTATGAGCTGTATTCTTAGAAAACATAATAAGAAAACCATTCACATACTACCAATGAAAACCAGGAGCCTACTACACAATCCCAAGTGAAATTTGGGACTTAAAATACCTGGAGTTTACCAGATTGCTTGCAAGTGTGGTGAAGCATACATTGGTTAAAATGGCAGGACAACTGAACAGTGCTGCAGAGACCACCAGAGAAGTCGGAACTAGGGGAACATTCAAGGAGACCCATAGAATGGATTTCAGCAACATAAATTATCACCAAATCATCAAACTACTGATACTGCATCATCAAAGAATCAATAACCATTCATGGACAAAACGGAATCTTAATCACAACACCAGCTTGCATTGGATCCAGCCTGGCTAGCAATAGTCAACCAGCAGCGTGGATGCAGCAGTAATGACTCCCGATTGGTCTGCCATCTTCACCAGGAACCTTCATCTGCGAACACAAATAAACTTTCCACAACTCACCTGGCCGATAGCCGGAGAGAATCTTTTCATTATTTTGACATTTTTATTCAATGCAAGATCATATTTCTGGATGAATGGCGGCATGCTCCATTGCAGAATTGAATGCTGTCCGACACATTATATGGAAGTCTCAAAGTATATTTTCTTATCTACGTAGAAAAGCACCACTAAATTTTACCTGGACAAAGAATGTATGGGAGCTCACAATATTCAAACTTGAGCGTGGAGGAGTATCAATGCAATATTCAACACTGAGCAATTCAAACATGGGATAAAAAGGTTTTGAAAATAGCATTTGAACCCGACAATGTGTATTATAACTTTTTGTGCTGTTATAGCTTGATTCGCTCCCAAGTTCTATACATTACAAAATAACATGCTTTGTAAATATGTAATTTTTTAAGATCCACATAAATTGGACAATTGATTTTAATTCAAAGCCTAGTTTCATAAAAATAAGAATACACCTGCTCACCAAACGCGAGGGCCAAGAAATCAATGCTTAACAACTATCCAAATTGAAACATCCTGATGCATTGAAGCTAGCTTAGTTCTAATTTAAAGAGGACATTTAACACTAGAAGTGCCAGGATTTTTTACTACCTAGAAGTGCCACCTCCGGTCAAAATGACCGGTATTTAAAATTTGACCATTTCTCAAAATGGATATTGCCAATAATCATCATATTACTAATAAAACAAAATATTTTGTAAAAAAATACAAAAATATCATGAAACCCAGCGAATTTTATTTTCCATGCACTAATTACAACAATAAATATTCATTTTCTTCAAGGAAATAAGTTTCTGTCATGAAATTTCACATATTACATTTTTTGCATTTCAGTACCTTTTCTACACCAGAAACACATTTTCCACAAACATTTCTGTTGCACATTGAACAAATGTCACTTGTTTTGTTTTCATTGCACAATGCCACCTGGCATTGGCGTCTCTTTCTGGAAACAGAGCCACTTACGTTCCATGCATGTGATATTGATGTTGACAATATTTTATTGGGCTTTGCATTCAAATGTCCTTCTCTCAGTTCCTCAGCTAATTCTATCAAAAAATCCTCCCCGTGATTGCCTTGTAAACTACCCATTCATTTATTGCTGCCAGATCTAAGATATTGTAAAACACATATACCGGCTATCTACGTGATGAAGCACGGACTGAATATTTGCGTGCCATTTGATCAACAACATCAACACTGCATTTAGTTTTGTTGTAATACGAGGCGTATTTCTTAAGTAAGAACCGTTTTGATATGTACAAAAAACAAGTAAACTTTTTGTAACAATTTTATTGTTACATGAAAGACCACACTTTTATCTACTTTTCCACATAATTGCCACCAATATTAAGGCACTTATCATATCGAACAACAAGCTTTTGTATTCCGTTGTCATAGAAGTTTGCCGCCTGAGTTGACAGCCACTGCAACACGGTCGTTTTGAGGCTATCGTCGTCATCGTGGCGCTGACCTTCGAGATGCTTCTTCAGTTGCAGAAACACATGGTAGTCACTGGGTGCTAGATCGGTGCTGTATGGAGGATGATCAAATTGTTCCCAGCCAAATGATGCGATGAGATCTTGACAAGAAAAGTCAAGGTGCTACCTAAACGTTTGCTTTTGTGCGCCTCAGTTAACATTTTTGGTACCCCTTGTGAGCACAATTTTCGATAGTTCAAGCGTTTGGAAACAATTTCGTAGATAACACTTCTTGAAACTTCAGGAAACTTCTCTGATAGTGAAGAAATCGTGAAGGGTTTGTTCTCTTTCACTTTTTCGTCGACTTTCTGCACCAAATCAACAGTGATTACTGTGGGTCGCCCAATCCGTTCCTCGTCATGAACATTCTTTCGGCCATCTTTGAAAGCTCTTACCCATTTGCATACCATTCCATCACTCATGATGTTTTGTCCATACACTTCACAAATCTGACGGTGAATTTCAACTGCTTTCACGCCTTTAGCACTAAGAAAACGAATAACAGTGCGTATTTCACAGTCGGTGGGATTCTCAATCGGCGGAGGCATTTTAAATACGCAAAAGCAAATGTATACAAAATTGTTTGTTGCCGCAATGGCATCTCTGGCTTGCCAACAGATGTAGGTGCACATTGCGCATGCACAGGATGCCGACCGCATCGCTGCAGTGTCGGAACTTCAAAACGGTACTTACTTTAAAAATACGCCTTGTACTTGATTGTTTCTGGAAGTTTCTTCTGGCTTTGCAAATCTACTTCTACATCTGAATGCACGGAGCTTAGGAGTAGAACATTTTTGTTTGGTTTAGCTTGGTATGCACACAATGTAATGTCCCCCTTTTTTAGCAAACATGTTTCATACGCTTGTGTTCTAATGTTCACAATTTCATTAGGAATCTCCTTTCTATTTTTCATCATAGTGCCAATTAGGCTTGTCTTCTTCTCCTTTAGCTTCTCAGCGAGTTTTAGAGATGTGAAATAATTGTCAGTAGTTACATTTCTACCCGCATTTAGATAAGGTGAAGTAATTCTCAATACAACATTTTCAGGTACAGTAACATTATCATTCCTTGATTCATCTTTTCCAAGGTATGGAAAGGCATTGCACATGTATTTGGAATGTACGTCCAGTAGCATCCAAAATTTTATAGCAAATTAGTCTGGTTTGTTTGGCATTTACTCTGTAAATCTACACCTCGCTTTCGAAGGAAACAATTGTTCGGCAACTGTCAGATTTTCCCCTGGAGTGTAGCAACTCCTACAATTAGCTATAAATTTGTCCCAAATATCAGAGCACAGTGCAAATTTATCAGTTTATAATCGTTCAAATATGGATGATTTTGAATCGAATCTAAGATATTTCATTATTTCCCTGAACCTGTTTCTTGACATTGTTTGTTGAAAGAAAGGTGGCCCCCAAGTAGTTTTTCATAAAAAATCGTAGTCTATAGAACTGCACCCATACGCTCCTCTAGCATATAAAATAGTCAGGAAAGCGTCAAGTTCTTGTAATGACAAACGCCAGTTGGGTTGTTGGTTTGGAGCTGCTTCTTCTTCCTTACACTTCAGTGTTCAAACGAAACTGAGTCCTCACTTTCTCCTTCTTATCAGCTTCAACAATACCCCAACATATATGGGCGAGTCCAAAAGAGGAAGGAAGAATATAGGTGGAAACTGTAAGTGCAACGATCCAATCGAAAAGTGGTTTTCCATTGAAATACATTAGCGGTCAAAATGACCAGCAACGGCGCTTCTAGGTAGAAACATAAATATTTCCATTAGTATTATTTTTTTTTTTGTAAATAACGTATAGCAGTAATAATATACTACAAATTTTAGGAAAAGTCACAAAATTTCAACACACGAAGAAAAAGGTTTCTGTACAAAGCAGAAACTGCAATTTGAAAAACTGTCAAAATGACCGGCTTGGCGCTTCTAGTGTTAAAGACTTAAAGTGATACTTTAAAATAAGTAATTTTTCCATATTTCTACTGGTAAAAAAAAAAAGAAACTGTATGGCTTTTTTTCTTTCAGGACCTCCTGGTCGTGATGGCAGCCCTGGGCCGCAAGGAATTGTAGGGCCCCCAGGACCAAGAGGATCGACAGGAGAAGAAGGAAGGAATGGACAGGCAGGGCCTCCAGGACCTCCAGGACCACCTGGGCCACCTGGGGAGCCTCTTGGTTATGATGCCGCTGCCATTGCTGCTCTTCTAGGTCAAGGTCAATCCAAGGTCAGTACGTGTCAGTGGACTGTCTTTAATATTGGGTTGGCAACTAAGTTCCCGCCGTTTTTTAAGGAAGGTGTTGAAAGGTTAGTTTTCAATAAACAGATACAAGTAGTTAATCAATAATGTATTCTCCTGTGTTGTTTACAACGTTTTGCCAACGTTCAACAAGGTTTTCAATACCTCGTCGGTAGAAATAACGTGGTTTAGACTCGAAAAAGTCATCCAACCAAGCTCTCAATTCTGCATCAGTATTGAACGAAACTCCCCGCATAGCATTTGAAAGAGATCAAAAGAGGTGAAAATCCGTTGGTGCCAAATCTGGAGAGTATGGTGGGTGTGGCAGCACTTCCCAACCATGAGCTTGAATGGCGTCCTTGGTCATATTGGCGATATGAGGGCGGGCGTTGTCGTGCAGCAAAAGAACACCATGCTGCCGATTCGGTCTTTTCTCTTGAATAGCCGTGTTGAGTCGTTCCATTTGTTGCACATAGAGTTCCGCGTTGATCGTTTGGTTCCTTTCAAGCAATTCGAAATGGAGAATCCCTTCCCAGTCCCACCATACGCGCAACATCGTTTTACGCGGATGAAGTTCCTGTTTCGTGCGTGGGGTCGCTTGTTTCCCAGGGCTCAGCCATTCCTTACGCCGCTTCATATTCATGTAAAGGCACCATTTTTCATCGCCAGTAACGATTCGGTGAAGAAATCGTTCCTTGTGTCCATGGGTTGCACGGTGCCGAGCAAGCAAACCAGCGGAGATTGTGGCTCGTTGATTTTTGTTGGTGACACTTAAAGTGTGAGGCACCCATGCTCCACACTTCTGAACCTTTCCCATCGAGTGAAGATGCTTCTCTACAGTAGTGTGGGAGCAACCCATTGTCTCTGCCAGTTCCCTTGTTGTTTGACGCGGATTTTCATGCAACAGGTGGTTCAATCGCTCTTCATCGAACTCAACTGGACGGCCAGAACGAGATGCATCTTTGAGGTCAAAATTTCCTTTTTTGAACTTCGCATACCAATCACGGGCGGTTCTTTCAGCTATAGCACCCACTCCATACACAGCACAAATGTTGCGAGCAGCTTCTGCGGCCTTAGAACCTTGATTAAAGGCAAAAAGGAGGAGGTGTCGAAAATGCTCATTCTTCTCAACTTGACATTCCATTTTAATGATCTGTAAATAACAAGAAAATGTGTGTTAGTAACAAAGAAACATAAATTTAGGTAGAACAATATATTCTCTTTTGCATGATGTACACCTTCGTACCAAACGTATTTAATGTCATAGAGATTTTTCCAATTAAAAAAAACGGCGGGAACTTAGTTGCCGTTGTAGTGAAAGTGAACGGACGTGTTTTCGGAGGTCTCCAGAGTGCAGCGAAGCGGAACAAGATGGGAAATTCCGTGGGGCAGTGGCGGCAGGCGATCGGCCTCTTTCGCGCAGCTTTGTGCCCAAACATCCGAATGGAAAAGGAAAGTGTTTTTCCGAAAACTGTGTACCATGCTTATGGAGTGGTTCTGCTATCATTGCTTATTATAGGCGGCATCGAGCAAAATCCAGGCCCCCGCAACAATGTTGATTTCTCAAGCGAAATTATGGAACTGAAGCAAGTTATGCTTCAAGTGAAAAGTTCGAATGATGTGTGAGGTGAAGCAGTTGACCGTAACTGTGAACAAACTCGTTGGAAGGATTGACGTGATTGAGGCCGAGACAAGCAAGATTAAGTGTGACATCGGCGAGCTTCAATCGTATGTTCGGACTCTGGAAGATCATCTGGACGATCTCGAAAACCGATCGAGGAGACAAAACCTCGTTTTCCACGGCATGCATGAAAAAATGAACGAGACATGGGATGAATCGGCTAGCGCAGTGCGACAATTAGTCGAAGAAAGACTTCATCTTTCCCTACCAACGGACGCAATCCAGAGGGCTCATCGTACCGGAAGCACGTGGTCCGGAAAACCTCGTCCCATTGTGTGCAAGTTCCTCCGCGATACGGAAAAAGAGAAAATTCTTGGAAGTAGCAGCAAATTGAAAGGCTCAAATATTTACATCGAGCAGGACTATTCATTTTCTGTTAGGCAACAACGACAGAGACTTAAAAAGCATCTCTTCGAAGCCAGACAGCAAGGATGTAGAGCTCATCTGCAATATAAATATCTCAACGTCAACGGCAGAAAATATACAATTTGGGACCTGGAAGACAACCATGGCGACTTTCAAGAATGCATCGAGACCCGAGAACCTTCAGCTGCATCCAATTCCCAGAAACAGGCTTTCCCTCCACCCCCCACCAATGGAAATGTGACGTCTCAGGGAGCACAAGTGACAACGACCGCATTCCAGCCATCTTCATGCGGTGATCTGTTTCCCCCTTCCACCTCCAACGGGACAAGGAAAGAAGAGAACAAACGGATATCGCAAATAGGTCACCAGTTTCCCCCTCCCTCTACTCAGCGATATCCCAAGCGCCAGGGAAGCAACCAAGGATCGAGAGCCTGAGGTGAGGCCAGATTTAAAAAAGTAAGTGGTAATGGTCACGTGACCAGCAATTATGTCGATAAAGGAACTGCAAGTGTAAGTGTTTCCTACCAAAATGTGAGGGGCTTAAGAACTAAACTCAAAACATTCTACCTGAGTGTATTAAGTAACAATTTTGATGTAATCATGGCTACGGAAACATGGTTAAATCCATCGTTCAGTGACAGCGAAGTAATTGACGATAGATATATTCTGTTTCGGACAGATCGCGATGCACAATCTTCTGACAAAGGCTTGGGGGGAGGGGTACTTCTGGCTGTAAACAGGGCGTTTCGAGCTATCGAAATTGAAACTCCGGTAATTGACCCTCTGATAAATTACTTGTTAATAAAAATTAGCGAAATAAATATGCATATTTGTGTAGCCTATTTCCCCCCAAATACGAATCGATCTGTATACAGTTCCTTCTATCAAACTTTAGAATCACTTTATGAGCAGGGGTCTTCCCTTATTATTGCAGGGGATTATAATTTCCCTGAGATAAAGAGGGCGGATCACAATCTCTTATTTTCAAACGAAGCTTGCGTAGAATTGAGTCATTTCATGTCACTCCACCTACTAAACAGCTTCAATGACATAAAAAATGATAACCAACGAACGTTAGATTTGATTTTAAGTAACGTTAATAGCATAACAGTCACAAGGGAATCCGATCCTCTCGTACCAGAAGACATTCATCACCCAGCTTTAAATATTGACATTTCCATGACTAAATTTAAATCTATCACGAAAAATTCAATTCAAGCAGAATATAACTATAACTTTAGGAATGCAGATTTTTTAAAAATGTATAATCTTATGAGAGCTGTAAATTGGAATGATCTGAAGAAATACACTAATATTAATGCCGCTATTGATAAGTTCTATGAAATGGTGTATGACATATTTAAAAAATGCGTACCTTCAACGAAAACTCAACCGAAGAAATTTCCGAGCTGGTTCTCATGGGAAATTATAAAGAATATCAGGAAAAAAGCATATCATAGGCAAAAATGGAAAAATAACGCTCCCCACGCTGAACGTCATCATGAGAAATTTAAAGAACTTCGGAATATTGTTAAACGAGGGATTCAAAAAGCATATATGCATTATATTTCAAGCACAGAGTATAACATACTTCATACCCCTAATCTCATCTTCAGCTTTGCCAAAAATATGAAAAAACAAAAAAGAGCAGAACCTTTTCAATATCAAGGTAAAATACTTTCTGACACTCTAGAAGTAACAACAGCGTTTGCTAAATATTTTCAAACGGTGTACCGGCAGGATGATGGAAAAAATAAGACTTTGAATATTCAATCTTACAGTGAAATCGATAAACTAAACCTATCAGATATTAGTCTTAATGAAATCAAAGATGCCATTAAAAATCTTAAACCGAAAAAATCTATTGGTTCCGATAAAATTCCACCTTACATACTTAAAGGATGCGGTGAGATACTCAAATACCCCCTGCACACGCTGTTCAATCTTGTACTTTCCACCTCAACATTTCCAGATATTTGGAAATTAGCAAAAATTACCCCGATACCAAAAACAAATAAGCAAAATGATGTAGAGAATTACAGGCCGATAGCAGTCCTGGCAGCACCTGCCAAGCTCTTAGAGCAAATTCTTTACAAGCACATTTCTTTTCACATACGATCAGTGATCTCTCCTTATCAACATGGTTTCTTATGTAAAAAGTCTGTCTGTACCAACCTATCAGAAATAACTCATTTTATCGCAACCGCGATGGATAGCGGAGCTCAAGTAGATGTAATATATACAGATTTTTCGAAAGCGTTGATACCGTAAACCATAGAATCTTAATAGAAAAACTGAAATCATACAATCTATCGAATCCGATGTTACAATTGTGTCAATCCTACTTAACAAACCGCAAACAGTTCGTCACGTTTCAGGGAAATACTTCCGATGAATTTGAAGCTACATCCGGAGTTCCCCAAGGCTCTAACCTTGGTCCCTTATTCTTTCTCATGTACATAAATGATCTTCACGAACATCTGAATCAATCGAGTAAACTACTTTTTGCGGACGATTTAAAAATATACAAAAGAATTTGCAGTTACAGTGACTGTACCGAGTTACAAGCGAACATAAACAGTCTTGTGGAATGGTGCGAAAGCAACAAACTAATCTTAAATAGCGAAAAATGTTACCAAACGTCATATACTCGAAACACTACATCAATAAAATACGACTATTGCATAAATAAACAAAAATTAAAATGGGTAGAAACAATCAAAGATCTAGGAGTTCTGTTTGATTCTAAACTTACATTTCACGTGCACGTTAACTTTGTAACAAACGAGGCTTACAGACTTCTGGGATTTATAATGCGTACATGCAAAGAGTTCAAAAATGTCGGAAGCTTAATGATGCTTTATAATGCTTACGTTAGAGTGAAAATTGAATACGCAAGCATAGTGTGGCACCCTCAAACCCAGCAAGATATAAACAAAATAGAACAAATTCAAAGTAAATTCTTAAGACACTTAAAGTACAAACTAGATGGTATATACCCTCAAATGGAATCCCGTGAGAACCTTCTCAGATATTTTAACCTAACAACTCTCAACAACAGACGCATCATGCATCAGCTCATTTTCCTCCACAAAATTTTAAATAATCTCATTGAAGCTCCTTTCGCCCTGTCACAGCTCGACTTCTACGTCCCCTCAAGCAAATTACGACCAAGAAGGCAACTCTTCAGCCTCCGTCGTAATAGAACCAACGCTCTGACAATATCCCCAATTTGGAATATGTGTAAAACATTTAATGATACCATCAAAAGTGAAAACAGTGTGGACTTATTTTGCCCGACCGCAATTTCGAAAAGGAATATACTAAAATTACATAAATTACGATAGAACCTAAGATTTATATGTTTGTTAAATGTTTTCTGTCTATATACTACATTCATCTGTGCAATATTTCAATAATGTTATCACAAAATTATTGTATAATGAACGCCATTAATGGGTAATATACCTGTTGCGTTCAATTTCTTAAATAAATAAATAGTTTGCATGTTCTTCATTCACTTTTGTACTTCCTTAATAACATATTGGTTTCGTGCGTGTTACTCACTATCTATAAACAAAAATACGTTAGAGTATTCAAATTGGTCTACTTACGCAAGTGAGTATGTATTCTTACGTGGACGACGTTTCGGAAGCTTTACTGCTTCCTTCCTCAGGTTGTCGTTTTCAGCTCGGAATATCAAGCCATGTCAGAGAAGTGTCATGTAAGGATACTGGGTGAAAGGTTCGGGTTAAAAACACTTCATAGTGCTTGACCTATACAGAATTAAAACCCCTTTGCTAAAAACCCCTTAAAACTCACATTAAAACATGTAAAAACCACCGCTACGGTAAACTAGAGTGGCCGTTGAGAGTCCAAACTCCCTGTCAAGGTGAAGCGAGCAGGCAGATGGCGCCGCGCAGCGGAGTGGTACTTCCCCTCCCACGAGAGATCCCTCCCCTCTCTTTTTCTTCCCCTCGTCACCAATCCAAGGAAAATTCCCGTTCCACCTCGGCTGCTTTCCTTACTTCCGATGTGACATGGAAGCCCATCGGGGCCCTTTTATTATTCAAATTGTCCCACTTTTTAAAAAAGCTAATCCATACGTCATCTAAATTGCCATCGTCCCGGTTCAGTTTATTTCTGTTTCCCGCGCATATCAATGCCGTTTCGTACACGTTCCTATCCAATTTACTATTACTTTTTTTGATAACCTCTCTTTTTATTATTTTATGCCCACTGTTTATTATATGCTCTGCAAGCCCCGTTTTCGGATCCCTTTCTTTGATGTTCTTATCATGTTCGCCCCATCTAATACGCATGCTCCGGCCGGTTTGTCCAATATATTCCATCCCGCAATTGCATTCAATCCTATACACCCCTTTTTGTTCATCAGGGTTATCTCGAATTTTTACCCCCCTCTTATAATCCGTGAAATGCTTTTCAATATTTCTAGGTGCTCTCGTCCCGCATTTCACACCATACTTTTTCACTGTTTTTTCAATTTTCTCGGTGAGCCCTTTACAGTACGGTATCCCAACATAGTTAACTTTACTATCCAACCCTCCCTCCTCTTTTTCCTCCTTTTCTAATCTGCTATCAGAAACGGGGTTCCCCTTTGAAATATTCTTCCTTGCTCTCCTAGCTAACACATTCATTTCATATTCGGAAAATCCATTCTTCATTCCTACCCCTATTATCCACGATATTTCCTTTTCTTTTTCTATGGCATTATTGCATAACCTCTCAGCCCTTATGAAAAAGTTTAAATAAACATTCGATTTGACCCTACTTGAATGTTCCGATGCCTTATTAATATAAAGACTGCCTGCTAGGGGTTTGTGAAACACCCCTGTCTTTATCCCCTTTTCAGATTTGGTAATACTTAGGTCCAGGTAGTTGATTTTACCTTCCACCGAATTCTCCCTAGTGAAGCTTATTCTGTCCTCTTGTTTTCCTAACTCCACAAAAACAGTGTTAAGATCTTTTTCTTTTCCAACTACAAGGATATCGTCCACATACCTACAGTAATATTTTATGTCTACTCCCACCCTTTCCATAACCGCTTTTTCTAAGTAATGCAAGAAAATGTTTGCCGCAAAACCCGATATCGGGTTGCCCATCGCTAACCCTTCTTTCTGACAAAAGATCTTATCGTTTACGCGAAAATAATTGTACCCAGTTACAAGAAAAAACCACCTGACATATTCCCATGCTACCAATATATCCACGCCATGGTCTAGTAGCCATCTTTGAAGGCAGTCACCGGCTTTCTCTCTCGGTACACTAGGGTACAAATTTGTTACATCAAAGCTGCTAATTTGGTCATCCCTCCCGATTTCTAAATTTTCAATTGACTCTTTTACCTCAAAGGAGTTTTTAACGCTATACTGGGTGTTAACATTAATCTTCTTCATTCTTTTAATTAATTCCTTTGCCAACCCATACCCTGGGTGTTCATAGGTGGGGATTATTGGTCTAAGTGGGATCAGTGCTTTGTGCGTTTTTGGAATGCCGAATGCTGTGGGGATATTCCCCTCCTTCACTTCTTTAATGAGCTTCTTCTTTTCCCCGCTGCCTAAGGTTATGCTGGTTTCTATCCCACGTCTAATCTCATTCCTAATTTTACTAATTGGGTTCCCATTAACCATTTCGAAATCATTATTTAGAAAGCATTCTTCTAACTTACTTTGATATACGCCTTTTTCTATTACTACCATCTTATTTTCTTTGTCAGATCGAATGAGATACACATTATTATCTTTGGCCCATTTTTTCACAGTGTTTAAATCATCCCTAATTCTCCGGTCATTTTTCTCTTTTTGCGTTCTATTCCCACCCCTGGAAATACACCCTCTCCTAATTTGACTCAACATGTGTTCATCAATAATCTCACGTACATCCTGCCTAACTTTGGACTTATCTTCTTTCTCGTCTAACTTCCCGATAATTTTCTCCGTGGCGATAACAACCTCCTCTTTCATAAACCGTTCGTTCTTTACAGCGAATTTATGCCCCCTGCTCAACATATCACCCAAAGCTTTTGGGGGGTTTAATTTTGTCAGATTTAAAAAGTTTTCGCCCATACTATCGATATTACCCTCACATATTTTAGTTTTATTAGTCTGCTTACCGATGCCTAATTTTACAGTTTTTCTCCTTATGGTTTCTAAATCTTTAATTTTTGCATTTTCGATGGTTCTAAAATGCCGCTCTTCGATGCGCCTCCATGTCAAATCGTCGAGTTTTTTCCCTATCTCCAAATGTAAATTATAACATTCATAGTTCAGTCTATCCACCTGCCCGTAAGCCTCCCTTATGCATTTCCCTAACATCTTATGTTGCAATTCTACTTTTTGCGACCGACAGTTATTGCTTAAAGGTTGATATCCCCATTTTAAAAATCCTGGCAAAACTCCCATCCTCTTACATTGTTTAAAAAAGCCTATCCTAATCAAGGTTTTATTAAGTCTTATCCTTAACTTCTCGAATGCACGCACTTTTCTCCCCGTATCGGAGGTCAATAACATATTGGTTTCGTGCGTGTTACTCACTATCTATAAACAAAAATACGTTAGAGTATTCAAATTGGTCTACTTACGCAAGTGAGTATGTATTCTTACGTGGACGACGTTTCGGAAGCTTTACTGCTTCCTTCCTCAGGTTGTCGTTTTCAGCTCGGAATATCAAGCCATGTCAGAGAAGTGTCATGTAAGGATACTGGGTGAATGAAAGGTTTGAAAGAAAGTTACAGATAAAGGGAATATATAACATTTGGAAACTATGAACAGGAAGAAGGGTTGTTGAGTAAGATTATCGATTGCTTATGTGTGAAAATTTAGTAAAGTTTACATTATTTTGCAGGGTCCTGATCCACTGAGTGGAGACGAACCCGCAAGAATATTTGCAAAAGACATCACAGAGGAGGAGAGAAAGGAATTGGTACTGAAAGCATACGAGCACCTGAAGAGTTCCTTCGAGCGTTTCAAGAAGCCTGATGGACAGAAGAGTTCCCCAGCTAAAACTTGCAGGGATCTTTCAGTTGCTCATCCAGAACTACCCACAGGTAAGCATCAGATAACATGTCTCTGTTTGGGTTGAAACAGGCTTCATTATCATGCTTCAGATTGAGAATGAATTTTAGTAAATATGAAGTAGTACTGAATTATTGGACCGTTAACAATTTTGGAATCTAAACCCACTATCTCCAATCCAAATACTTTTTTTGTAGTGTTGATAAAGAAAGAAAATTCATTAATTAAAGAAATTGCTAATTTTATTAAATGTTTTGCAGTGTTTAAAATTATTTTCCAACAATGATATTTCCCCATACACAACAGGGGTAGACAAAATTAAAATTATTCAGGCACCAGCCCCTTTATCTCAGGAGCCAGTTTCTTTTTCCAAAAGTGGTGTAAGAAAGACATGAATCCAACTAAGATAAAGCTACACATTTTGAAATGTGGCCTTAAGACATCTAATTTATAATTAATACAAGATTGGATAAAAAGTAATTAATTCTTGCACCCGAGTGGCCTTCCAAAAAAAGAATCAACCTGTAACAACTGTACCATATCTCTGCAGATTTGAAAATTCAGCTAGCAACAGTGTAAAAACTTATAACAGCATGTTTATTATTCTGATTTGATACCCATGGTAGAGAAAAACACAGGAACATTAAAAACATACTGTACTAGTTATTTTTTTAAAAAAAAGGTAATGGAAATTTCGATATGCAAACTCAAAAATATTAAAAAAAATATATGTATAAAGATGAATTTCAAATTCAGGTGCCAGGTGAAAAAAAATTGCAAGTGCCATGGTACCTGGGCACCCTGTATTTTTGTACCATTATGCACAATAATTTACATTATAATGTTCCTTGCAGGTGAATATTGGATAGATCCCAACGAGGGTGATACAAAGGATTCGATACTTGTTCATTGCAACATGGAAACAAAGGCTTCATGCTTGCTTCCAAAGCCAGACAGGACAAAGGAAATCACTCACATTGGGGAGGTTCAGGAGATGTGGGTCAGTGAAATGAGGGATGGAATGCAGGTAAGTTGTTACTTGCTGTGACTATTGTTTTGTTGGAAGAGCTTATCTTTTCTAATCAATAAACTTAATTTAAGACTTCACAAACTTTAGAAATAGCCTAAATATCAGAAATGGGATGTCATATGGAGGTCCATCCTGTAATGATTGCACAACATGATCCTTTTTTTATTAGTATTCTTTATGTTTAATATTATTGTTGTTTAATGCAATGCAATTCTTTAGTGGATACAGTTTTCGGTACGACTTGCTGTAGCGTACATTAGCATACACGCAATCCTTAAGACAATGGTAACTATTTAATGAAAACTTTTACCCTTCACTCATTTACTATTGTCTTACAGCTTACTTACAAGGCAGACAGCAATCAGATTGGGTTCCTCCAACTTCTTTCCAACGGTGCAACTCAAAATCTTACATATAACTGCAAAAACTCAGCTGCATACTTTGATGCTGTAAAGAGAACTTATCGGAAAGGCATGAAGCTGCTTGCATGGAATGACATGGAGATAACACCCAGAGGAAACCAACGTTTCAGATACGAGGTTGTGGAAGACGAATGCAGGGTAAGTGAAAGCTTATATAATGTTTCAAAAATTAAATTGTATTTTTAGTAACTGATGTAAGAAAATATCAAAATAGTCTAGGATCACAGAAGGAAAGTGGGAAGAATATGACAAAAGGGTCTAGATAGTTGTGCAAACTTACATCAAGGTATTTAGTATTCAGTCCAGTTTAAGTGTTGAAGAGGTTTTCTCGGGATGTGAACCAGGGGATTTCCAGAGAAATTTTCCACCAGCAAAGCTTCAAGAATTATTGTTTAAGTGTGTTTTGTTAAGAAAGGCATACAGGAAATGAAGAAATTAGTAGTTTTTCAAAAGTAACTATGATAGAACAATTTGGTACCTGTCTGAATAGTTTTACACTAGTATGAAATCTTATTGGGATATTATCCATTTTCTAATTTTTACTTATTGTAATATTTTGAGAGATCATTTCTTTACTCTTATTCAAGGCAATATGCAATATACTTATTAGTTAGTAGATGAAAAGTTTGGGATTATTATTTTAAAAAACACTCTATTATTAAACTACGTATTTACTAATTACGAACAATTACACACATGTAATGATTTTGTGTCTGTGTGTGTTAGGTCAATAAAATTATTTTGCACCATATTTCTACACTTATTGAGGGTGTAAGGGAAGACCATCTGAAAAGACACTCAATTAGGGGGGGGCAGGGGGCATTGCCTCATCCCCAACCTTGATGGAAATCGATTCTAGGGGGCAAGGGGGGGCAACCATGGACGGCCAAGGGAACCTGCAGGGGGCACAGAGGTGCAGTTGCCACCCTCGATTACAAATTTTATGCAAATAAGAATAAATTTCATAAAATTTTCTTGCTCGAAATACCTGCTTTCCTTAGTCGTAGCTAGGCAGTGACGGGAGTTTGCCCTGGTGGCAAAATGATCTAAATGAAAAAAAGTTGTAAAAGAGAGAATGGCATGGCGCACCGTGAAATTATTTGCACCCTATTAAATCAATGGTGTTTTCAGTTTGCAAAAAATTGGATCTAAAAATTTTCTTGGTCACTTCACCTGCAATATATGATTGTTTTCTGTAAGGCAAATTGATTTTGTCTTAAATGCATGAACAATTGTTTGGAGGAAAAGGAGCGCACACATTTGAGGGACAATTTGTATAATTTTTGCTGCTTGTTTATTATGGGGTGGAAGAATTCATTATGTAATGTATTTAAATAATATATGTATTAAAGAAAATTTGAATATGTACACAATATAATGTTGGCATGTTGCATATGTATTTTCTTATTTTATGTCGCTCCATGTTGAATATGTGTAAAACATATATTGTATGTACATGAAAGTAATACATGTTACATGTAAAAAATAATCACATTCGGAGTGCATTTATCATGCATTTTCTGTCTTTGTGTGCTTGTTTTCCATTAATAATGTAAAATTGAACGTTTTGAAAAAAATATTTCAAATTATTTGTTCCAACATCGACACAAACTTCTACCCCCTTTTTGCGTAATTTACAAGAATAATAACATCTTTGATACTGATACTACTACTACCAATAATAATAATAACAATATTATTAGTAGTATTATTGGTACATTATCCAGGTACTCCCACACCCACCTAGAATTTGTGGTTGCGCCTCTGCCCTGAGCTGCAGGCTAAAAAGGTTCTGGCGCCTTGACCCACAGCCAGAATAATCCTTTCTTGAGATTAGTGTTGTGTCATCCATTTTCCACCACCCAAGTGAAATACCTGTCAAACTAACTTCTTGAAGGTAAAACCTCCCCAGTGGTTTACTGGTAAAGCTGCCAGCTTGAAATCAAAAGGGTCCAGGTTCAATCCCCGGTACAGACACATTGCACAATGGTTTGAATCCTACTTTAAATTATGGGTGCAGTCCTGATTAGCCTATACTTTGACCTTCTTCAAGGAAAGAAAATAGTCACGAAACATTTGATGGTCTATGTGTGTGTGTTTAAAAATTAGTATTCTTTATTGCAGGATAGGCTCTTTACAGGCACGTATCTAGAAATACATTTCGGAGGGGTCTGAACCAATCTCTCAGAAATATTAATATAAACGTTTAAATTAAATCAATTAAATTATCATTACATTAAATTAAAATATTAATGAAGTATGTAAATTAATTAATATTGTATTGTTATGAATAGGTAAAAGGACGGTATCAAAATAGAGATATAACAACACCAAAATTTACATGAAAACAACAACAATGAAGGGACACTGAAAAAGAACAGCCAGCCCCTTGTGTCATACTCCATCACAGAGGCTGGCAATTTTTAAAACAAAAACAGAGCAGGAATATTTATGTTAGTCCCTTCATGAATTTCATTATATCATCACTCCTCCTCATCTTCATAATTAGCCAAAAGTTGCAGAAAAGCGAAGTAAAATAAACCAAGTCAACCGATCAATTAAATTTTTCATAACTTTTCGATCAGTTGTTTCTATTTTTCCAATGAGTTAATAAGAGGCTTACCACAAGCTGGAGGTTTTCATTTCCATTCTAATTGTGCTGTTTGGGTAGAAAACAATGTACGTGATGTGAACTTTATTTCATTCTCATGTTCTTTTGAACCTAAATTTCAGTTCAAGCGAAATGAATGGGCGAGGACAGTGATAACATATGAAACAGATAAACCTCAGAGACTGCCTATTCTGGACGTAGCTGTTAGAGACATTGGAGCTGAAGATCAAAGCTTCTGGATAGAAATTGGACCCGTATGTTATACATGATTTTAACTTTTCTCCATCAGTGTTAAAAATCAAAGAACTTCTTCCATCCATCGCATACGTTACTATGAAGAAGCATGGGACCAGTTCCTTTTGTACATAGCATTTCCTAGATTTATCTTTTGCAGATGCTCCAAAAAAAGTGTTTTCAAATCATTAACAACACAAAGAAGCATTTCTTTAGATTATTTTATCTTGTACAACGACTCACTGCCATTCCTTGTCTCAGTGTGTTCATTTTATTGTAGAATTTAAGTATTATACATAAAATAATAACTATCAGAATGTAAGTTTGTTAATAAGCTTTACTAGGAACAGTTTGATATATCTTTCTTTTTTAAAAAATGTAAACGCAGATTGAAATAGAAATTATTTATGTTAAAGTTTTATACATTGCATTAAAATACATGTTGTGGGTTACATGTTTGTATATTTTTCCTGTGAAAAATAAAGTTTATCAGAAACATGTTAAATGTTTTATATACATTATATAATTAGGATATGTTTGTTTAGTGCCAACAAATACCCCTAAATCAAGTTTTATTATATGAAATACACGAATCCTAAATAACAGTTATACATTGGACTGTTTTTTTAATTTGAACTCCAAGGGGACATGAAAAAAATTGAATTAACAGAGACATGTATTATTGAAGAAAAATCAATTAAACAAAACTACTGTGCTACATTTTGAGTTTTTTTTTTACTTTTAATCACTGTATTAAATCTTCATGTACCAATGTTTCGGAGACTGATTCTATCTCCCTCTTCAGGGTAGTGTGTTATCTAATAAATCATTGTTCAATCCCTGGACACATGATGTGTTTGGGGATGGCATCTATCAGAAGCGTGGGGTAATGAAAGGCGGAGTAAGCGCTGCTTGCGAACAAATTAGTAATGAACAAATTAGGTTATGAAGTTAGTCTGTTAGAACCGTTTGTATGGTATTTTTAAGAAATAAAATCACCAGCCAATACTTGGACATATCTGTCATGTGGTCAGTCAGTAACTTCAAAATATAGAGGGGTATGTAACACTGCAAACAGTGAAGAAGAGGGCACATTTGGAAGCGTGGGAGCTGCGGATATGTGTTTTCTTTATTGTGGCCATCATCCTGTGTTATTCTGTTCTTTCGTGGGGTGTTTTTGCCATCTTGTGTTACATTGAAAATACCTCCAGGGCTGACAAACGAGCCCCTAGTGGTGCATGTAAGAACTCGATTAGGGATCATCTTTGCAAACCATTCAGTTAAAGAACTTGTACTTAAAAGTTGGAGGTTGTGAATCATGGAGAGACCGTGTCCTGAACTATGCATAACCAAAATAAGTAAGAAAAATGAGAAAGTTTTCATTAAGCAATTAAAAGTGTCTCAGTAAAAAAAAAATATTATGTTTGAATTTGTTTAAGTCCACTTTATGCACAGGAAGGCTAATTGGGACTCAACCTACAATTTAAAGTGGGATCTGAACCACTCGACCGAGTATCGAATCCGGGGACCCCTTCATTCAGAGACGTGCGGTGACGTCGACACTTGGGGTAGCAGTCAGTGGCATGCTCAAGAGGAGAGGGGTTGGTGTGGGTCACACCCCTCCCCCCTTTAGGGCCCAGTATTCCTAAAAAAAGAGAAGAATGTCAATAACAGGAAAAGATTGCAAAATGTTGAATGAGTACTAAAAAAAAGTACACGTAACCCCCACCCACATTCGAAAAAAAACCTATTTGATTTGACTCTAAGCCAGAGATCCTGGGTTTGAATCTCGGCTTGGCCACGGGTATTCTTTGCGTGTGTCCCTTCATCAATTTTATCGCACCAAAAGTGGTGGAAAAGCAAAGTTAAATAAACCATTTCGAGCAATCAATCAATGATTTCATTTCAGTTTTGTTACTTAGCATCGCTTTTTTGTCACATTTGGTTAATTGCGAAGATGATGCGATAAAATTAATGAAGGGACAAACACAAAGAACACCCATGCCCAGGTCGGGGTTCGAACCCAGAACTCCTGGTGTCGTAGTGCACTGTGATAACCACTCCCCCACGGTTGGTTGATTTGGGGTTTTAAGTACACTTTGTGCACAGAAACGAAACAGGTAACAAAACACAAAACACTTTTTTGTAGTTTCTTCAATGATATTCATTTGACTTTTTGAGTTCTGAGATACATTTTTCATTCCAAATTATTTCAATATTCACTGCAACACATAGGACAAGAATGCCCACTCATCACAGGTTCGAATCCTGGCCTGAGGTCCCTTCATCAACTTCATCATATCATCACTCATCCTCATTTTCACGATAACCAAATGTGACAGAAAAGCGAAGAAAAATAAACCAAACCAACAACAATATGAATGCACGTTCTCTTGCCCAAATAAATACATCCTATTTATGACTGTTAGAGGCAAAGCATAGTATAATTTAATGAAACTACTTAAACGAGAGTGAGAGAGAGCCTGAGCACATATTTGTAATTTAATCATTATAAATTCCATATTTGATAAACTAAAAAAGAAAGAAAGCATTATTGTCTGCACATAACACGTTCCCATTTCATAAATAATAAAACTACATCCCATATCATACATACGTGCATATTGTACAACGTGTAAAAGGTTGTGTAAATACAGAGAACATAAGTACTGCAGAAAATTTTACCCTGAGTTCTTTAGAGGATTTACAAAAAAAATCTATGAGAAACCAATCCCCTATCTGTCCTATAGGAGACAGATTGGGGGACCTGAAAGCCTGGGCTTTCAATCATTGCAGCGGGGGGGCGATGGGGCAAGGGAGGTAGAGGTAGAAATATTCCTTTTCCTTCGGCCGGCCGATTCTACCTGGAAACTGGTCAGGTGGTGGAAGAGCGAGCTAGGGTATCCAGCCAGCTTTGCCTGCGGATCACACCAATGGACGAGAAGCACGTGGAAAAGAAAGTGTTGCATATGAACTGTGGCTTTAACAAGAGAATAAATATTGTGATTTGAGTATAATTCAAGATGTGAGATTGATTGATCTATCTCTGCTAGAGTAGCTACTACTCAGTGCACGTCACTGCCTTCATTATAAGGCAACGACGTTACTTATTGTGTGGTTATGTCGTAGCAATGTTATTTTTAAATCATTTTGTTGGAACATGGAACTTTACAGGCCACAATGACTTCAGTAATTTCCATAATGCAATGCAAAGACATGAACATTCCCAAAATCACACTCGTGCTTAACGTACCAAAAGGATTAATGGTGGGGGTTATAACCCTCCTTTTGGCACAGTATTCCTAAAAAAAAAAAAAAGAAGGCTAAATGGAGGAAAATTTGATAAAATACACATTGTAGGGGACATGTTACAAGGGGAAGCAAGAGCCTCCTTTACAATCCAGCCCCCAATTCCAATTTGTATACCCCCAAACACACCCAACAACACCCCTAAAAATTTCTCAATAACCTCCTAAAATTTTTCACCAATGCCAAATTTTTGGTAATTTTGGCTTCAAATGTATCCTTACCCCCCCCCCCCCATATTACATTTGAAAATATAATTAGCCGAAATGAAAAACTGACCCATCGCTTGCCTATCAGAAAAATTCATGACACGCCCCTGGCATCTATATTATGGTCGGCGACCCAGGCTTCACCTTGTCAGAAGGTTATGGGTTGATAACACTGGGGAACAGTGAAATTGCGGCACAGTGTTTGAGAGCTAATTTAGGGCAATTTCATGCTGCTGAATAACGATATAATAATATATTTCCTGAATTGGCTCTAATTTATGAAATAAATGCAACTAAACCAAAGACATACATATAAATGAACTTCCAACAACAATTTAATATTTCTTTTTGTGATTACAATCATTATTATAAAAATAAATTTATATAGCCCTATGATCATAATAATTAAGAAATTTATGTACACAATGAAGTAACAAACTATATGAAACGTTTTCTATACAATTTCCTGTGCTGTATTGCTTTTAAGGACAATCCCTCTGTAAGTTCCAACAGTAGTCGGCCATCATGCAGCGATCCCACCATCCCTGGTACCTTTCTTCCATAATCCTTATATCCTGATGGAACCTTTCTCCCTGTTCTTCACTAAAATGACCAAGGTTCTCAGGGAATCTGTCAATGTGGCTACGTAGAAAGTGTATCTTCACACTCATATTAGCTCCCAATTTCTCAAACTTTTTCAGCATATTTCCAACTATATCAGGGTACTTTTCTGCTCTGTGATTCCCCATAAAGTTTTTGACGACGGACACAGAGCTCAGCCAGGCCTCAGATTCGATGTAAGACATGTAAGTTGTAAAATTGGCATCATTTATAAGTGTACGAAATTGTGGTGGTCCATCAAATATTCCTGCCTTCAATTTTTCAATACTTAGTCCTGGAAAAGTGTGTCATATATATTTGAAACAATCACCACTTGTATCTAAGGCCTTGACAAACTGTTTTATCAACCCAAGTTTAATATGCAGTGGCGGAAGGATGATTTTGTCCCTATCTATCAGCGGTTCATGAATTATATTAGCATTCCCCACTAATATTTTCCCTTGGGGGCCAAACTTTTATCATCAAATGCTTTTCTCTAGCACGACTATCCCACAAACATAGGAATACTTTGTGTACCCACTTTGCTGTCCTAGTAAAAAATTCACCATCTTCAAATCCACACACACGAGCCACTTATGTTCAGCATATTAAATTTTTTTCTAAAACCATTTTTATGTTTTGGTATTCTTCCTTAAGCTATGTTGAGTGTCCGATATATTGCCTAGCAATGCTTCATAAGTTGCCTAGCAACAATTTACAAATAAATAAATAAGTTTCTTAATGGGAATTTCAGCCCAATATCAAATTTTGATATTACCGAGAAAAGCGTAGAGTAATTTTACCTCCTACATTTTCCATGGTGTGTTTATTTTTATAACTGGAGTCAATTCAATTGAACCAATCATACAATTTGCAATCACAGCTGTTTTGTGTGCTGAAACTGTTATTAAACTTTATGCCGCAAAATAAAATCTTCTTTTTGTTCCCCAGTGTAATCTTAGTAATCAACCAGAACATTTTTAATTAATCTCCTTCAGTGCTGCTTATGTGCAACTGGCAGACCATGAATGGTTGTGGGCATACTGTTCTTGCAGTGTGTGTAGTATAGTGCATCTCAACCTTAAAAGTCAGTATGGGTTAAATGGAGCGTGGCATTGCCAGATCAACAAACGGAGGCGCATCAAGTCGTTGTTAATCGCTAATGATTGCAACAAATTCACTTCCTAATGTCGTATAGGAAATCTCCAAAATCTATGTATTTGATGCATTTTCGGAAAAACGATAGTTACCTGAAGATTTGCATATAAAAGTGTATATTTCGACGTAACTGTTTACTATTTTACATTTGCATTATATGTTTAATACATGCAACTATTGTTACTTCTTTCATTGAATGTTGTATCCTTTACATAAACAGAATTTAAAAGATTCCAAAACAAACATTAAGTTATATTTTTTATGGAAAATAAAGTATTCTGTATATAAGACGTTCAGAACACTCCGTAACATCAGCAGTTGTCTTAACCGCCTTCCTGATATTCATTGACTTTAAAAAGCGATTTAACATGCGCATAACTATTATGCGTTCTTTACCTCAAACTTTACCAATACGGCATCTTTTTCCAGCTTCTCTATCCATTATTAAACGAAATATGTAACTTACATGCAACCACAATTATCACACAGTACACTACACTTCCTACGAACCAGGGCACCTGCCTGTAACTGAATTGTAACCTCGGTGGCGCGGCACGCAATACATTTGATACGTGAGAAAGCCCGCGTAAATAAACTACAATTGTGCAAAAAATAACAGTGCTGTGAAGTAACAATGCATTCTAAAAATAACTTCAAACAATGGTCAACACTTTTCTCGCTTGGTCTCCACGTGTATTGCAACAAACCGAAAAGTTTCTCCCTAACCAACTTTTTCATGTTACAGTCTGATGATTTATACAAAATATCCAATGTATATATACGTATATAACTCTCTTCGTAAGCAAATTAGTTCACTCAGGCGAAGAATATCATATCTACAAACACCTTAGATCCCATAGAAAAAAAAAGCTGCTTAGTTGCTCAAGCGGTTTGATATTTATGGTTTTTGAAGTATTTACTAGAAAAAATTTAAGCGTTTTGCAAAATTGCATAATTATGGAAATTTCAGATCATATGAATTTATGACAGGTTATATAGTCGTCAGTAAAAAGAGCATAAAAAAACTCTACAGGATAATGATTTCACTGTTTGAAATTAATGACTTTTACATTTTGTAAATTTTGTAACATCTGGCAATGCAGTGGTCATAGAGAAGGACAGAGCTATTGACAAAATGCATGTATTAGAGAGAGAGAGATCCATTTACTTCCATACTGACTTTTAAGGTTGAGACAGTCTATACACTGATCTCATTTGCAGTGGCATGCCCAAGGGGGGTTGGTGGGGGTCATAATCCCTCCTCTTGGCCCAGTATTTCTAAAAAAAGAACATCAAAGTCATAAAATGATGGCAAAATGAGTGCTGACTACTAAAAATGTATACATAACCCCCTCCTCTCAAAAATCCTGGGCACACCACTGCTCATTTGTATGCTGACTGGCCAAAAACAAGGTTGGAGATGTATCTGTAAAGTGATACTGTTACTGTATCACTTTACAGATACACTTTATCTGTACGGGGCAGCAGAGCTAGGCATTCATCCAGTTACAGGTTTACCTGTGGTAAGTATAACCAGGCCAGTAGCTAGAATTGATCTCCAGGGGGGGGGGGTCTCATGGGTTATCAGGGAAGGTTGTAAACCAAGTCCATTTTCCAAACGTTTAACAGTGTTAAATGAAAGTAAATTATTTGTGTGTGGGGTGGGTCATTAAGTTAATGTAAACTTTAGAAATATCACACAAGTAGTACATTTTTCTATAAGTATCTTCTAAAACAACTCTTGAAGTGTTAATTGCTATTGACATCATCACCCATTACATACTACACACTACTTTTGATGATACAGATATTTATATCATACAAAAAAAATGCATAATATTCAATCATAGTGCCTACCGTACATTGCACCCCCAGCTGAAGGAATATAACTTCCCTTCGTTCCCAAAACTTAAGAACTGTTGACCTTTGATGCTGATATGGAAGGAATGTGGATGATGAAGTCAAAGTCACAGATTTCTGTCTAAACTGGAGACCACAACAGGGGCAGAAAATTGTACGGATAAAGAAGCTCATCTGTGAAAGAACATTCTAGTCTAGAGAATCTTCTAAATAATTGCCGCTACTTCCACTTCAGCTCATAAACAAGATGAAGTTTATATTCTGTGAATTTATCCTTCACCAAGTTGTGAGCAAAATAATATCTGCTGTCTACATTTTCACTCTTCACTGCAAACAAATTATACAAGATAGTTTTACCTAATGTCAAGGGGCAGCTCAGCCTGGCTACGGCCCTGCTATGCAAGAACTTTCTAAACTTTACACAACCTACTAAATACAGGGTGTCTACAAATGATTGAAGCAGTTTCACGATGTTACTGTACGTGTACTTTCAGTTTCAGTTCAGTTCCAGAATGAAAACTCATTGTGAACACTTTTGGTTCGCACCCGAACCTGAACTGAAATGTTTCGCTATATTCCGGTGCACCATAATCCTCCATGTAGTTTCAGTTCCAGTTCAGTTCTGAAATGAAACGTCGTTGTGAACATTTGCGGTTCGCACCCGAACCTGAACTGAAATGTTTCGGTACATTGTGGTGCACCATAACCCTCCTTGTACTTTCAGTTTAAGCTTTGTTTCAGAATAAAATTTGTAGTGAACAATTTTGGTGTTTTGGGGCTACCAGATCCGAATATTTGGAAATAGATAAGATCTGAAATGTCATTAAGGCAGTGTTTCTCAAACTTTTTGCCTGAGAGTCCCCCTTGACATAACTGAATATTTCTGTGTACCCCCTGAATTCTCAATATTTTATGTCCCTAAAAATTGTGTGAAATAAGTGTGAAAAATGACACCAAACACGAACTCATTGCTTCCAATACGCTACATAATAATATGGATACGTAGTTATTACTTCTGAGTGGCAATATGTTTGTAATTTGCATATTTTGGCCGTGTTTGGTGTCATTTTTCATATTTTATAGTCCAGATTTCAATTATAACAAAATAAATATAATATTGTTACAACATAAAAATAATAACATTGTTGTTTCAAATAGTCAGTAGGTGACTCACTAGTCACTACGTCCGTCTGGTCCAGTTTCTATTGCGTCACCGCTTGCAGGAAGGGAACAGGAAGTATGTAAGATTTTCCAACAGTGCCTTACATCGCATTGCATTTCCGTTCCCAACCAATCACCTGACTTCCTACCCGACTACCATGTCATCAAACTGTTTGAATCCAGGTACTATAAATAACCCTGTTCATACAAGATATTAACCTTTAGACCGCCGAGCGGGTTTTCGAAAGTAACCTCTCTCTGGCCGCCTCCTTTGCGCGTGATTTTTAAATTTTACACTTATTTCAGAAAAACGTTATATCTCGGAGACTTTTTGAGCAATTTACTTCGGGTAACTTTTGTTTTGCAGCTAGAACATCAGGGCATGCAACCGTGCAAGAATCAAAATGCCAAAGTCAATAAGAGGGGTTAAGTGGGCCGCAGCCCCTAACTTTCAGTGAAAAAAAATCATAAAAATGGGGAGTTTTCACATATCCGATAATATAATGCACACAGGAACATGAAATTACTTTCATTCGGTTGGGAAAGGACCATTCTTTGAAAATAAGGCTAAAGTTTACCTCTCCTTCCCAAAATAGCGGGGAAAGAGAGGCAAACTCCCCATTTTTATGATTTTTTCATTGAAAGTTGGGGGCCGTGGCCCACCCAACCCCTCTTATTGGCTTTGGCGTTTTGTTTCCTATACGGTTGCATGCCCTGATGTTTTAGATGCAAAACAAAAGTTACCCGAAGTAGATTGGTCAAATAGTCTACGAGTTATAACATTTTTTCGGTTTCGCCGGGCCCTTTTTGCGCGAATTTTAAATTCGTACACTTATTTAACAAAAAATGTTATAACCCGTAGACTATTAGACCAATCTACTTAGGATAACTTCTGTTTTTCAGATAGAATAACAGGACATGCAACCATGCAGAAATCAAAACTCCAAAGCCAATAAGAGGGGTTGTTTGTTCCGCGGCCCCCAACTTTCAATGAAAAAATCATAAAAATGGGAAGTTTTTTCACATATTCTATAATGTAATGCACCCAGAAACATGAAATGACTTTCATTCGGTTGAGAAACGACCATTATTTGAAAATAAGGCTTAAGTTTGCGTCCCCTTCCAAAAATAGCGGGGGAAGAGGGGGCAAACTCCAATTTTTATGATATTTTCATTGAAAGTTGTGGGCCGCGGCCTACCCAACCCCTCTTATTGCCTTTGGCGTTTTGATTCCTGCACGGTTGCATGCCCTGATGTTCTAGTTGCAACACAAAACTTACCCGAAGTAGATTGGTCAAATAGTCTACGAGTTATAACATTTTTGTCAAATAAGTACACAAATTTAAAATTCGCGCCAACTTTCATACGTAACTCTGGAGTCGGGGGAGGGGGTCCTGGGTGGGTGGGTTTTCTTCCACATAACATTTCAAAGTTTTATCTGAACATCTGTCAGCGTTTACAACCTCACATACAAGTATGAAGGTCCTAAAAGCACATGAATGTTGTAATCGGCACCATGGGTTATATATGACCCATTGGCTGTTTTCGTCTATACTTTCTATGGGTCATATATGACCCATTGGCTTTTGTAAAGTTGAATGGATGCTAATAAATAAATCAATCAATCAATCAAATCCACATTGGAATCGTATTTTTCACCACAGCTGCAGCGCAATTCAAGAAACAATTCTCATATCGACATTGTCCAAGAGTGGTGGTCATAGGTTGTGCTGTCACGAAAGAAGTTTGATTGACTCACTGTCGGCTTAAACCACAATACATTTTCTGTCATTGGGGAACTGTGGAAGGCAAGTGTTCTCAATGGTGTAGAATTGACGGTAGACTCTCTTCTGATGTCACTGGTCAAACTGATCGTTGAAAATGATCGTCCATTTTCCATAATCGATGATGCTGGGATGCAGGAAATAATTCAGCCCATTCTTAATGCAGTGCCACGCGACGTACGACGACCAATTACTTCACGTACTGTGAAGAATGACGTTGTGAAGCGAGCACAAATAACAAGAAATAACTTGTCATCAGAGTTCATGGGGAAGATACTCTCTTTAAAAGTCGATGCAGTATCACGGCTCGGAAGAGGATTTCTTGGAATTAACGTGCAATTTATTACAGATATGACAGTACAGCTAAGAACGCTCACCGTTAAAGAAACATTTGTATCTCACACAGGTGAGAATATTAGAAGACTTATAAATGGTGTGTCACATGATTATCACATTGATGTGTCACAGATATACTCCCTCACCTGTGATAATGGCAGTAATATGGTGAAAGCAGCCACCCTGATCCATGGTGATCAGTTGCGAGGAGGGGAAATAGTAATGGAATTTGAAGAAGAAAATAACTCAAGGGCCAAGACCTAGATAAGGAAAACATCAACAATGGGTCAGTCCTTGACGAAAATGAAACTCAGGAGGAAATCATTATGTCGGGATTGGAGGAATGTGCCACAAGTGGCTTCGCCCTGAGTTGCATTCGTTGTGCTGCACATACGTTACATCTTGCTGTGGCTGACACCTTGAAATCAACCGACGTGTCAGGACTAATACAAAAAATGAGGGTCTTCTGCAAACGACTGCGCACATCAAAAAATATCAGATTGATTCACGCGTACAAACTCAATATTCCTGCACTTGACTGCCCCACAAGATGGAACTCATGCATCTCAATGCTCGAGTTTTTGCTGCCACTGCAGAATTTTTGTCTGGACAACTGGAATCCACATGAGATAGACATATCCAAGGATGATTTCTGTGCCACCAAAACAATCGTTGACTCTTTACAACCAGTCAAGGTGGCTATGGCTTCCTTTCAGCGTGAACAGCTCCTCAAGGGAGACCTTTTGAGAACTTGGGTACAATGCAAACTCCGTACAAAGCGCATTCGTTCCCAAATCGCCAAACAGCTTATGCTGCACATGGAAGAAATGGAAGTTAAGCTGTTCCAGAACCCTCTTTTGTGGCGTCTGTTTATATCGAGCCAACATATCCCTGTGTTCTTTCCGAATCAGCCTGTCTTACTGCAGAAAAACAAATAATGAAATTGTGGCTGCAATGAGAGAAATGCAATACTCTAGAAGCTGATACTAGACCCACTGAAGATGTGACGGCAGATCTGGACGAGGAGGATGAACTGGAGCTTCTTTTAAAGAAAAAGATTCGAGTCGAATTACTGCAGACGGAGGTCAGTCGAAGAAAAATATTATTCCCTTGTTGAAGGTTCGAGCTACGACGCCACGATTGCCAAGAAACGACAACGTATTAGAATTCTGGGATAGGAGAAAGCATTCCATGCCAGAACTTTATTCTGTTGCCATGGTGGTTTGACTCCACCAGCCACCCAGGTATGCGTGGAGCGGTTGTTCTCCGGTGTGAAGTTTGTATTATCAGATTTGAGGTACAACCTTTCCTATCCAACACTTGATGATCTCATGGTCTTGTGGACGAATGCTTTATTCCAAAAGCATTCTGATCAGCACTTGCCAGCCTTAAACCAAGATGAAAATTCTTTCAATTCCTCTATTAGCTCCAGTAGTGCTTAAGAGTTCGACGAGGAGGAAGGTGAATACTGTCTGGCTGCCTTAGCTGAGACCATGAACGGAAGTGCGCATGCGCCAACTGGACGTGTTCATTGGCAAAATAGGGGTGACTGCACTTTGGCCAGGAAGCGGGTTCCGTGAAAATGATCTGCTGTGGAAACAACAATGAAGTTTCCAACGTAGTAACATCCAAAGTTTACGAATTCTGTAAGGGCACAGAATAAAATAAAATAGCCATCCATATACTATATACGCAAACAGAAAATTATTCATTACTTCACATTAGTAGATAAACTTACTATTTGTAAACCAGTAACTTTATTTTGGACCATTCAATTAAAATGATCTCCTTAGTAAATCTTATAATTAGCACAAATGTACACAGCAGTAATCAGGATAGTATTCACTAATAATACTTTTATTATACATAGTATTATAAATATAATAAAGAAAATGTAGTAACTACATGGTTTGTGGCATTGTGTATTATATCGAGGGCGTTTTGTAGAATGGGCAACAGGGACTAAAACGTCACACTTTTCTTTGTTCCACTTTGAAACGGTTTGTTACGAATTATTGTAAGACACATCACAAACACAACCCAACACAGCAAGCAGTAATAAACACAACAAGCGAACCCATACATGCAAAATGCCACAGGGCGGTTTGGTGACGTTCTACCTGCTTCCCCTCTCGCGTTTGGAATCGGACTTTCCAGCTAGTTTCGTTTCCCTTGGCCGGACTGTAGTCGTCTTTCATGCTCACATGTTTGCTGTCGTTTTTCATAATTCTCGTTTGGAAAGACATTTAGAAGATTAACATTGTAAGATTTATGTATGACCTAATTTCCTTTTTTATTCAAAATTTAAATAATAGCTGTTAAAGTGCAAATACTACGTTACATACGAGGAGGAGGAACTCGTACTACAAAATTATGACATGTATCATTTACAATCAACCATGGTTATTTGTAGGTGTGAAAATATCCATCGAGGATAGATGCTTATTGTGTTTTTCATAAATTAACAGTTCATACACTATTTTATTTTAATTTTCTATTTTCAGGAATTCAGAAAACGAAACACAATTATGTAATTACATACAAAAGAGTAAATGCCATTTTCCATGAATTGGAAAATTTGCTGCCATAGGAACATCTAGAGTGTATTAATCTTATTAATGTTGTAGTTTTGCGGGAAAATGGACACACTAATGAAGCTAGCCACAGCTCACATAGAATTGTATCTGCTTTATTAACTACAATTTGGTTACTGTACTGTGATGACATACGCTACTTTCAGAAATGTATGTTTGATTAACTACAATTTGGTTACTGTAATGAAGATACGTAACTTTTTAACAGTTAATTTTCATCCCATTGTTTGATGCCATTTTGAACTGAATCAACTGCGGTAAAAGTGATGCGGTGAATTCATATAAACTTTTCGTTTTCATTTCACAGATAAATTCAAAAAAGTACATTGGCCGCGGTGGCTCAGTCGGTAACGCGTCTGACTACTATGCTAAAGATCCCGGGTTAGATCCCCGGCCGGTTCAAATCCGGGAACTTTTCTAACGGTGGAAGCGGCCCCGGCGCCTACCCAGCGTCGAATAACATGGGTACCTGGGGGAAACCCTGGGGGGTAAAGGCGGTCAGGGGCGTGATGCTGATCACATCACCCCCACTCACGACCGGATCAAGAAAGTGTGGGGCGTTACCCCCACACCCCCTATACGCCTTCATGGCGTGGTGCTATGCACAGGGGAACACTTTACTTTTTTTACTTTTACAATTGTCATTACAATGTGAGATACAGTTCTTAAATAAAGAAAATGTAAAAGTTACTCAGTATTTTTCTCGATCTCAAACATAGCAAAACTCTCCCAGATACTTAACATATCGGTCTGGAAACGGTTTAAGTTCGAGAACTGAAACTGAACTGAAAACTTTCATTCCGGGCCAATCTGGAAGTGAAAGTTCAGACCATCCAATCCAATTACAGTTCGGATAGATATACTCCGGTTTCGTTCCAATTTTAGTTCGAGAACTGAAAATGAACAGAAGGGTTTCATTCCGGGTCGAACTAGAAGTACAACCTCAGATCATTCTAGTTACGGTTCGGATAGATATGCTCCGGTTTCATTCCAGTTTCAGTTCGAGAACTGAAAGTGAACCGAAAGGTTTTATTCCGGGCCGAACTGAAACTATAACCTCAGATCATTCCAGTTACGGTTCGGACATATATATTCCGGTACCATTCCAGTTTCAGTTCGAGAACTGAAAATGAACCGAATGGTTTCATTCTGGGCCGAACTGGACGTAAAATATCAGATCATTCAATTTCTGGTTCGGACATATATACTCCGGTTTCATTCCAGTTTCAGTTCGAGAACTGAAAGTGAACCGCAATGTTTCATTCCGGGCCGAACTGAAACTGAAACTGAAAGTAGGTTTCAACTGCAGTCCCTGCTTTCAAGTGGCACGGAGATTACACACCGAAGCGACAAGCAACGACCCCTTATTTTAAAGGAAACAATCCACCTTGCATACGAGTACAACAGACCGAAGCGACACAATGCATAGTACTGAGAAAACAGACCAGTCCAAGCGACACGTGCATTTTCTCGTGGTGACTTGGTTCGAAAGGGAGCTTTCAGACTGAAGCGATACGTGTCCCTTGGAAACCAACATTAACAAATAAACAACACCTTCCGAATTAAAGCGACACGGCAAATTGCAGGTGTTGCTCTCGCTTTCATCGCTCGGACTGGGCCGTTTTATCAATACTGTGCATTGTGTTACCCCGGCCTGGTATTTGAGCAAGCGTGGTGAATGGTTTGCTTTAGATCGAATGCTTATGTGCGAAATCTCGATATCGCTTGTCGCTTCAGTATGAAAACTCCCTTGTTGTTTGAAGTAAATTCGTGCAAGTGAAAGTGGCATGCCATATCATAGGTTCTCCCTAAATCCCTCAGGCGGAAAGGCGAAGTTGAAAGCACACATAGTATTTACTAGCATTTGCATGTGTCATTACTTCTGCAGATTTGTTGACAAAGATTCACTTAAGCATAGCCTACTTTATAATATAACAATATCACTAGTTTTATAGAACTCTCTTTCCCTCACTTTTCCATTTACAAAATAATTGAATATATCTAAACTTTCGTACGTTTTCAGTTCGTCGTGCGTGTACATGAGATACGTAGTTATAGTATGCTATACAACTGGCGGCCACAAAGACACGTCATGTTTTAATAATCTGCTCTGCAGTTGATCATCCGACGGATTCTTGACGTCCACTTCTTCATAGTAGAACTTTAACAAATACCTTTTTTGACTATAGTCGCACAATTGATGAAAACAAGCGCTCATTTCTTACTTCGTATGCCGGTGAATCTGTACTGGAAACAACGGGAACTGGCCTAAACCGGAAGTTCCGGGGGGACCGGGCAATATCTCACCAATGTTTATGTTTACATTTTTAACACGGTCCATATTATGAAGCTGAATATTAAAATGAACTCAAAATCTATTTTAATTACTTACATGCAATTAATCGTATGACCAAACATGATATACCATATTTACCTCCTTTCCGAGAATAGTAGCTACTTTTTCATTCTTTCCTAAATATATTTATTCTCCGTAATTTTTCCCTTTGCAGCTTGTATGCTAGTTGTTCCATTGACTAGTTTCATCCACAGATCGCGTGTAACTTTTTTTTGTCGTCCAGCGATTGAGCTAAGATGATCTTAAGCCGCAAGTTGGTAGTCACGTGTTTCCTCTCAGATGCATCATGCAGTTGTCTGGCTCGCCGAATGGGGCTACTAATAAACTTTTAGAGGCTTATTTGAAAATATGCCAAGGAGATTGAAAAATACTCATGACTTGCTTCATTTTTGCTTGCTATGACTACAACGGAACAAACACATGCATAGGATACTAAAGCAGCTTCTATTTTAGGTTAAGATCATATTACTTGCATGTTGTAATATGCAATTCACAAGTTGCAATTATCGCTGTCTCACTTCAATACCCAACACACTACACTCAATATGACGACATAGTTCTAATAAGTCGTAACGTGACACTGCAAGATAGTGTTTTCGGATGAAAATAGGTATTCAAAAAGGGGTGTGGAATAGGGCGTGAAAGAAAACGAAAGGGTGCGGAAGTACCCCCTTTGCCCTCTCCCCTTCCTGGCGCCGACCATGCAAGGTGCTGTCATGGGGAACTTTACGACCTTAAACAAATTCTAAACGACTACACTTTTACTGAATCATACATCCCTAGAGTAATGTGTGGCAAAATAAAGTGTCTTAATATTTCCGGATTTTTCAAAACAGAAGAGGAAATGATGCCTCTCGCTCGAGCGCGACCGTCTCCCGATTTTTCCCCGTTTACTTCTGAAAGAAGTAATCAATTCCACTCCTTCTCCGTAACTATTGGACTTACGACCTTCAAATTTTTATGGGACACTTTTCAAAGGTTTATTTCATAATCTATTCATTCAAATTTTCATTATCACAAATGGTTTGATACTTGGTTTTATTTACATTAAATTTGGCAACGTTCTTTCCAAATGCCATAAACAGGCGAAGTCAACCTCGACCCTTTCCACGGGACGGGGTCTTTCCCGGCGGTTGGAGGTTGTTTTTTTTTCCCCCTCATTTCGGCAGGACCGCGAGGGAAGGGAGGGGTGCTAATGGCCTGCCTGCTTTTGACCACGGAATACTTGAACCTCCTTTCAGTGTGTTTTATGAAGCAACGGGAGTTTGTGTTATTTGTAACAAGTGCCAAACCTTCGTTGGAAGAGTAAACCTTCAAGAAATGGAAGATCGAAGAGAGAAAAGGCGCAGAATACCATATTCAAAGGTTCCAAAGAAGAAATCTCGGCACGGTGCTCTTCTTCGGAATTACTGGAAAAACCGCAGAGAAGCTGAAGCACACATGTAGGCAGGCAATCATGTGTTTCTGACATTTTTCCTGAGTTCACAATATTTTTTATTTGCTTTATTTTTACTTCAACTTTTGTGCAATTTTGGCTAATTTGCGAAGATGGGGATGAGTGATTATATGATGAAATTGATGAATGGACACTCACAAACATTTATGCCCAGGTCGGGAACCCGGGACCCCTGGCGTTGGAGCGTAATGTGCTAACCACTCCGTCACGGGAGCCGGCTGAGTTCACAATAAAAATTGTTTGCATGTCCGGGTAAAAACAAATATTTAATTTTGATTTTGTGGTTTGATTGAATTGGTTTATTTTATTTGCTTTTCTGCCACTTTTAGCTAATCGTGAAGATGAGGATGAGTGATGTTCTGATGAAACTGATGAACGGACACTCACAAAGAACAATCATGCAAAGCCCTGGATTCGAACCTTGCATCCCTGGCATTGTTGCGCACAGTGATGACCACAGCGTCATGTAGGTCGGCGATTTGGTGTATTAAAAATAAACAGAGAATCCTTGTGTATTAAATCATTCTTAAGCGAAGTGATAGCAAGGGACACCAGATCAGCAAAAATAAAAAAATAAAGACAAAATGAAATAAAAATAAAGAATATGGCTTCGGTAGTCTACTCGGTAGGGCGTCTGACTGCCACGCGGGAGACCGTGTTTCGATTCTCGAGGTGGGTCGGAATTTTTCCGGTCTTGTCACCACATAAAGCGGCTCTGAGGCTCACCTAGCCTCTAATCAATGTGTATCTGGGCGCAACCCTTGGGATAAAGGCGGCCGGATCGTGGTGCTGATCATATGACCGAGACCGAGAATCTGTGGGGCCCTACCTCACATCCCCTAAATGTGCGTTATGGCACGGTGCTATATGCACAGGGAACTTTGCTTTACCTTACCTGTGAAAGTAATGACGTCCTATACAAAAATTTATCCACGCACCCCTAACGACTACAAAATTTCTCAACTCTCACCTAAAATTTTTCACTGAAGTCCAATTTATGATTATTTTGGCTCTAAATTTACCCTTACACCCCCTATACGCCTTCATGGCGTGGTGCTATGCACAGGGGAACACTTTACCTTTTTTTTACCTTACACTTCTGTAAAATTCTAGGTTGACCCCTGGTCATATAAAATTAGTATCGTTCGGCTTGCAATTGCAAAACAGTGATAGACTTTTTGCTAGATTCCTAGTAATACAAACTTTCTAGTAGAACCATATCAAATTCTTACTTATTATACTTGGAAAATATTTCTACTTAGTAACAACTTTTCTCCCGAAAATTTTGGCCAGGGTATGAGGCCGGAGGCCACTCACCATCGTGAGCAAATTGGGGAGCTACGAACGATTAGCGTAACCCGGTCGTGGAAACCTATAACAACAACTGAGGGTTCGTCGTGCTAATCACACGTCATCCCGTAACTGGTAGCATGACAGAGGCGGAACCACGAATTTTTTAAATTTTTGTCTGCGGGGGGGGGGGCAAGTGCCATAATAAACGTACCAATAATAATAATGTTATTATTATTGATTTTCTTCATTTTCCTTTGCTTCTTGTGCCACTTTTGACTTATTTGCGAAGATGGGGATGAATGATATGATGAAATTGATGAATTGACACTCAAGCCGGGATTCGAACCCGGGACCAACATTATTATTATTATTATTATTGGTAGTAGTAGTAGTAGCGGTAGTAGTAGTTTGTATCAAAGACGTTATTACCCTCGTAAATTATGCAAAAAGGCGGTAGAAGTTGGTGCTAAAGCATTTGTTTTCGAACAAACTATCTAAATTATTTTTTTCAACACATTCAATTTCACATTAATAATGAAAAACAAGTACTCAAACTATTTTTGAAATATAGTAATGCTTGATAAATGCATTCCAAATATAATTCCCTTTTACATTAACATGTATAACTCATGCACGATATAGGCCTATGTTTCGCACATATGCAACATGGAGCGACGTGGACACTAAATTGTGTATGTATTCAAAGTTTATTTAATGCATATTATATACAATATAATATATCTGATTTAAATACATTACACAATAAATTCATCCATCTCACAATAAACCAACAGCAAAAATTACATAAATTGTGCACGCTCCTTTTCCTCAACAATTGCTCATACATTTAAAACAAAATCAATTAATCAAAGTGTTACTCTCTCTCTCTGGTAATTTACAATGCATTACAGAAAACAACCTGCGATCCAGAATATTTTTAGATCCAATTTTTTTACCGACTGAAATCAATATTGATTTAATAGGGCGCAAATAATTTCACGAGACGCCAACGCATTCTCTCTTTTACAACTTTTAGCCTCCTCGATGGCGTAGTGGTAACGTCGTCACCTTGTGATGGAGTCCCGGGCTCGATACCCGGTGGAGGCACATGACAGTGCTTCGGATCCCACTTTAAACTGTATGTCCAGTCCCTATTAGCCTTTCTGTTCATATAGTGGACTTAAAACCACAATTCATCTCTTTTCACTTAGATCGTTCGGCGCCCAAGGCCGACTCTCGCCACCCCCAGCTACGGTTCGGAACTTGATAATACTAAGAAAAGGAGGTGCGAGCGAAGCGAGGAAGAAAATTTTACGAAAAGTATTTTTATTTACATAAAATTTGAAGTTGTGGGCTGTAATTGTCTCTTGCAGATACACTTGGCCGTCAATGTTTGCCCCCCCCCCTAGAACTCATTTCCGTCCAAGGTTAGGGTAGGGGGCAATGCCCCCCTGTAGTTGCGCCACTGTTGCATGATCTCCCTCTGCTGAGGCATGTGGGAGTGATGCCGGCAGTATCTTGGCCTGCTTGGACCTTTGCGCCATGGGTTATAATTATAATTATTGTTTACAGGGAGACAGAAATTGTATTGTATACGTTTCATCATCCTCATCGTCGCGATTAAACTAAGAGTTATAAAAGCAACGAAAATAATAAAAACACAGTCAGTTTATGTGAATTATAGGACTCTTTTTCCCATCAAAGTTGATCTAACGGTGAGGTGAATATCAGTGTAATAAACTTACATATATTGCTCTTTATATCATTAGATTAAGAAAGACGAGATGGAGGAATAAAAATATGAAACTGGGAGGAAGAGCCTCCATTATGGTACCATCTTAGAATTTATCCGGAGTGATTAAGTACAAACTGATACACGTACCTATATTTTCTACATTTAATGGACAGCCTCAGTGGCCAAATGATTTGAGTTATCGACTCAAAATCTCACCACCGAAGATTCCAGGTTCGGACATCGTCCTCGGTAATGTATACGTTTTCTTGAAAATTCTATTAATGTTTGAATTAGTAAGATTTCCGGACAGATTTCATTAGTGTATATCCCACGACATATATTGATCGCTGATCATATAAATTAGAAACTATCTGTTGAAAATATAAATTACAAATTTGCGCTATCTGGGTGTCGTTCAATTTGTCTTTCGAACATGGATTCGTATAAAGTGTACGCAATTTAGGCTTTTCAAATCTCATTTCACAGTGGATGTCTTTTATGTGGAAGCAATTCTGTGAAGACTGGACTAAATATAATCTAAAAACTAATTTCTGACATAAGCACAGAAATAAGCATAATATTTCTAATGACGCCTTCTTTGACGAGATCCCAAGAGAAGAAATGGAGGACCTCTTCAACCTGGACATTAACGATAGGTTAATTATCATCTCCTAAACATGTAATTCAATTTCTGTAACAGTGCATTAATTATTATAATAGGCCCGAACCCAAAGTGACATTGGAACATGCTCTTCACAGGATTGGATTGATTTGGTGTTTTAAGTCCACTTTATGCACAGTAAGGCTAATCGGGACTGGACCTACAGTTTAAAGTGGGATCCGAACCACTTGTGCTTCCACCGGGTATCGAACGCTCTTCACAGGAATATTAGAAAATGGAATCCAAGAAGTTAAATGAAGATAGAAGTGTATTAGTGTTCCAAGGTATAAACCTGCAATTTTGTGACTGTCTTCGTTTGGATATCACTTTAATTCATTCCTGAATTAACAAACTTACAGACAGAAAACGGCAACAAAAGTTGCACTAGAATAACTTACAAAAAAAGAAGCTCAGTTGTAATAAAATAAGCCAACTATTTTTTTCAGCGAGTTTGCAACTGCTGAGTATTTAGATTCAAAATAAAATATTAGTGTTGAACTAGTGTTTATTGACTAAATTATATATTTTGCACATGTACATATTTGTTGTGTGTATATGATAAGAAAGGGTTTCGCCGATAAGTTGTCATTCTTCTGCTGCCTTCCTGCTTAACTGACTTCTATCGTGAGTACAGTTTTATTTGAAATTATTGATTTGATTTGCTTTCTTTTACTTCGCTTTTTTGTGCCACTTTTGTATAATTTGCGAGGATGCTGATGAGGAATGATATGATGAAAATGATGAATGAACACTCACAAACATCCATGCCCAGGACCCCTGTCGTCGTAGCGAGATGTGCTACCCACTCCGCCACGGGGGCCGGCAGTTTTAATTAAAAGCAACACAATTAAAATCGATCAATTTAATAATACAATAATCAATTTTATACAGAATAATATTATATATTTTTGATCAGAAAGGGGTTTGTCAATAATAATGAACATAAATTAATTTAATGATTTTGGCCTGAGGAACTTATATGCTATAATATTGCATTGGTCCAGTGATTGGTAACTAATTTAAATGTATATTTGTCAGTTTTTATGATTATACCATACTTTTCAATTGTTAGTATGAACTATAAAAAAATTGAAAGGTATTTAAGAATAAATTAGTTGGGACTGGGCATCGTCCTATAAAAGGAAAAAAAATACTAGGCCGCGGTTTCGAAAAGGTTGAGAACCACTGCGATAGAGTAACCAACCTACCATCTGCTCTGTGCTCCTATGGTCACAAGCAAGTGGAGAATAGAAGCTGCTGCGAATTTTGTCACGCTGCCCCTGCCCATGGCTATAGTAAATGGCCGAGGCTATTTATTCTGGAGGAGGCAGTTCACTCCCCCCTCCCCTCTTTCTCAATCCCTCCCATCGGGCGAAACACTAGAAACCAGGGTTTCGGAGCGGAGCGGATCAACGCTCCGGCTGTTGCCCACGCTCCGGAGCGAGGAGCGAGATTCGGAAAATTTCTCGCTCCGCTCCGGAGCGAGGAACGAAATTTTAGGAAACGGTTCACTCCGTTCCGGAGCGGAGCGCTACCTTGACAAGTGAGAGAAGTGAGTTATTCCGGGATATTGGTTCGAGTAACACTGGCGAAACTACTGCAGGGAATCCATTCGACCTTCTAAAGGCCAGGAGCACGCAGAGGAAAGGCGAAGCAACTTGTACGGAGGAAAATAAAAGGCAGACAGGTGTTCATGTCAAACACTCGCTGGTTATGTATGATACTTTGAATGTAGCGAAAGGGAAAAGTTTAAAGTAATTGGAAATTCAGGTTGCTAATTTAAACTTTTCGATTTTTGAATGTATGAAGTTGAAAATCGGAATCATGCTTATTAATGTTAGTGGCCGCGGTGGCTCAGTCGGTAACGCGTCTGACTACCATGCTAAAGGTCCCGGGTTCGATCCCCGGCCGGTTCAAATCCGGGAACTTTTCTAACGGTGGAAGCGGCCCCGGCGCACACCCAGCGTCGAATAACATGGGTACCTGGGGGAAACCCTGGGGGGTAAAGGCGGTCAGGGGCGTGATGCTGATCACATCACCCTCACTCACGACCGGATCAAGAAAGTGTGGGGCGTTACCCCCACACCCCCTATACGCCTTCATGGCGTGGTGCTATGCACAGGGGAACACTTTACCTTTTTTTTTTTTTTTTTTACCTTTTTTAATTTGAAATACAGAGTTTTCATATCTAACTTTTTAAAAATCCTGACACTAGAAAGTTGAAAACCGGCTTAACCAAAAATGTAAGTTCCCACATTTGGTTTAATTTTATGAAGGTATAAAGTCGAAAATCGGAATGCTGTTTGTATACAGCCAAACAGGGGAATTTAAATAGCATGAAATGCAGGGTTGTCATATCGATTCTTTTTCCTAATTTTAAAGGCAGGAAGTTGAAATAGGTATTTAATGGTTACATACGTATACTACTGCAAAAATTACAAAATGTCTGGTTGCCATATCTAACATTTCAAGTTTGTAAGCAGTAACCTGGAAAGAGGCATGGTGGTTATAAGAAAATTGCAAAAATTTTAGAAAAACGACGAATGGAATGTTGCCATATTTAACTTTCTGAGTCTAGAAAACCAGAAAATGTATACGTATAAAATTGATATTTTTTTGTATTAAGTACGTTGTACACAGCAAACTGAAAGCAAGTTTTCAGTAATGAACAATGTGTAGTCAGCAGATACATTCATTTTGGAAAACAGGGCTGCGAGCAATACGTGCCTTCCTCACTGATGGCATTTGATTTGATTTTTGTTACTTATCTTTGAATTTTGGCTAATCGCAACGATGATAATGAGAGAATTGATAAACGTGTACTGATTTTTTTTTTAAAAAAAAAGTAGCGCGCTGTAGACCGATAACATAGTGGTAACAACGTCGCCTTGTAATGAAGGGGCACTGGGATCGATACCCGGTGGAGGGACATAGTGGCTCGAATCCCACTTTAGGTAGGATTTAAACTGTAGGTCTATTGTCGATAGCGTATTGGTGAGTCTTAAATCCACCAAAAGTCCATAACAAAAGGCATTGTTTCAACGTATGTTGAATGTATAATTGCAATGTATATTGTGATAAATTAATCCTTAAGCAAATATACATTTGTAATTCTGTTTAACAATAAGACTTCACTTTCCTTTACATCTATTCACAAGAGCATAAAAATACAACTTGGAAATTAATTTCCAAATGAACAACCTCTTATTCATATCTTTTACGTACGTGTGTGTGTGTGTGTGTGTGTGTGTGTGTGTGTGTGTGTGTTTTCTGAAATCTGGCAAAGTCCTAATAATATATTCACTTCATAAGTGTATATTACATAACAGTAAGCATCATTGGGTATTCAATATCAGACGAATAACGTATTCCATGGGAATATTTCTGCGAGTTCGTGGATGTGAGTTCAGCTCTCAACGACAAATGGTGTTGGTTTGACCCGCGTTAATGTCATTGGTGTTTCCTTTGTGTTTGTTTCTCTATCACAGTATATTTCTTTTCCATAGTTTCGGTGTCCTATCTTTTTGCCGACTTATCTAGAATTTGTTAAAATTACGGTCATTGTTGATTACAATTATAGAAATAACTTTATCGAAATACTTGGTTTTCTTTTACATACATATTTGTAATTCTTTTTGTGCACCATTCCATTCCTACTTGAACAGGTAGACTATAAATAAAAACTCGGCATGGTTTCCTTCAGTTCATTATTACAGTATAGATCTTCCATGATTCTCGTGGCTTATGATGCATAGAATTAACACTTACGGATTTTTCTTTGTTGTTCTTGTATATTGATTTAACCAATATAGTCACCTTATAATTCCATTAACCGAGACTGGTTTAAAATGATTTCTCCATTCGCATGGACGTCCGAAAGGGAGGGGGCCACGCCACCCGGAAATGAAAGTCAATCAAATAGTACATATTTCACGCATATAATTTCATTTCAGTCACAGTAATATATGTTAATTATTGCAAGGGCGTTGCAGGAACATGATAACTTCAAACTGTAGAACTTTTTTTAAAGTGAGTAATACTATTTTGGGGAAATTCTGCCTCATTCTGGCCCCCTCCCTTGGAAAAATACCTTGCTTGTCCCTTCCTGGAAAAAATCCTGAAGACGTCCATGTATCAGCGGCGTTAAAAATTTCATTAAATGTCCATACACCACCGTTGACAAGCACACATAATATGCATGTAATGATACAAGAGAACACAGCTTTTAAAGGCTTCTTTTTATGACAGTGAAGAGAAGAACAACACGCGCAAGTAATACTTTTAAAAGAGAACAATCTAGCCAGAATTGGTGTAGCATAATTCTAATACAACTGGCAACACTGGATCTGTCTGGCAAAGGCGATGTCTCTACCATGTACGGATAAGTCGAACGCAACGTACAGCGCAGCGAACGAAGTTCTCAACCCCGAAAGCACACACAAACACCCTCCTCCCCTCTTGAAACGGGTACAAGACCAATGCGCTGGCCGATTGCACTGAGTCACCTGCAAGGAACACGGAATACGGCACAAAACGAAGCTGTCTGTTGTATGGGGGAGGTGGGTCGGATAAATCCGCAGAGCAGAAAAACTGATTGCTTGAAATTATTCGTAACCCATTCAACACATAACATTCAAACTCTTATATCTAAGAGTCACAATACAAAATAGTACATCTCAATACAGAAATACTATTTACGTAATTCATATTTCAACTTACATCAAATGAACAATTTACGTACTATAGCTCGCTCTCTCTCTCTCTCTCTATCTCTCTCTATTGAGCCAAAACAATATTCTTGTATTGTTTTACGAATGTTTATTGTGCATGATTGATTGATTGATTTAGTTCATTTTACTTCTCTTCTTTGTCGCTTTTGGCTAATCGCGAAGATGGGGATGATCGATGTTATGATTAAATTGATGAACGATACACACAAAGATTGTACACTCGCCTCACTTAGTACTCCGGCAGTTTGTTTCTTTATACAGCATATATTCAGAAGATACAATTCAACATACAAGTGTATAAAACAAACTTATTACTAACTTCGTTGACCCTGTACAAGCCCATGCTGGGATTTGAACCATCCCACGGATCCCTGACGTCATAGGCTGCTGTGCTGTAGAGCGACCACAAAGAAAAAAGCTTCGGCCAAAAGTCCCCCGCACCTCCTCCTTCACCCGTTCGACTAGAGCCATAAGGAAGCATGATCCACTCTGTCCCTCCCCTCCAAGCAGAGGCGATCATACAGACAAACAACTAGAGTACGTGGAAACAGGACTGCAGGCTCCGTCACGGAAGTCGGTTTTAATGTGCACATTCCCATTATTCATAGTTGCATTACAGCATTCGTGTAAAAAAAAACTCCTAACCGGATCGGAGCGTGCTGTCAAAAGCACCACGCTCCGGAGCGGAGTGTTGTTGTCTCACGCTCCGCTCCGGATCGGAGCGTGCGTCTAAAAAATCTGAACCACTCCGCTCCGGAGGGGAGTACTGCTGTATCACGCTCCGCTCCGGATCGGAGCGTGTGTCTCAGAACGCCGAACCACTCCGCTCCGGAGCGGAGTGCTGTTGTATCACGCTCCGCTCCGGATCGGAGCGTACGTATCAAAAAGCTGAACCACTCCGCTCCGGATTCTCAGCGTACGTCTCAAAAAGCTGAACCACTCCGCTCCGGAGCGGAGTGCTGTTATATCACGCTCCGCTCCGGATCGGAGCGTGCGACTCAAAAAGTCGAACCACTCCGTTCCGGATCGGAGTGCTGTCGTACCACGCTCCGCTCCGGAGCGAGGAGCGGAGTAGAACTGACGCTTCGAAGTCGCTCCGGAGCGCTCCTTTAGTACGCTCCGCACTCCGCTCCGAAACCCTGCTAGAAACCACTGCCCGCTCGGTCCCGTCGATTCTCGCAACCTGTTTTGTTTACCCTCGCTGAAAATGAGGAAGAAAACGGACTCGGAAAGTTAGAAGCCGACCATTCAGCGAGGCAATTGTACGCTGTTGCCAAACTGAACGAGCAAAGTCAGAGTAAATAATAAGTTGAATGGAATTAATTTAAGCTTTTCTTTCAACTTCCTTAACTTTATCATTGGAAAGCGAAAGGAATTTCCAAAGCTTTTGAAACAAAAACTGTGATCTAATGCCCACTTGTATGCTTAACCTCTTCGGGTCCCACGTGTCGTATACGACACAAAAAATTAACGTTTTATAACTCGTAACAGCTCCACTGTGTCTTGGAATTCAGAAACACAAGTAGTTCTGTCGTCACTCCTAGATGTCAGGAGCAGCCGGAAAATGTTTTGTCTAAGTTCCATCAGTTTTAGCGGGAAACTTTCACTATTCTTTGTCATGGTGTGTGCTGGACAGTGGGAAATCATGGCGCGCTATCGTAAGTATTTTTTTCTATTTTCTAATAAACTAGTTAGGCAATTTCTGTTAGTGAAACTTTGTTCTTGAAAGATCATAGAAAGAATTGAGCTGATTTACATTGTTTGCAATTATTTGGTTTGACCGTTATGATGTCTGCATTTTGCATGTGTCCTATATGACACAGTGGTTCCTAATGTATAGAAATTTCCAAATATCCAAAAACATTCTGATGTATACATAATAATATAGATACACAAAAGAATATTTGCTACACAAATTAATGAAAGACTGATGATTGAAATGACTTATTGTAACTTTTATGCCAACAACACATAAATAAAATGCATTAAAAATTGTACATCAAAGTCAAGATTTGGGCTATTTGTAGTAGAATGCATTTTACTTTGAAGGGATATAGGGTTTTGGATTGAGGCTCTAGATAATCGTAATTTAAGCAGTAGTAGAGATAGTGATTTGATTTAGTTATTTTTAGGGCTGAGCGGATACCACTTTGAACCGATACCAATGCCGATACTCTTACCGATACCGATACTTGAAAATTTCGATAATTTAAATTTGTTCAAAATATTCATCAATATTGATGTGTACATTTTCTTCTCCAATTGTATGCATCAATTTATAAAGAAATTTGTCTTATAATATTCAAGAATTCCATGACAATATTAAAATGCATATTATGTAATCACAAAATATAGTTTTTCGTGCAAAATTGGTGCGAGACAGAAAGAAAGTTTGGATTCTGCATAATTCCCAGGATAATTAGACTCCGCGAAAGTGTCGCGTGCCATTTTTAGGGACCTCGCTAAGACCGAAATCCCGGACAAGTATCGGCTGGTATCGGTAGATGAATTCCAACCGATACTTTCCGATACCGATACATCGGCATCGGTATCAGCTCAGCCCTAGTTATTTTACTTCGCTTTTCTCCACTCCCCTAATCACGGGATTAGGATAACTGATGATATGACGACACTTATGAAGGGACTCGTTCCGAAAAAAGACCCATGCCCGATCACAGATTCGAGCCCAGAACCCCTGGCATCCTATCGTGACATAGTACTTTATATTCATTTTCAAATTGAAATTTTGAAAGTTTTTTGCTTGTCTGACTACATTCCTTTAGGGGGATACTTACAATACTTTTTTTTTTCCAGTGAACCCAGATGACATTGTCCGAGAAATTGAACTTGATGGAAATATTTCCGATATTGAGGGCTTCGAAAGTGACGATTCTAACGGGACTGGTTTTCCTATAGAACAAATGAGTGACTGTTGTTCACCAGAAGGTGAACCATCGGATGATGATACGCCAACATCACATCTAGAAAACAGTCAAGGCAGTCAGAGGGTTCTACCGTGGCGACATACAGATAACTTTGAACCTTTACCGGCGTCTCCTACATTTGAGGAGGAAGTATGGATTGGCAGTGAAAGAGACGTAAATGAATATTTTTCAAAATATATTCCAGACAGTGTTTTTGAACTTATGTCCTCTTGCACAAATCAAGTGAGTATTTCACGCTTAGGTAAGTCACTAAACACGACACCGCAAGAAATGAAAATTTTCTTCGGTTTATCGATTGCTATGTCATATTTGGGTTACCCAAGAATTAAAATGTATTGGGCTTCGGTCAGCAGGGTGCCTAGTATTGCTGACAAAATGTCTAGAAAACGTTTCTTTTCTATCAGATCTAATTTGAAGATAGTTGTTGATGAAGAAGTGACAGAAGATGTGAAATCCTGTGACAAATACTGGAAAGTTCGGCCTCTGATTAGAACCATACACGAGGGTTGTATGAAAAATCCAAGAACAGTAAAGGTTTCCATCGATGAACAAATGATCCCTTTCTGGGGTCAAACAAGAATGAGACAGTACATACGAGGAAAACCAAATCCGGTGGGCCTGAAGAACTTTGTGGCTGCTTCACCAGATGGTCTACCTCTCGATTTTTTCCTGTATGAAGGAAAAGGAGATACTATCATTGATGGTTATGATTTTCTTGACATTGGTGGGAAAGTGGTGATGCGGTTGTCAAGATCACTCCCTCCTGGATGTCACATATACATGGATCGATATTTCACATCTGTTGTACTCTTAGACTGCTTACATGCTGACCGTCAGTGCGAAGGAACAGGAACCATCCAAGCAAGTAGAGTTCCTAAGGAAGCCAAAATGAAAGCAGACAGTGACATGAAACGAAGTGGACGTGGTTCAATGGATCAGTCTGTGCGTGGTGATGGTCAAATTGCAGTTGTGAAGTGGTTTGATAATAAACCTGTAACTTTAGTTTCATCCACTGAGGGCAAAATGCCCACAAGTGAATGTCGCCGTTGGTGTAAGAAGAGGAAGGAGTTTATTAGTGTTATGAGACCTCAAAACGTTCTTCAATACAATGAGAATATGGGGGGCATTGACTTCCTCGATAGAGTGATATCGATGTACAGGATGAAGTACAAAACAAGAAAGTGGACTGTACGTGTAATAATTCATTTCTTTGACTTCGTGTGTGCTGCATTTTGGATTGAGTACCGAAGAGATTCAGCAGCATTGAAGAAGAAAAGCCGAGATATAATGGACTACTTGGATTTTAAAAATGCAGTATCTGAGTGGTTACTTCATTCTGGAGAATCTACAGAGTCAGGGGATGAGTTTTTGCCAAATACATCAAAGAAGAGGAAAATATCAGTGCCACACCCAAGTACACCAAAGCGGAAGAATGGAGCACAACACATGCCAGAAATTGTAGTGGATGGAAAGAACCATAGATGCCGTATGCCTGGTTGTAACAGTGTAAGAGCAAGAGTGACCTGCAGTAAGTGTAAAATTAATTTATGCCTTGTTGCAAACCGAAATTGCTTCAAACTTTACCATGAACTGTAAAATTAACAAAAAAAAAAAAGATGTATTTAAAAACTGGACACATTATAATGTACCATCAGATTTAGTTTATAAGTTTGTTACTTACATATATAATTGTGTGTACAAATTCTGTAAAAAAATTGCAACATATAGAACCAGTGTGTCATATATGACACATGCCTTTTTATGAAAAGTAATGTTGAAAATCAAGAAATTCATATTTTTTTGGTGTTAACAAAGGTAAATAAACAACATACATAAAAATATCCCCCCAAAAGTTATTTTCTCTGTGAGTGGTTCCGAAGAGGTTAAACAGCCAGTAGGCTTAGGAGGCTTTATGAGAGGCGCAAAATTTTGCAGAATATGATCAAGATTGGAACAGGATTATGGGCCTCAGGGCTGTATCCCCTGCTTTGAAAATGTGGTGCCACATAATGAAAAGAAATAGATACTTGAAATGTGGCAAAAATATAGAAATATAATTAACTGTCTACCATAACTTGGCCAAAAAGTTATAACTGAAACTGAGTGTAGAAGGGGTGAAGTGGAGTTGCTTGATGTTGTCAACTCCGGGCTTTCGGCCTGGGTATGATTAAGGTAATCTGTTAAATAAATAAAAACCTCTTCTTCGCGTTGCTTCCTCCAGCAACACACAAAGTTGTTTAGTTAGGTCTATATTTAAATATATATAAAATACTTGAAAATATATTGAAATACTAAGACAAAGGTAATGTGATATGTCCCTTTCATCATCACGATTTTATATACCTGTCATTTTCTAATTTCGATTTGGTATCCAAAATAAAGAAAATAACAATTTTATATTCGTTCTACTAATAAAAAGCAATCACAAAAATAGATTTTGATAAAACAGCTCTGTAGGTTTGTAAAATAGCTGCAGAATTATTGACTTGATAATAAGTTAGCAACCGTATTTAGAAATCTTCTTATATGAGTTGTTGTTTTAAGTCCACTTTATGCACAGCTAATTGGGACTGGACCTACAGTTTAAAGTGAAATCCGAACCACTATGTGCCTCCACCGGTTATTGAACCCTGGACCCCTTGATCACAAGTCGACGACTCTACCACTATGCCTTCAGGGAGGCAAGAAATCTTCTTACAGATACATTTTCCCTACCAGCTATGTAATCATGTGATTTTTCTTGTGGGTAACTAACATAGAATAGGGACAACATTTTAGAACTTTGTGCTTCATAACATAATACATACAATGTTATTTATTTATTTATTACTTTTCGGTGATATTTTGCCAAAATGTCCTTCTTTAGGTTTAAATTATTATGTATTAGTTTTAATGTGTGATATAATTATTGTTTAAACAATGTTTTTCATTTTATTGCAAGAGCTTTTACTATTCATACTTTTCAGTAAGGGATTTACCCCCGTATTATGTGAGGGACTCGATTAGCCATTTAGAAATAAATAAATAACAGTCTGCTTGCATGGGCGTCCGGAAGGGGGGCAAGAGGGGTCCGTGGCCCCCCCTGGAAAACGAAAGTCAACCAAAAAATATGTATTTCACACATTTCATTTTAGCCACAATAATATGTGTTAATTATTGCATGAACACCATAAATTCAAATTTAAGCTATGTTTTTTAGGGAATAACACTATTTTGGGGGAAAATTTGCCTTTGTTGGCCCTCCCCTGGAAAAAAATACCTTCCTTGCCCCTCCCTGGAAAAAATCCTGCGGACGTCCATGTCTGCTTGTGAAACAAGGTGGCGAACACACTACAGGGTGAGTAGTAAGTCTCCATACAAATGGTGAAAACAGTGACTAATGTTTATTTTCCTTTTCAGGCAGGTGAACCAATGAAAAAGAGATGCCATTTTTCACAATTTAGAAGGACAGGAGGTTTCGTTACTGTCTTTGGTGTTCCAGGCCTGCTTTCGTCGGCGACGGAACCTGTCCTTCTGAATTTCTTGATAAGTTTGACGACGGTGTCATGGGTTATCTGCGTTCTGTGGGTTGCATTGAATGTACGTGCTACATGACGGGTGGTACCACTCCCAGCCAACAGAATGATGTCAATCCGTTCTTTCTTCGTTAGTGGCATCTCTTTTTCGTTGGTGCACCTGCCTGAAAAGGAAAAATAAACATTAGTCACCGTTTTCACCATTTGTATGGAGACTTATGAGTCACCCTGTATGTTTGACTTTCTCAGTTCATCGATTTCATCAACATGTCGTACGTGAATCTCGCGATTCACGATTATTGGTACTGCACGACACTCTAAACAAGATGGGTATATTTTAAAATGAATAGTCTGCAATTTTAGTCCGCATTTGTTGGTAATTCTTTGTCCTCGCCAGTTTGTAAATGCTTGTAAATACTCCTTACATAAATAGGTGTGCGCACGGGGTTGCCAAAGGTACCTGGCTACCCAAAATGTGTTCCAAAAAATAAAAAAGATATGTTTAACTACCATTAAAATAATGAAAATAATATACGTGGTAAAAAAGTAAGGAATGTTGTTTCATTTGAGATGACCAGCTCGCTCTCTCTGAATCTCTTTTTCTCTCCCTCTCCACAAAACAATGTGACATTCCTTTACTATAGTAATCAGTAATCACGTAGTAAAAAAATTATATTTTCTTTTGTAAATCGCAGAGTCCCTTCACACATATCGGCCCGAACTTATTCTTTTTCCGAGGACCGACTTGTTTGTTAATGCAACCTTCCAACATTTCCAATAAGACTTTCATGTTCAAGGACTTTCATGAATGCTCTATTTTCCTTCTCTTTGAATGACAAGTGTATCAATTTTCAGATTTTTGCTTGCATCTGAATTCTACGGTTTAAAATTATATATAACACATGCCATTAACTATCGAGTGACCAGGTACAGCAATATATTTTATGAAGTAATGTGCATTATAAAACATGGTAAAGCTGAAACTTCATGAGAGTGATTCAGCTGATAGCACCTGTAGATATATAGCCTTGTATTGATCATTTTCAATTGTTTCCTTTCATTACTTAAATATCGACACAGTGATAATAAAACCTGTGCTAAAGTGATAAGAAATACTCATTCTATAATGTTAAAATTTCATGTTCGACCACCCGGTCGAAAATTTCTGGCGCCGCCCCTGTTTGTATGAACTTTCCAACCTGATCATTACCAATGCGTACTTAGAGATCGGTTAGTTGAACTCTCCAGCCTAATTATTGCCTATTTTTGTGGGAGCAGGAAAAGGTTTACAATTACAATTACAATATCGAACTCATAGCCTGTGCTCTGGGTGGTAAAGGCAGCCAGAGGGATGGTGCTGATCACATCACCCCCACCTTTGGCCGTGACCAACCACTATACGCCCACATACTAGAAATGGTCTTGAGCCTTTCGGACAGGGCTTGAATGGCTGGCGGAAGTCCCTACATGTCCCTTCCCGTTAGATTTGACAACATGGTACTTCGATAAGAAGAACTTGGCAACCTTGCTAGGAGGAGTCGCTCTTCCGGCCATTTTGTTGCAACGTGGATGGGAAGCGTCATCTTTCTACTCTTGTGAAGGTGAAGTTTTGTCCCTTTTTTGAACGGCTGGTTACAAAATGGTGAAGATGGACCCTGACGTAAGTATAAATGTTGAACTTATCTTTGATTTTAAGACCAATGAACTTCAAAAGTGATACTTATGTTTAAGATAATGCATAATATTTTCTCGTTCTTCATGCTCCCGCTACCGGTCGATTGAGAGCGTGGCATTTTTTTTTTATTGCATACTCGCTCTTGAAATTGTGAAAATACTTATTTTCAGTAACTTACAATGTAAGGAATTTCATTTCGGAAATTAATAACAATTGCAACGTCAGTGTATTTTTTATTTCAATGATTATAATAAGGAGTAGTATTGCTTTCAGCTCAACTATGTTATTTCTTCTCTCGTATTTTGTACAAATTTTCTTTATTTTTTGTTTAAAAATCATTAAAACTGAATTAGTTGTGCATATTTTTGCAATGGCAATCATATTTGGCGAGATTGACCAACAGAACGGCAGACTGTAATACTCCCAATCATGGTTAAGGCACTTGAGAGATTTTTTTTTTTTAATGGGATATGAACCCTAGAAAACTAACGTGTCCTGTGCCAGACGTTAAAGTTAACCATTCGTCTGCTAGACTACTGATTTCTAAAGTATTAAAACTAAACGAAAATTTTCCAAAATAAACTATTTACCACAAATATTAGGGTAACTATTTTTTTCAAATTATCATAGCAGAAAGACTAATTATCGTAGAATTTTGGAAATCATTTTGTTAACTGTTCAATTTTTCCCCCCCCCCCCCCCAGTTTATCCTAGCAGGAAAACTAATTATCGTAGGATTTTGGAAATCATTGTTACATGAAATTAGAACCTTTCTTAAAGTAATGAGCACTGTTTGGATTTCAAAAAAGTTATTGGTTAAATCCGGGAAACGTCTGTAACTCGTTTATTCTGTAATTTTTGACATTCATACTCTATTCTTTATTGCGAAAGATTGTTTAACAAAGGATTTCGCTTCTTTTAATGAAATTAGTATCTATTGTCGACATATCGAGGAATTATTGTTCGTTCTTATATAGCCCCAAAAGTCATTCACGATAGCCCCACGCACCATCACGATTAGGTTAAGTTGCTTTAGTTTGGGCAATATAGTGAAAAAAACTGTGTGTTTGGAAACGCTTCCCGGGGATTGTGTCATCAGATGCTCGCAACATCAAGTACATGGATGGAAATGCAAGCAACAGCTTTCGTGCATCGGACGGACATTATCAAGCAACAGCTTTTGTGCATCGGACGGACATTATTATAGAAAAATACATGAATTAGCTGCCAAATACATTGAAAAAGGCGAGAAAACACTTCTACGACCTTCCGAAATTCCACAGAAACTCAATTCTGTAAGTACTTTTTTCTGTAAATTTGAAGAAATCAGTTTCCTGGCTTTGACATTTTTACCAAGTTATTTAATTTGAAAAAAAAAATTACCTTACGCAAACATGCGTTCCTCCCATGGACATTCTATTTCCCATTTAGAAACAACTGTAAGTGTTGTAGACTAGTGGGAATTAATGTAGAAGTAAATTGAAACCTTAGTAGAATGCATTTTGGGAGTTTATTTTAATGCTAATAACCAAACCTGGCCTGCCTAACATAACTACGAAAGCATATATTGGACAAAATCTTAAGTAATCGCTAAAACTCTGCAGTATGTGTTAACAGAAGTAAATCTAAATGGAACCATGTTTAAATTGCATTCGTAGCATGATGAAATCTGAATAAAACAAAAGGAACTTGGGGCCATCATTTTCATACAAAATTTAAACCTTCCATCCATAAAGTAATGAGCACTGTTTGGACTCGAAAAAAGTTTATATTGAAAAAAAAAAAGATTAAAACTCCGCAGCATGTGTTAACAGATGTAAATCGAAATCGCATTAAAACAAATGGAACTTGGGCCAAAGTTAGTATTTACTTCCAAAATACATGATTATCATGGCAGGAATGCGAAATTACATATTTATAATTCTGGGTGTGCACTCAAAACAACACTTTGGTGTTCGCCACACATGGCTTTGGAGCAACGGCAGTAGGAGAATCTGGTCATCCAAATGTTGCTTGAGGAACAGAATGTAACAATTTTTCTTCGTTGTTGTTGT